>NC_071394.1:111683069-112000977 GCF_022682495.2 Desmodus rotundus
GCTTATTGCCCTGCACCCAGCATAGTTACCACCACAAGTCTTTGCTGAAATAATGAATAACTCACAGAATAAGTGATGAATGGAAAAAGAAACATGAATATTAGGATACAACATGTATCTCAGTGAGAGGACTGAGAAATGCAGACTGAGGAATGAAATGAAGGTCACAGGAAGAAATCAAGAGGAACCAACGGTGTGCACAGAAAACAAAGCTGACATCAAGGAAGGAAGGCAGAGAATCAGAGGAGATTGGACAAAGTAACGGCTGGACGGAGTCCAGTGGGACAAGGAATATCAGAATCCCAATAAAATCATTGCAATGTGACTCCACACTCCCCAAAAAGTCTCATCAGTTTATCATCTCTATAAAGATATGACTATACATAGTTCCCAGGGAAAATACTAAAATAAACAAAAACAAAAACAAAACTCACACTTGGCCAGCAAGGCATCCGATCAAAAAATTTCCCAGAGTAGATGGGTCTGATGCGATCTGGAGGTTCCACTCCTGGTTCAGCGTTTTCAGCCTCCTTTTTATCTCCAGGTTGTTGGGCAAACGGGCACTCAGGAGGTTCTATTACCAAGCCCATTTGGGGTTCTGTGTTCATTTCAGCTGACTCCTCTGGTCGGCGCAGCCCAATGTCCACCTCCACGGAAGGCTTCATCTCTGCACTGGGCTTCATCACCTCACAGGTCGACTCTTTTTGCAGTTCCTGGCTAGGTTCCACACCCAAAGCCGGCTGCTTCTCCACCGAAGCCCCTAGTCCTCGAGGGGCAGCAGCCACAGGATCTCTCCTGCTCCCTAGAGCCTGCGGACTTTCACACACCATGCCCAAGGGAGGCCGTGTTATCCTGCCAGAAGGCCCTGCCAGAAGACACTCATTTTCCAAACCCACTCTTTTTGGCAACATACCCAGAGAAGGTTTTGTTTCCTGTGAGGCTGAGACCCTGTTGACTCCTAAGTTACTCCTCCCCATGAGGGTCCCAGAAACATTCTGTCTCTTTAATCTTATTTCAAGCTCCTCGTTCAATGGAGATTTTGTTTCTGATGATGCCATCCTTTCCTCGTATTTATTACTGACCAAACGGCTCTCCCTCGATGGCGAAGCTTCTTTTCCTAATCCCACTCTGAACCCGAACCCCGTGGGAGATTTTGTTCCCATGAAGACACTCCTGTCTCCTAAATCGGCCTTTCCTCCGTGGGTTAAACCGACCTCCACGCTTAGGGGAGATTTCCTCTCAGGCACCCTCATTCCTCCTACCGCACCCGTGTCTAAGGGGACCCCTGTTCCTGGTTCGATGGAAGTTCCCAGTTCCTTCGGGGGGCCCAATCCTTTGGGGGACTCCACTCTCACGAAAGAGCACATCTTCGCTCCCCACGGCTTCCTGCCTACCACTTAACACCTAGCGAGTTCTTGGAGCCAAAGGAGGTGGAGATCTGTTTACCTCGTTACCTGGGAAACAGGGGCGTGGCTTGGTGGGCAATTCTTTCTCAGGCCGATGCTCGCCCATCTCTCCCTCTTTCTCGGTCTTGGTTTCTCTCCCTCTCTTTTTCTTCCTTCCTCTCTTATTCTTCCCGCTACCCACTTCGTTACTAGATTTGGAAGGCAAGAAAACTTAAAGGATGTGGTCTTGGACAGTGCATCAGAAGCTCACCAATTCTCTTTGGTTTCCCAAGCAATATAGTCCCTTCAGGACAGGATCCGCTTTGGGCTTCCTCCTAGTCGCTGGCCTACTCATTTTACTGGTGATCAGGGAATAAATAACACAGTTTCTGGTGGTGATCACTAATTTTAGGTGCTTCCTTGCACAAGTACATGCACACTGCATTTAGTTCTTTCAGCGCTAAATAACTATTTTAAATTATTATATTAAATTATTCACTTTAAGTTATATTGGGCATCTGCAGTATAGAAATATCTTGAAGTCTTTGAGAACCCTCACACTTTGATAACTAGGCTTTAAATCACATTTAAAGTGAATACATTAAATTTTGAGATGTGCTACACAATGTGCTTATTTAATTTTTAAGTGTTGTGGCAAACTTTGTTTTCAAGTATGCTTTTCCTTTAAATTGGGCTTACACTCTGTCAGGTTTTAATCAAAGTTTCAATATTCGGTGAATGTTTGTCCTGTTCTCCATATATAGAGGACATAGAACATCTAGCTTAGAATTTGAATGTAATTCCTAGGATTCTAGTCTTTTTAAGAACTCTATGAAAAACGTGTGAAGTCAAAACAAACTTTAAAAAGTGATTAGGGGATAACATTTGTAAAAACTGTTTACCATAATTTTCTAGATAGTTAATATATTCTTCTCCCCCTAAACACTTTAAATGACTTGATAATGTGTAAATCAAGGTATGTTGGTATTAAGTGTTCATTCAATTCTTTCGGTTTACAAATATCTATTGAGTCTCTACTTCGTGTCAGTGTTGGGAATGTAATGGAATATAAGCCAATCCCTATTTACAGAATTTATACTTTAGTGAGTATAGATAACCACCAAATAAATCAATAAATAAGATCATATCACATACTGATAACTTGTGAAGAAAACAGAAAGCTTTGATATGGAGGGAAGATACTTTATTTTTTATTTATTCATTTTGAGGGAAGCTACTTTAGAATTAATAGGCTTAGAAGTCAACTGATGTCAATTGGTCAATTAGTAAGTGACATTTGAGCTTGCATTATGCCCTGCAAAGAAGCAAGCTTTTTAAAATGATTAGCTCAAGTTTCCATACCCTTTCTCTCACTGCCTTGCCACCACCCACAAATCCTGGTTATAGTGTCTCCAGGCAGTCCAAGTTAAAAGTAAATGTTACCATTCATTACCGCCCATGCAAAGGTTTATTTTTCAAATACACAATGGAGGAATATACTCTGGAAGAAGAGGCAGAATATACAGGGTACTGCGGATGATTGAGAGAGGTGCTAGGAATTGTGAGTGTTTAGAGGGTTGAGGGCGGAGGGAGCACTAAGGGCAGCGTTCACCTCTTTATGACTGACTTTATTTCGGGCCCACCCGCTTTGTAGTTCCTTAACAAACTCTATCAACTAGTAGGATCCCACGTTTGATACTAAAATGTATATAATTATAAGTCCTCCTCAATTATCTGGGGTTAGGATTTTTTTTTAAGTATGGTGTGAATGGCATTATAAAAGCAAAACTTTGTCCTGACCGCTGTGGCTCAGTTGGTTGGAGTATTGTCCCATACACCAAAAAGTTGGAGGTTCGATTTCTGGTCAGGGCATGTACCTAGGTTGCAGGTTCAGTCCCTGGTCAGGGCATGTATGGGCGGCAACCAATTGATGTTTCTGTCTCTCTCTCTCTCTCTAAAATCAATAAACATTAAAAAAAAAGCTTTACTGTGGCATTTCTTTCTCTCCAAAATTACCACTGGATCTTAGAAGTGCTGGCCACTGGAGCAACACTCCCCCACGCCAAAAAAAAAAATAATAATATATATATATATATACACATATGACTAAACTATAAAATATTGTGGAATGTATCGGAGGAGGTGAAGTAAAAGACAAAATGGGTAGAAAGAAATGAAGAAGCAATATCCTAGAATGATGAAATTAATGAAACGGGAGTTCCTAGCAATTTATGTCAGCATTCATGTGTTATTTGTGAGGTCTGTTCGAGTCAAATATTCATCATTTGAAATGTAATACCAAGTTCACAAATATTTTTTTATCTCCCTCTTTTTCCTAAGTTCCAAGCGCTCTTCTACTATCTTTGTAACTTTCTAAATAAACTTTCACTTATAACTGTTTTACTTTTTATTGATTTTAGACATTGATTTGTTGTTCAACTTATTTATGCATTCATTGGTTGTTTCTTATATGTGCCCTAACCAAGGGATTGAACCCACAAGCTTGGTTCATTGGGACGATGCTCAGTCCATCTGAGCTACCTGGCCAGAGTCACTTCCCCTTATAATCTGAAAAAAAAAAAAAAAGTCCTCTGCAAGGAATTGAAATGATGAGTAAATTATGGTCTTGGCCCTTAAGAACTTTGAAATCCTAACGGGAATGAAAGACTGAGGAAAGTCTTCATTCCCTAGATTCTAGGCCCTCCTAACTGTAAAATAAAGCAAATGTCAAAACGATTATAGAAGTAAAACAAAGTATCGTGAAACTACAAAACAGAAAAGATAACTGAATCCTGGAGAAGTATCCTCAGCCACTGTCCAGGGAGTGGGCATCCTGGCCAAAGTAAGACCTGCAGCGATGGGTGGTAACGGCGCTCCAGGTGGAGAGAGCAAAGTGATCAAAAGACGCCCGGACGAGGACAGACAGGCCACTTTCTGGGAACACAGAGTAGACTGGTGTGATTGGGGGACAAAATAAGAATTTGGGGAGAGGTAGGCTATAGAAATAGCATGAAAGAAAAGTGGGTTAAGTCTAGAGCTGAAGATTTCTTGGCTCTATTTAGCAAGTAATGAGATACCATTGACCATTTTTCAAGTGTGACTGGTTGAAACGTAAAGAATGAACTGAAAAGGCAAGCGTGTACATTAATTTCGGTTTATTTAAATGCTATCCTGGCTCGGGTATAGGGATTAGATTTCATGTTGGGGATTAAAGAGTTTTCGGTGCTGGGATGAACAATGGTTCACAAGAAAAAGAAGGAAGAGCTGAAGATGACTCTGCCCTTCCCAGCCCGGGTGACTGGGAGGCTGGCAATCTATTTCCAAGCAGAAGCAGGTTTGTGGTGGCCTAGGTTTGATTTTGGACATACTGTTGACAGGCCAAAACTGATGTGACCTAACCTATTTCCTGATTCTTCCTGGGATTGTGTAAGAGGTATTATGTAACATATCCTATCTGAACAACCCCTCGGGGATAAAGTGCCACAGATACTATTTACCTGTGACACATTACACTCTTCTGGTTAGTAACTGGGTAGTTATCTGAAAGACTGGCTGTTTAAGGGCTCAAATCATCTTCGTTGCCTAACGTAGACTGAGCGCCCACGGAATACCTTCTCCCAAGTGCACATCCAAGACATTCACTATTGATGTCCTCACAGCAGAGCTATAAATGGTAAACTACATATGAAAAGTAGCCATTACCCTGAGTGAAAAATCAATTAAACAGCCTACCAAATTACAAAACGCCTTTTTGTTTTGTTTGGCTCTGCTTCAGATGCCTGGACAGACACTGCCCATTGTGAGATTTAACCAAAGGAACCTGTCTTCCCTGGGTCTGCGGTGGAGGGTAATGAATGTGTTCGGTTGTTTCTCACTAACTAGAACCGGGCCTCAGAACTCAGGTTCTTTGGCCAGCCTGCATGTTCAGAATTTCATCACCAACTCCCTGTTGACTTTGGACAAATTACACAATCTCTGCGCCTCAAATTCTTTACCTGTAAAACAGGTACGCCTCATCCAGTAATTCCACAACCACAACTGAAGACTGCTGTCTAGACTGCCAAAGTACCACTTAACTGCCTTTACTGGCCCACCCACCCCCGGGGATATATTCAGGGGCTCTCTCCTGCTAGACAGAGTCCGTAGACCGGTCGCTAGGGTTGGGGGGTTGCGGGGTAGGCGGAGAGGGACTGCGAGTTAATATCCACCGCCCCACAGAGGCTGGAGCAACAAACCCAGCTCTCTCCCACTGTGCCGACAGCAAGGAAGCAATGGAGTCGAGCCAGCCCGGGGACACTGGGAATGCACCACCGACGCCCAGATAACAATGGCGCCAGCGAAGGCGGGGCGCGCGCGCCGGTGGGGAGGCTGGCGGTGGTACTGCGCGGACCACGTGACACACCGAGCTCCGCCCCGCGAGCTCGCGCGGGGAGGGCTTTGAGAGGCCCGGACGGGCGGGTGCACAGGTCGGCCTGGCGGCGGCGGGAAGTGACGTACGGGCGCAGTTCGCTACGTGCCGCGACGTGGCGGCGAGGCCGGCTCCGGGCGGCGGAAGTGGCTCCCGCGCAGGCACTGGAGTGTTTGTGTTTTGGTTCGCGAAGGATCCCGCGGCTGGCCTGAGGGGAGGAGGCAGTGGAGGAGGAGGAGGAAGAATTAGTGGGAGCTCTAGCGCCGGCGGCGGCGGCGGCAGAGGAGGAGGAGGAGAAAGAAAAGAGGAAGGCGGAGCGGAGAGAGGCGGAGACCCAGCCCGACGGGGGCGGCACCGCGGAACAAGCCCCGCACCGTCCAGTTTGAGGGGAGCGGCGCGAGGAGGAGACGCCCCGCCGCCAAAGCCACAGCCTTTTCCCGGACTAGGCCTGGGACCTGCCGCCCGGAAGCTTCCTCCCTGCGGCTCTGCGTGCTGCGGTCTAAGGTAATGAAACCATCGCTCCGCGTGCCCGGGACGGGCTGGGACCCCTGCTTATCCGCTGTCCCCAGTCTGTCGGTGGCCTTGTCGGCACTCCGTCCCCCACCCCTTCTACCTCTCGCACGCCTGTGCCCTGGTCCAGAGAGCTGTTGAACCCGGCGTCTCATCCTGCTCTCCCCGTTGGCTCATCCTTCGAGAGGCTATGGGGGACTGGGATTTAGGAGCTGGCTAAGGGAGCGACGGGTGTCACTCTCTTCCCTTCTCAAGATGGCGCCGTGAAAGCGCACTGGAGGCCGCGGTTTCGCCGGCCCCCTGTCCTGGCACTCTTAGGGGGAGGGAGGTCCAAGCCAGAGCCAGGCCCGATTCGCGGGAGAAGGGCCGGAAAGATGATGGCCCAGGGGCCTGGCGGGCCCCGCTTGTTCCGGCGGTCGGAGTTTGGTACCAATTACTCCGGTACTCTTTCCAGAAGGAACCGGGGCCTACAGCAGGTGTGAGTTTGGGGAGCTCCGCCTACCCTCGACTTCCAAAGACCGGGTAATGGAGGGAGGAGAAGGCTCGTCCAGATAGGCTGCTTGGAGATTCTTGTCTCATCTAAAGAGGGTGGTGAACCTCAGCGTTACAGAGCTCTATAGACAACTAGGCCGCCGAACACGCTCACTGGGTAGAGACCATTAAACCTGCTCTGCTGTTCTGGAAGCCGGTTACCTCCGAGACTCAGACTTTAAGCTCTGAACGTTGTAATTCACATACTTGGTTTTTGTCTTTTGTTTAATGGAGTCAGAATGTTGAATCATTTGCCTTTCACAAAACTAGTAGGAAAAGAAACGTGTACAACGCAGTGATAAGGGACAGCTCCAAAACTTTAATGGAAGCTAGGGGCAATATTGGGGCAATAATATTGCCCCTATTACAGCTCAGAGTTGGTGTAAGCAAAAGTCATAGAATAGTAAGGCCCAGTAAATATTGGCTCCTGTTATTAAAACAGTTTTTATTAACTCTAGAATAGCAGTTATTTTCAAAACATTAAAATGCATTTTATGCAAAATCTTTTGTTTTGCAAGAGCTTCAGTAGTTAATAGTAAATGCACATAATTTTTCATCTTAATATTAAGCTAACTGTATATAATTAAACTTAGTTATTTTTCTGTTTGAAAGCCTCTGGGGAATCACAACCCATTTGAAGGCAAAGCTAAATCATAATTTTTTTAAATGGGAATGTGATGTTTTTCCTGATACTTTGGAAGTACAATGGAGTATGTTTCCCTTGATGAGTAATTTAATTTGCTGTTTTGTAAGGTAATTAGACAACCGGGAAGTATTTCAATTGATATTGTATATTATAACTGAAAGTGTGTTGGTGCATTTTCCGTCTATGATATTTTTTTTAAAAAATTTGTATTTACTGGTTTGAGAGAAACATTGATTTGTTCTACTTATTTATGCGTTCATTGGTCAATTCTTTTTTTTTTTAAGATTTTATTCATTTTTAGAAGGGAAGGAAGGAAGAAAGAGAGGGAGGGAGAGAAACACCAGTGTGTGTGTGTATTTTGCACCCCCCAGGAGCTGGCCTGCAGCCTATGCATGCACCCCTAGTGGGAATGGAACCCACGACCCTGTGCAGGATCACAGGCCTGCACTGAAACCACTGAGCCACACCAGCCAGGGCTCATTGGACAATTCTTATATGTGCACTGACCAAGGCTGAAACCCAAAATTTGGGGGAATCAGGACAACGTTCTCACCTACTGTGCTACCCGGCCAGGGCAGCATGATATTCTATTGATACATGGCCATTACCTCATCAAAAGGCCTCTACCAGTTTTCAGTCCCTACTCTGTGCCACTATATTAGAGATTTTTTTTTAACATATATTTTCTAATTTAATTGTCACAGCAGCTATGTAAGTTAGGTATTCTGGAATTAGAGACTTGGAAATGAAAGAACTTGCTCTGGCAGAAATTGGTATAGCTAGCCAGGTTAGATTCCAAATCTGGTATAAATTTAGGGTAGTGGAAGGGTTGGGGCATTTTTTTATTTTGGAAAAAATGTTAAATACACAGAAGTAAGGAGAAGAGTCTAAGAGAACCCATCACCTGGCTTTGAATCTCTTATGACCAGTCTTATTTTGTTTACATCCCCATTATTTGGAAGCAGTTCAGACATATTTCATTTGTAAATATTTCAGCGTGTGTTACTAATAAAGGACTTGGAAGCTGCTATTTAGATAAGGCAGAGGTGATTTTATTCTCTCAAATGTAAGGTCTTTCTCCGATGTGTTTATTAATGAATTCATTGTCAAGAGAGATTCTTATGTTAACTCATTTCATGGGGAAGGCAAATTTCTTAGGAGGTACCTAAATGAAATATGACAGTGATTCTAGGGAAAAAATTATCAGATTTAATAGTATTAGTAAGGACATGTTAGATTTTTGATTAAAGGTGGGAGAAAAGGAAAATTTAGGGTTGATTTGTGAGCAGATTGGAGTTCTTTAAATGATTGTTAATTTCTTTGGGATTGAAAATTAGAATTATTAGATAATAAGAGAAGACAAAAGTTACCGTTCAGGCTAGTTTTTTTTTTAATTATTAAGTAGAAAGTAATGACATTTAATTGTTAGGCCCCAAACTACAGGAAGTGTTAGTAAATAAGACACTAATAAGCTCACCATATAGAGAACCACAGTTAACACTTCCATGTATGTGTACTTGAGCATGTGAGGAAACAGTTTTAAGTCTCTTAGCCATTAGACACACAAACCTGGGAGCCAAACATACTTGTTGTTCAAGAAATGAAGAAGTACAAATTGGCAGGTAGAAAATAGTCATAGGTATGTAAAGTACAACATAGGGAATATAGTCAGTAATATTGTGATAACTGTGCAGTGCCAGGTGGGTGCACTAGAGTTAGGAGGAAGGGGAACACTTCATAAGTTATATACATGCCTAATCTCTATGCTGTATACCTGAAACTAAAATAATACTAAATTTCAACTATAGTTAAAAATTAAAATTTAAAAGAATTGTTGCTCCAAATCACCATTAATTAAACAAAAAACATGTACAATTTAACAAAGACCTTTACATAATAACAGCCAACATTTATTGAGCTCTTACATTCTAAGAGCTTTCATTTTATTAATATTCCTTAAAACTATTTTAACCCAGGTACTGTGGTTCCAGAACCTGAACTCTTGAATCACTTCTTAGTTACCTGGGTTTGAAACTCAGCTGTGTTGCAGCTCTGTCATACTAACTGTGTGACCTCAGTCGAGTTACTTAACCTCTCTCTGCCTGTTTCCTCATTTTTTAGGATTGTAATAGTCTAACTTTATAAGATCGTTGAGTGACTGACTATGTTAACTACCTGGCACAAAATTAAGGGGGTTTTTTGTTTTTGTTTTTTAAGATTTTATTTTTAGAGAAAGGGGAAAGGAAAGAGAAAGAGGGAGAGAAACATCAGTGTGTGGTTGCCTCTCACATGGCCCCCACCGGGGACCTGGCCCACAACCCAGGTATGTGCCCTAACTGGGAATCGAACCGGTGACACTTTGGTTCGCAGCCCTTGCTCAATCCACTGAGCTACACCAGCCAGGGCCCAAAGTTGAGTTTTTAATAAAGTTAAGCTTAAATTTTTTTTTTAAGTTCTGAAACTTTGCAGCATGATTTTAGGCTCAAATCTTAATGCCTTTACATTACTTTATTACAAAGGATTTAATGAATTGAACTAAATAGCATTCAGTGCCCAGTAGAGATTATAATTGTCATATAATAATATGTTATAGGCAAAATTTACTGAATGGATTCATATATTTATTTTACTTACTTGGATATTTAATTCTTTCTTGTTTCTTCACAGGTTCCTTTACCTCCAGGAAGAAAAAATTTACACCTTGCATCCTGGAAGTTCATTTAAGAGACTGAAATTAGGGACTTCTTTAAAATTTGGACATGGCTAATCGAGGAGCAACAAGACCCAACGGGCCAAATACTGGAAATAAAATATGCCAGTTCAAACTAGTACTTCTGGGAGAGTCTGCTGTTGGCAAATCAAGCCTAGTGCTTCGTTTTGTGAAAGGCCAATTTCATGAATTTCAAGAGAGTACCATCGGGGGTGAGATTTTCTTTTTTTCCCCTTCTTCATTTAATTGAATCATACATTGGCAAAAAGATTTTGCAGTTCCAGGTGTGATGATGAATACCTAAATAGGTAACTCGGTGAAGAAAAGAACTGTTCAGCATACCTCACGCTTTAAAACTTATCTTGATTCTTACTAACATCTTTCTACATTTTGATTTTCTGGTTATCCTTAAGATGGTTGTATGAGAGCTAAAATACAGATATAAACATGAGTAGATTTAATGTCCTAAGTAATGAGATTTGATCTGCTATCTATTTCTTGGTAATTATTAGAAGCTTCTTCGAATTAATACAGGTGTGTGCTGAATTATATTGGCTTTAGAATAGTGAAAGAATTGACCTTAAAGTTCTAATTCTAAATATTACTGGACTATTTGTAAAAATAAATTTTATTAAACTTGTTTAAGAATGCTCCTAGGATAACGGAAGAGAAAAAGTGAGTGATTGTTGGAGAGAGACATGAAAGGAAATGGGACCTGAAGAGACAGGTGAAAGAAAGAAGAGAGGGGAGAAGTAGCGTAGGCACTGCATACAGTTGTTGTGGTATGACCAAGGTGAGGGGAAGGTGATATGTAGGACAAAGAGGAGACAGTTTAACAGTTCGGTATAGTTAGAAGAAGGGAAATTAGATAATTGAATTTAATTTAAAAAATCACACCTATTATATGTAGTGGTGGGGCAGAATCGGAGGAATCACACAGCTTTAAGATTCACAATATTTTGCCGGAGACACGCAGTTAGGCAGTACACTCTATTTTTTCAGGTACACGTGAATTTATTTTAACTCATACATTTAAAAAGTCAAATTTTTGAAATATGTAAGACATATACCCACTGGCATGTAGTAGCTTCTTAGAATCCATCTTGCAGAAAAGCATAATTTTATGCTGTGCATTTCGTGTATGTTCTCAGGAAAGTACTCTTGAGAATTTTATTCATGGACTCAGACTCTTCCAGTACAATAAATTACAGAACTCTACTACCTCCTGGCTTTTCCGTATACATACAGGAAATAGATTACATAAATGGTATTCTCACTGAAATAGACTCAGCAGTATAATAGTATTTGTCAACCTCTTGTGTTTGTATAACCGTGTTATATCGTTTTAGTGTTACATGTTTTTATAGTGGGTGAGCATCAAAAAAGTAGTCCATATCATGGAGCTTTTATTTGGAATCAGAAAATCCTAGGACTTACTAAAAATTTAATGAGCAATATATTACACATTCTTCGTTAATACAGCTAACTGGCCCACATAGTAGGAAGAGTTTTAAAGACTGCTAGGTCATGTTCACCTACCTTTAACTGGAGCAGAACGTTATTTTAACTGGTTTCTTGGCAAGTGATTGTCAGTGGCACCATTTTCCAAAGTGCATATGTGTTCTAAGCTGAAT
Organism: Desmodus rotundus; assembly: GCF_022682495.2. Lineage (NCBI taxonomy): Eukaryota > Metazoa > Chordata > Mammalia > Chiroptera > Phyllostomidae > Desmodus > Desmodus rotundus. The sequence goes on from NC_071394.1 coordinate 111,694,894, forward strand.
ACCTAGACCAGATAGGTTTGGGACTAATGATAATGCTACCCTCTCCCCCTTTCACAGTACACGTATTAAAATAATAAAAACACTGAAGTACCGTGGTAGAGAACTTAATTCCTAGGAAAGTTTTCTGGAGCCTGAGGAGTCTCAAGAGTAGAAGTTTTGTTTTTATCTTGGATACTCCGAACATCTTTTAAGTGTATTTTTTCCTAATGACATCTCAAGAATGTTTAAAAGTAAGATTTAATCCTATTTGAGTATATCATAAATACAGTTATTCCCTGGTGTATGTGTATATGTTAGATTAGATTATACCAATTAGATCGTCTGCATTTTTGTTAATGAATTTTCCAAAAGGATTTTTTGTTTATTCCTGTGCATAAAGCTTCCTTAATATTTTCTACCCATTCAGATCAAATCAGTCTTTTCAAATCAACTTTAAAAAGAAATTACATTTAAATTTTTGTTTCTGACTAATGGACAGTGTTTCACTGTGTTGACCACATATTAGTATTTTCAGGAGGTATGACAGAACCATTAAAGCTGTGAACACTGTTCTTTTTGTTTTTGAGGGGTTTGTTTTGGGGGGGGTTAGATATAATTGACATACAGTATTCTGTAAATTTAAGGTATAAGACATGTTGTTTTGATATGTTTATATAGTGAGCACTGTTCTTTTATGCTCTTTGCTAACAGCTCTTCACCTTTAGGGACTATAGTAGATTCTAAGCATTCAAAGATTCCAAGGTTTGAACTATTTAATAAACACCACGAAAGGTCCTTAACTTGTAAGTAATAGGTATTCTAGTTTTGGCTGATGTGTGATAACAGTTATCTAGCACATGAACTTGGCCATATATTTTGCATTTCTGTGGGGGTTTTTTTACTTGTTTTTATCTAGTTACATTAGTTGTGGCCTGAACTTAAAGTTTTTATCTCTGTGTTTTAAAGTAGAAATTATATGCTGCACTCTTGTGTAATCTACAATCTCATACTCATCAAGAATAGTGAAGTTTCTTCCGTAGTTTGGGTCTTCTAAATAAGATAGCTTGATTTAAGAATCTTTGTTGACTCACCACACCCCACACCCCTACCCCTTGATTCTATAGCACTCATAATGAGATTAGCTAGGTAGGTAGTGGGTTTAGCACTTTGGGGAAGTCTAGTTTATTTGTAGGGATTTGGAGTCTACAGACATTTATGTTCCTTGTGGTTGTCTAGGCAGAAGTTTGGCAAGGAGAATTAGGCCCAGAGGGGTTTTTTCTTGCTGTCTCATCTGGAGGCTCAGTAGCTCTGCAGTAAACACTTTCTGGTGATAGGGCTGCCATCTTTCACTTTATACTTTAATACCTGGAGATTTGAAAGATGTCTAGTACTAGAGTTCCTCTTGTCAAAGAAAAAACAGTATTTGTTTTTACAAAGGCATTTGCATGACATTTATAAAGAAATGGATCCTCAGTGTAAGGCAGGACAAGGTTAAAATATAGAATGAAACAGCATATAGTCATCCAACTCTTTTTTGCTTTTGAGACATGGTTTGATACCACAATTTAATTTTATATGCATTAATCATCAAAGAAATGTTTTACATACTGTAAAAGTTTAGGTTATGGAACTGTACATGAGAATATTGACAACATTCCTCTTTCTGGTACTATAATTTTTGAGCTTTAGTTTAGTTAGTTTTCAAGAGTGTTACCTGTTCCAGAACGATTTGCATTACCTGAGAACTTGTTAAAAATGCAAACTCCATATTTAACCAAAACACTGGGGTGAGGCCAGTAATTTTATGTTTTAACACATCTTCCAGATGATTCTGATGCACGTTAAAGTTTGAGAACCACTTCTTTCTGTGATCTGAGTAGTCATTATTACATTTACACTAAAGTCGTTCTCCCACAAATGGAGTCATTGCTTTTTTTTTTTAACTGTTGTTTTTGTAGGACTTTTAAAAAATACTGTTCATCCAAATACTCCAATTTGAGGATTTTGTACTGGTTTTATTGCATATTACCTGTATCTCTGCATGGAAACCCCTTTCTATGGATCTGGTGACTTGCTAGGCCTCTTTAATAAAGTATGGTCCCTTTTCTGTCCCATCAAGGATATTCTGCCTTGTCACTACTTTAAAGGAGTGAGAGTATCTATAGTTTTCAGTCATCGGTACCAATGCTGCTCCCCTTTGTTGCCACAAGTAATCAAGGACTGATTACTCACTAAATTAAAAGAAATATGTGTACCTCTTTAAAGTTACTTCCAGCAATTATTAACTCTTAAGTAGAGTGCCTAAAGTATTATTTCAGGGTTTTCACTGGAGGAACAAAATTCATTATACTTCTACATTTAACATCCATCTAATTTCCTGTGAGGAGCTAGTAGGACTTGTTTTTCTGTTTATACACAAAAACATCTAATGGGGAAAAATTATTGTTAAAATTAAGAGAGACAGGTTGATTTCAAAGTTATTAATGCACTCTTTTGTGATTTTATTACTAGGACTTTCTCAAGAGTAAATTATTCTGGTTAAAAAAGTAGAGGACCTTGTATCCTTATGGTTTGATTTTTTTTGTTTGTTTTAAATTTTTTAAAACATTTTACTTATTTTTTAGAGAGAGGGGAAGGGGGAGAGAGAAATGTCAATGTGAGAGAGAAGGTTGTCTCTTGCATGCCCCCAGCGGGGGACCTGGCCTGCAAGCCAGGTATGTACCCTAACCAGGAATGGAACCAATGACCTTTAGGTTCACAGGCTGTCACTCAAACTACTGAGCCACACCAGCCAGGACCATGTGGCTTGATTTTAAATTCTAGCGCTAATACTTACAGCAATCTTGGGCAAGTCATACCCAGCTTTATTTTTCTCTTTATGAAATGGAAATAATAGTACCTAACTTGAAAGATCTTTTTTCAAAGATTAAATGAACGTGTATATAAATGCTAGCACAATGCCCAAGCACAGAGTAAAATGCTTATTAACACTACCATGACCACCATTACTTTTTTCTGGGTCATTTTTAATCACTGATGATATTTTTGTTATATTGTTCATGACATGGCATCATGACTCTTCTCTGTTGTGCATAGCATTTGGTTTAGCATTTGACAGTGTTCAAGAATGGTCAGATTTTCATCTCTTAAAAGGTAAAGTTTCTCATCAAGAATTAAAGAACAGCCCTGGCTGGTGTAGCTAGCTCAGTGGATTGAGCACCGGCCTGCAAACCAAAGGGTTGCTGGCTTAATTCCCAGTCAGAGCACATGCCTGGGTTGCAGGCCAGGTCCCCAGTGGTGGGTGCGGGAGAGGCAACTGCACATTGATGCTTGTCTCCCTCTCTCTAAAAATAAATTAATAAAAAACAAAAAAAGGAATTATAGGAACAAATAAGACTTCAAGAACTATAAGCAAGTAGTTCCTAAATTTGAGCTTTCCTAAAAATGAAGTTTTTGCACATTCATTCAAGTATGTAACATGAGCATTTACAACTATGTTTCTTAAAATTCTGTATGCTAAATTCTTACTAATTTTCTCCCCTTTATTGGTTTCACAAAAGTGGTTAATCATACATATTACATTAAATGTATGTCACCCACATAAGTTACCTGTGGAAGTTTTCTCTGAGGGAGAAATTAAATAGAATACTACATGTATGCAGATATCAAAGTTGCTTCCTAAACTGAGAAATAAAAACCAGCCAGAAAATTTAAATTCCTAAACTGAGAAATAAAAACCAGCCAGAAAATTTAAATCTGAATAACTCATATTTTTCCTATAGTAAACATTTTACTATTGCCCTTCACTAATCTTCAGAAAGACTTATTTGTATGCCTACAATCTTTGCATTTATTTACTTGCTTTGTCTTTCTGCATCTGTATGTTGTTTTTAATTAAAACTACTTTTGAGGGAGGACAGAAGACGTAGAGACAACTACCACCACTGTATTTTTTTGACTCATGAGAAAAATGGTTATTGAAACATTCATTGTCTGATACAGCAAGAGTTAGAACTTGTGGGAGTTAATCTTTTGGTCTCAAGTGAAAGGATATTATCTTTATGCATAATATTTCCTTTTAGAAAGTACATAATTCAGTATTTGAGAGAGATTATATTACTCAGAAAAGTTGGTAGAGATTTATACCAATTACCATCTAAAAAATTGCATTTCAATAATCTTAATATCAATTCTCCAATATTCTAGATTAAAATATTATATGTGGCTACTTAAACATTGCTTTGAATTAGGAGACAGTAAGCTTGGTTCTAGTTCTGGCACCCTTTTATAAACAGCCCTTTTTACACATTTTTAAGATGAGCAGATTAAGCTAAATAGGGATTTTTCTAGAGCCAACTTTCTTTTAAAGTGTGTACTCTCCTCCATATTAAACAATACAATCAATACAATTTAACCTTTTTTTGTTTTCAAAATTTATTTCACATTTTGGGATCAGTTTTGGTCCTATCTCACTTAATTCATTGATGCGCTCTGGTGATGCTGAAGTGTTTCAAGCTGCTTGGTAGAGTGATTTTGCCAATTAGCTCTAGCTATAGTGAACTACCTTAGTTTTTGTAGATGTCATTGTTCAACTGACTTGAACTGCTGCTTTTATTTGGCTATGTACAGGGAGTTGAATGGACTTAGGAGGTGGTTTTCAGACCTCTCACGGGTTGTAGTCAGTGCTGGGTCTAGAATCATCTCAACCTATCTGGCAGCTAATGCTGGCAGTTGGTTGGGGCCTCCACTGGAGCTGACAACCAGAACACCCACAGGTGGCCTCACCACCTGGCTTGGGTTTCTTCACAGTATGCTGTCTGGGTTCAAGAATGAATGTCCCAAAAGTACCAGGTAGAAGCTGGGTAGTCTTTTGTGACCTGGCCCCAAAAGTCACGTAGATAGCATCAATTATGTTCTAGCCACAAACTCAAACAGGTTCAAGAGAGTAGTTTCAGTGTCAAAAGAAGAATGTGTTGTGAGAAATCTTGCTGCAGCCATACAGCAAGATTGGAAATACAATGTTTTCAGAAATACAGTCTGCCAAACTTCTCCCCATGTCATTTTATGAGGAGCATCCTCATTTTTCTTGACTATAATAGTATTCCATTGCATGGATCTCATCAATGTATATTTAATTCAATTTTCTAGTTTTGGATATACAGATTGTTTTAATTTTTTGCCTCTTGAAAGTACTGTAGTGAATAACTTAATTCTTAGTAGTTTCTCACATATTTCAAGTATTTCTGTAGTATAAATTCCTATAGGTTGATTGCTCTGTCAAAGGTTATATACATTTGTAAATCTGATAAATTTTTCCAGACTGCTCTCCAATCAGCAAAGCAGAAAATGCCTATTATCATATTTTACTAACTCAAGATAAATATTACACTTGTAAATCTTTGCTATTCTTAATGCATTGATCTCTGCATTTTTTATGTTCAATTTTCCCACAGTGAGGTCAAGCACCTTGACATTTTAGAGGCCATTGTATTTCCTTTCTCTGTGAACTGTTTATAACTTTATGATATTTTATATAGATTTATTTATAATAGTAATATTATATTCCATTTTATTTCTCAATATCTCTGGATTATATTCATATTTATTTTAGTAACTGATAATTATTTTTTTAATCATACCCTTATGTTGAACAGTTAGTGTTTTATATTTTTTGTTTGCTCTTTTAGGTAATCATGTAATGGTGCAATTTTTCCCCCTTTGGACTTATTTCTGTAAGATCAATTTCTGGATGTGGTACTGAACCAGAAGTAATTTTACCTCAAAAGGAACAAAAGGATTTCAGTCTTCATCACTTTTTTCCCTCCCATGGAGGTACTCCCAGTTTTGGGGGTCATCTTGGCATAGATAATTATATTTTGAGACTACTGGTTTCCTGTGATTGTTATTACTCTGGGGTTAGAGGCTTCCCCTGTCTCTTCTCCCTTCTTTAATTTGCCCTTTTTCATTTCTGTGTTGTAAAATTTTCAGATATTAGAACTCAGTAGATAGGCTTATTGCTAAGCTTTAAAGAGTCACTTTGAAGGCTGGTAATATTTTTAAAGATGTGGGAGATTCCCTTGAGGTCTGGGAAGCATTAAATGCTAGGTTCTTGACCCAAAAGGAGAAAGGGTATCACTAAGGAGAAGGGAGAAAGAGCTTCCTTTGCAAAATAGCCTGGACACTATTCGTGCACATTATCTTTGATTTTCTATAGTTTGAAAATGATATTCTTAGGTGTAGGTATTTCAGTACTTACCTTTCTTGGTGTTCGCTAAGTTTCCTGGATCTGTAGTTCTTCCTGGGATATTCTGGTGTTAATTTGCCAGTTAATTTGTTCTCTTTATATTTTCAGTTATAGATGTTCTAAGGCCTAAGAGTCTCTCCTTAGCTGTGTCTAGTCTTCTGATGAGCCTGTCAAAGGCATTCTTCATTTCTGTTAGTGTTTTTGATCTCTAGTATTCTCTTTTGGTCTTTTTCTAGGATTTCCATCTCTCTGCTGACATTGTCTATCTATTTGTATATTCAGTCTTCTTTAGCCATTAGAGCCATTATTACATTAATCCTAGTTTTAAATTTCTAGACCAATAATTACAACATCGCTCCTATGTCTGGTTGTGAAGCTTGCTCTGTTCCTTCGAACTGTTTCTATGCCTTTTAGTGTGCCTGGTAATTTTTTGTTCTAGCTGGATATGATACAGTGGGTAAAAGCAACTGCTGCACATAGATGTGGTGGGGTGTTATGGAGGGAAGGGAACCATTCTGTAGTCCTATGATTAAGTCTGTCTTTTTAAGTCTGATTCTATGTGTCTGGACAGTAAATCTCACAAGTGTTTGTCAGGTGTTTTTTTTTTTTTTTCCTCTCCCGTTAGATGAGACAGGATGGTTAAAGTCTGGAGTTAGAACTTTTCCTTTCTCCCCTATGGAAGGCTGGATAGAACTGGCTGGAATTGGGTATTACTTCCCCCGGTCAGTTAGATTCTGATAACACTTCAGCAGATTACACGCAGATTAACCAGTTTCCCTGAGGGCAGGCCTTGTTAAGAGCAGAGGATCTGGCTTATTTCTAAATGGGTCCTTTCTCCTAACCCTGGCAGAAACACACGAGGATTTTCTTTGACATTTACTCCGAGAACCTGGTCAAGTTCCTAGAGGTAAAACTCAAAAAAGTATGGTGGACCCCAGTATGACTGGGTCGATTACAGTTCAGGTTTTCCTACCCCAGCCCTGGTTTCATCAGATTTCTGCTCTGAGTTGTGGTTTTCTGTATCCACCTGCCTGTTTCTCTGATTTTGAGGGTAGCAGATTGCATTGTGACTTCACTTCTCTTAGAGATCCAAGGTGATTTGTTGACTTTCAGTTTGTTAAGCATTTTGTCAGGATGAAGTGGTGACTTCTAAGGTCCTAACACTTGGAACCAGAAAGAGTCGTTTTCTTTGCACATTATTGGAATTTAATAATATTCAAATTACTTAATGAAGTATCTCTTGTCTATAAGTAAAATGTCTTTCATAGACATATCTGTTAAAGCTACGTTGATTTTATTAACTTTTTCACTGTTGATATTGGGGGGCGCTGATACTAGTAAATAACTTCTAATAACCTCTCCCCTTTCTCACATGTCTTCACCTTTTCTCTTTGTAATGTGTACCTTCATGCTGCACCCCAGTCCAGTATTTGTTACATCTTTTTAGATAAATCCAGTGTGGTGAATAAAGACTTCATAAGGATGTGCCTTTGGTATAGTAAACACAGCCGCCTCTGAGCCTTCAAGGTTCATCAGTTCATTTCTGGGGTAATCAGGTTTGGGTCTCTAACTTAATACTCAACCAAACTCAGACTCCTAAGACTTACTTATTTTTTCTCCCAGGTGATTTGGGGGGTATGTTTATTAAAGCTGGTGACAATAAAATAAGGAAGGGCTTAGGATAGAAGAAGCAACAGGAGAGAGCGTAGGCAGGGCTGCTTTGGTTCACTGAGAAGTCAGAGAAAGGGGCACCTTGGAGACAGTTTCAGGGGTTAGTCCAGGATGAGCTGCTGCTGCCCATTGCTCCCTTGGTTGCAAGTGTGTGGGATCCCTTAGAATTTAGGAGATGCATGTTTCAGAGGGAAGAAGAGGGGGAAGGGAAAGGCACGGGTGTGCTCCTGGGATGGGGAGTGCACCCTAAGACTAATTTTAAAGAATTTGCATTAATGTAGTATCAGAAAACTATCATGACAATGTTCAGTTGGTGACATGTAACCATTAGTTTATGTCCTGGTTAGTGAATTCCCTCAGGAGAGTTGGGTGTACTTTTAGAGTAACTGTCAAGCTGTGATAGTAAACACACACACACACACACACACACACACACACACACACACAGAATTCTCTTACTCTTAGAATATGTCTGAAAAAATTACATGAATTAGTCTTACAGTGTTGAAATGATTGTTAATCTTCACCTCCTTTTACTTGGCTTTATGCAGCCAAGTAATCTTTCCTGTGTATTGTTAATAGTTCCCAAGATTGCAGTTCTTTTGGCAACAATTACCTTTAGATGTTGCACAGTGATTTTTGTTGTGGTAAAATATGCATAATATAAGATTTATGGTTTCAACTATTTTTAAGTTTATAGTTCTGTGGCATTAAGTACATTCACATTATACAACCATCACTACTGTCCATCTTCAGAACTTTTTCATCTTTCCCAAATGAAACTCTACCCAAACAACAACTCCTATTGTCCCCCACCTCTGCCCATGACAAATACCATTCTACTTACGTCCATGAATTTGCTCTAGGAACCTCATGTAAGAGAAATTATATCTGTCCTGTGGCTGGCTTATTTCGCTTAGCATTGTGTCATCGAGGTTCATATTGTAGCATGTCAGAATTTCCTGCATTTTAAGGGCAGAGTAATATTTTATTGTATGTATATACCACGTTTTCCTTATCCATTCATCCTTTGTTGGATGACTGGTTTTCTTCCACTTTTTGGTTATTGTGAATGATGCTGCTCTGAACATTGGTGTACAAATATCTATTCAGGTTCCTGTGTTCGCATCTTTTGGGATATCCACCCAGCAGTGGAATAGCTGAATCATATGTTTAATGTTTTTGAAGAATCTATACCACTTTTCATAACAGCTGCACCATTTTACATTCCCACCAGTAATGCACTAGGGTTCAATTTCTTGCTATTTTTGCCAGTTCTTGTTTTTTATTGTTTTGCTAATAATTGTCCTAATGGATGTTTTTGTGGTATTGATTTGCATTTTCCTGATGATTAGTGATGTTGAGCATTTTCTCATGTGCTTCTTGGACATTTGTGTATCTTCTTTAGAGAAATGTCTACCAAAATTTTTGCCCATTTTTTAATTGGGTTCTTTGGGCGTTTGGAGTTGTTGAGTTGTGTAAGTTCCTTCTGTATCAGTCCCTTATCAGGTGATACCGATTATTTTTATTTTTTTAAGAATGAATCCTATATGGTAGATGTTTATAGATCATCTCATAAGATGGATTTACTTTGGGGAGTATTGCCATCTTTTTATATATTGTATAGTAAATGTTTTTATGTTTTTGCCAGACTTTGGAAATATTTTCTGTTTGGGTTTAGTCACATGTGTACGCTTTCTAATGTGACTCTTAACTCTTCCCTGAATATGTTAGATATGTGGGGTTGGTCTAGTCTACTTTGCTGCCATGATTTACTGGGTACTCCTCCTATATATACATACAATTTTAATGGGTAATAAAAGTGGCCTTAGTTTTTATTTTGCCTCCTGTCTGTCCTGACCGTCCATATATTCTTCTCTGTACAATTTTATCATCTTCAGTGAGTGCTCATCTGTCTGAGAAAAGTCATTATATTAGATTACCACTGTTGATACTCATTTTCCCAGTAAACCAACTTCTAATTTTACTGCTAACTTCCGTACCTGGTTGTTGATGCTGCTTAGTCAGTTCCTGCTATTTCTTCTTCTTCTTTTCTTTTTTTTTAAGATTTTATTTTATTTTTAGAGACGGGGGGAGGGAGAGAAACATCAATGTGTGGTTGCCCCTTGTATGCTCCTAACTGGGGACCTGGCCCACAACCCCAGCACGTACCCTGACTGGGAATCCAACCAGCGACCCCTTGTTTTGCAGGTCAGTACTCAATCCACTGAGCCACACCAGTCAAGGGTATTAATTCTTCTTGATCCAATACTCATCGTGAAGTTTGGTCCAGATCCATTGAACTCTTACTGAATTACTTGGCTCTAAAAGCCTTTGCTTTCCCTACACATCACTTCCAAATGATGTCAAACTTGGATTTGATGATCACAAGATCCTGATCTATTGAGATCTTGAACAAGGCCCTTCCCCTCTATATAGCACCTTATATTTTTAACTTTCAGTTTTGACACGGCCTCAAATCCACCACTTTTGATAGTTTTACATAAGGGAAAACAGTCCTGATTCAACTACGGTGACACTAGTATTTTAATTTTTTTCTCTTCTGTGAAAAATTTTCCATTTGTGTTTTTACATAGGTAGATTTTTACTTTATAGCAATTAAATAGGTCATTTTATAACCATTTGTGGTTGGTTAATGTTGCTACAGTATTGATGTAGTTACATTTTGAGTCCCAAAATTTTAAATAGGTCATTTTTTTATAACCATTTTTAGGATTAAGGGTCCTTTGCTCTACTGACTGAGCTAGCTGGGCCGCCTTTATAACCATTTTTAAATTGCTACTTAATACTTACCAAGCCACCAGTGTCTTTTCATTTATACAATTAGGTTGTTTCCAATTTTTTGGTATAGAACGTATTGTTCTGCCTGCCCTGCCCTTCATACCATCTTTTGGAAATTCCATGATATGATAGATTAACAGGTAACAGCATTTCATGGCTTTGCCTGGTTGACAAAATTATTTCCAAAACAGTTATATGCCATCACCAGCAGTGGGTGTTTTTGTCACACTTTTTTTGGTAAGTTAGGAGATAAACTTAACATTTTTGCTGTGAAGATGATTTCGTTGGTTACTAGTGATACAGACTTTTTTCTTATATGTATTCCTTGTGTGAATTTTCTTTACAAATTTATCCTTGATGCTTTCAGAATTTTTTGTAACATTTATGTGAGCTTCCCACATATTAAAAACTAATCTGTTAACATTGATTGTAGAGAATTTCTTAAATATATTCTCTCCTGTGTTATGGGTGTATAATACATATTTTGCACACCTAGTCTCAAATTTTTGTGTAATTAAACCTCATAGTCATAGGATTTTTGGTTACTTCTAATAAAGTAATTCTATCAGATTTAATAAATAATTAGTTAAGGTTTGGGATGGTATTGATTCCTTGGTTTTTCTCTTTTTCACCTTTCTGTTTAATTCATGTAGAATCATTTTAGTTGTTAGTTTAAACTTTTTTTCTTAGTTCTTGGCCTTTGGCTGATGCTATTGATTTGCATAGTCTTTCCCCTGCCCACTGTTTTTGCAATGACTCCTCCTTGCTTATTATTTATTAAGTTCTTAACACATTCTGGGCCTTTGGTATTTGGAGATTTAACATTTACAGTTTCGGGTATTGTCAGATGACCCCAAGGTCTATGATTCAGTAATTTGTAGTTTTGCTGAGACTGAACTGGTGGTAGGTACTTGCCGCTAGGCTTGTAGACAGGAACTGATCATGTAGCTCAATGAGGGAGCCTATTAGACAGGCCAGCACCCGCATCTCAACGCAGCTTTGTTTTTCTCTACTTGTCGTCGCGTACACAGTAACTCTCGAAGTGATAAAAGCTGTTTCTTTGTGAAATATGGGCCCGAAAAGAAAACCAACTGCTAGTGCTGGTGATGGAAGTGAAGAGAAAATGAAGAGGTCTAAGAAAGTGATGGTTCTTAGCCAGAAAATAGACGTTTTGGATATATTAAAGTGTTTTTGCAGATTCAGGTAAGTTTGTGGTTGGTTAATGTTGCTACAGTATTGATGTAGTTATATTTTGAGTGCCAGAATTTATTTTTTTATAACTTTGTAAATGACTGGTAATGTATTTTTAGAAGCACTAAGGATATGAAGATGTCAGCTCTGCTTCACTGCATTTTATGGAGAAGTTAAATGCTGTAATAATATTTTGAAAACTTGAGAACTTTTGGGAATCATGATGGTCTTGCAGTGTATGTTTATTATAATACTGGGTTACTCTGTTCCCATAATGTATGTACTTGTGGCACTACAACATTTTAATTTTTCTTTTAAATCCTCACCCAAAGATATTTATTGACTTTGGGGTTGGGAGGAGGGAGGAGAGAAACGTGGATCTGTTCTCCCATACAGGCCCCAACTGGGGATCAAACCCGCATCAGGGGTAGGGGACGATGCCACCTGACCAGGGCTAACTGTTGCAATATTTTTTGATGTACCCTAAATCTTACTTCCTTGGCCTCTGACAGTAGTCTTTTTCTCTCCCAAAATTACACTGTCATCATACACAAAAGATTTTGATGGTATTTTGTTTAAGATTGTGTGAGTTATATAATACCGTACTTGGACATGTATGATGTGCTGCTGTATATAATGTGCCCCCTTATATTTTCCTCAGAAATTTGGGCCAAAAGGTGTGCATTATACATGGCAAAACATGGCAGTTTGAGTAGAAGCCTTTTGAAATGTCCATTTTTTTCCCATTTGGGAACTGTCTGTTGCAAATTGTAACTGAAATAGCCCAGAAGTAGTTCCACATATCTTGTATGAACTTCTTTTAGCAAATGGTTTGAACATTTATATGAGCTGGGATTTATATTAGATGTTGGTGAAGAATAACTAATAGTAATTTCTCAAGGAATTTCCAGTCTAAGAAAAGGGAAAGCTAATATAATCTTTTTTAAAAGATTATAAAAAGTGTGAAACATATTAGTGCACAGGGAAGTCTGGGAGCACAGAGGTAGGAGCTATTAAATAGTATGGGCTGAAGAATGGTTTCTAAGAGGAATTGAGTGAATTGATTGTTCTTGTTCTTTGTTAATATGATTGAGATCCATTCTTCTCCCAGCATTACACTGAAAACCTGGTTATTGTCAGTGTATGGTAAGGCTGTTGACTTTGATCTGTTCTAACCTATTTAAAGAACTCGTTATTATCTGCTTTTCATAGGCAGCAGCCTTTGGAATTTCATGTCAGTCTTGTCTCTTCCAAATAATGTCTATTTCCCACATTCTTTTCCTTTTATTATTATATGGATATCTCACATAATGTTAAATAATTGTGATGATGTATTTTCTTGTTTGGTTTCCAGATTTAGAGATACGGCCTAAGAGCTTTGCTATTAAGCAGAATGCCGATTGCAGGCTTAAGGATGGAGTGGACACTTGATAAATTTTAAGGAAAAAGTTTTATATGTATATTAGGAACACATGTTGATTCTAATACTCTTTTTAATATATTTAAATAATACACAGTTTTACAGTTTTTCTTCTTTTAGCCTATTGGTGTAATAGCTTTGTATTTCTGAAAGAATTTCTACTTGGGCATGGGTTTGGGGGGGGTGTTGTTGTTTTACTATATTTGTTTCTTTGCCTGTATTTTATTTGGTTTTGTACACGCATTGATAAAAAAGATTGGTAGCCTTTTGTGATATATTTAACTGGTTTAAGAATCAAATTATGTTTCCTTTACGGCCACATTAACTAATAGTTATTTCCCTGAGCCTAGAGTTGACTTATGAAAGTGTAAGTGAATGTTTTTACTACCAGTGTACTTTGTGGTTATTGAAAAGAGAAAACAAAGTCTGAATTGCAAATTATAACCCAGTTTTTTTTTTAGTTTGCATCAAAATTTACTTGAGAAAAAGCTTATATTTTGTGGTCCATTTCTTTTACCCCCTTTTATTAAAAAGGGGGATTGTCTTAGAGTGTAAATTTTAAGTGTTTAAAAATATTTTTTGATTCTATGGGAGAACATTCATGAAAATGAAAAAAAAAGTAACAGTGCTTTTTTGATATCTTTTATCGTAAATACAGGATTTTATGTTTTTTTCTTTTTAAAGATATTTATTTATTGCGGGGGGAGAAAGAGAGGGAGAGAAACAATCAGTGTGTGGTTGCCTCTCACACGCCCCCTACTGGGGACCTGGCCTGCAACCCAGACATGTGCCCTGACTGGGAATCGAACCAGTAACCCTTTGGTTCACAGGCTGGCACTCAGTCCGCTGAGCCTCACCAGCCAGGGCATAAATACAGGATTTTAGAAAATGAGTATTACTGCTAATGTTGTATGGGAAAAGAAGTTTGAATTAGAGTATATTTTAAATATGGCTACTCGTGAGAATTCACGGAAATAATTAGAAATGTAGCTTAAGCTTTCCCTAGCTTAAGCTACATTTCTAACTATAAGTTCGCAAAATTAATAACAATTCCATGCCAATTTGGGAGGAGTTGAAGACCATACCTTGAGCTAAAAGTAAAAGTGAAGAGCATACCAAGTTAATGTGAATGATAGAGCTGCAAGTGTTTAACTACCAAAGTAAGCAAAGGAAGGAACTATAAGGTACGGTTACTCTTGGCCAGTGTGCTGCTAAAAATGGCTGTATGTAGGTCTCGTTCATAACTATCTTTAGTGCAGCTAGCTACAGTTAGACATTTACTCCAGCATGTGGTATTTTAAAGCTAATTCACTTGATTATAACCTACCTTTTATAAAAATCTATGTATCTTTTCATCAGTGTCCATTGCAGCGTCTTTACTGATGTAAATTATTCGTAGATCCAAGAGAGTTATTTGTGATAGATATTTTACTTCATACTGTTCTTATGAAGCAATTCAGAAAAATGATAAAGTAATACTTTGCAGAATTTGACAGCAGCCTCTCAATTTTAAAAGTAAAGATAACATTACAAAATCATTTTTTTCTTATTGTTAAAATCTGAAAGGAGATGAAAAGGTACAAATCCAAAAAGTCCTGTGGCAGGCAGTGAAAGAGTTAATATTGAATCTGTATTTAGCAAATTGTCTAGATTTTAATGACTATAAAAATTAAAAGTGTAAATGTTTTGAAGGAATAGTAACAAAATATATTGATTTAGTGGTAATAGACTCGGACTAAAACCCTAGAGTATGCCAGTAAAAATCAAGAGAATGGAGCAAGGGGGCATAGTTTGGCAATGTAGATGATAGTTATAGATATGCTGGTTTTCCCCCCCATTTTTTAAGAATTTTAATAAATAAATTTCTAAAATTGTTTTATAGTTTTAAACTTACAATTTGTAAGACAATTTAAGAAAATATGAAGCTTATTTATTACAAAACTTTTAAGAATGTACGAGAAACTTTCAAACATTTTATTGTAAAGGTCATACATATATTTATGATATTAATCAATGTAAAAGCATGTATATTTAGCTTTGAAGCAGATCTTGCAAATATTTAAAGCCACTGTTAAATGTGTTTATGTAATAATATATCAGGTTTCTAGGTATTTTCTATATTACGAAAATATCAGGGGGGGAATGATAAACTTACTGCACATATTTTCTTTTTCAGCTGCTTTTCTAACCCAAACTGTGTGTCTTGATGACACAACAGTAAAGTTTGAAATATGGGATACAGCTGGTCAAGAGCGATACCATAGCCTAGCACCAATGTACTACAGAGGAGCACAAGCGGCCATAGTTGTATATGACATCACAAATGAGGTAAGTAGAGATGCTTGGTATAACGAAACTAGTTTGAATATCCGTTTGGGATATTCAAAGTTTTGATTAAAGATCTTTGAAAATCTTTTTTTTTTTTTTTTTTTTTTTTTTTTTTTTTGATAGTCAAGTACGACATTTTCTGCCAAAAGCTCTCGAATTAGAAAAGCTAATTTTTCAAAAAATGCAATAAAAGTGTCTTTAATAATACAGTAGTCCCAAGAATTTTTTTTTTGAAGAGTCACTTTGGACAGTCTTTAAAACCTTGTCACACAAGGACTTTCCCTAGCCATTTTTTTAATTTGTGCCTCAAAATGGCTGTTTATTTGTTTCCCAGGAATCCTTTGCCAGAGCCAAAAATTGGGTTAAAGAACTTCAGAGGCAAGCCAGTCCTAACATTGTAATAGCTTTATCTGGAAACAAGGCTGACCTTGCAAATAAAAGAGCTGTTGATTTCCAGGTATGTTGAATTTAACTTTTATTGGAAGGCGCACATTTATTATAAATTTTTCTTCTGTATCTACACTTGAATGACAGTTACTAGTTCAAAACCATGCAAATAAGAGAATATAAAATTTATTAAACATGTGATGTACTATATGTAATAAAATGCTTGTCATGATAAACCTGAATGTTTGTTTATATATCTTTACATAATTGTAATATATAAAAATTTATATTTTGTTGACCTAAACAATTATGAAATAAATTATTATTTACAATAAGTGCAGAAATAAATAAAAGCCAATTGTCTTCTACCCTTCTCATCCCTTTTCAGTTTATCTAATAATATATTTATCAACATGCATGTGCATACCCACATATCCTTACACTTGTGTGGTACACACACATAAACCTACACTCGCGTGGTTGTTCTTAAAAGGGCCTTCAAACGTGTTCCAAAAATCCACTTTGTGTGTTATCTAATGTAGCTAACTAGGAATGGTCCCTGGTGTAAAACAAGGAAGTACAGTAATTTAAAATAAAGTAAATACCCTAGTGGCTTAGTTGGATGGGGTCATCCCCATGCGCAAGTGAATGCATAAATAAGTGGAACAACAAGTTGATGTTTCTCTCCCCGCCTTCTCTCTCAAATCAATAAATAAGAAATAAATGTCTTTAATTAGACATTTTAAACCTTCTAATTTTTTGTTCTTTAGCTTTTCTACCAGAGGAGTTTGATTGTGGCCATTATATGTATAATATCAATGATTGGATTTTTTTTTTTTTTTTTTTTGATGATGGCTAGATAAAGGGAAGAAATAGTTGTCACGCCATTAAGTAGTAAGCTGAGCACACATGGTTCATTTGATACTAGTGACAACCATATGAGGTATAGAATGTTCTATTGCTCTTTCTAAGACAGTTACCTCCCTAGCAGAGAGTGGTAAATAGAGCACCTATAGTCAAAAGAGAGGCACTGTCACATTAGAGTTCAGAGGAACCTCATACCTCATTGTCAAATGGGAAAGGTAATTGGTTGATCTTCACAACAACAGCTGTGAGCATCAAAGGCAATAATAATATATATAAACTGCAAAGCATGACAAAAATGCTGTAACACAATTTTCAAAGGAATGATTCATGACATTCAGAATTAAAATGTTGCTTATAGAAGTCATTTAGAATTTATATGAGTATCATTTAGTGATTGAAGCCAGTATTACATACTTGGTTTCCCTTTGACTTCTTTGCAAATAATTAGCATAAGTACAATTGTCCGTTGAGATCAAAGAAATTTTTGTATTTAAAATAGGCTAAGTTTTTCCTTCTCTGGAAAGCAGATTTAACGTGAGACCAGACTAATCAGGCTGGGATAGTGTAAGAAGTAAGGCAAAAAGAAAATTATACAATACTCTGACATTTGTTTTACCTTAATTATTGGTTATAGATAATTAATTGGAATAGTAATAAGGAAGCCTCTTTTAATAACAAAAATAATGCAGGTGTAGTGTATGCAAAGGATATATCTTATTATTTTTGTTCTGTAAACAGGAAGCACAGTCTTATGCAGATGACAACAGTTTATTATTCATGGAGACATCAGCTAAAACATCAATGAATGTAAATGAAATATTCATGGCAATAGGTAAGATTAACTTTTTTTCAAACCATAAACATAGGCAAAACAAGTTATACGCTAGGGCATTTTTAGTTTGACTTTAAAAAAATAATTATTGGATTCTCTCTTTTCTTTTTTTAATGATTCTACAACTATTTTAGATTCATTTGACCAAGTATTCATTACTTTGTTAGTAATATCGTTAAATTTGATCAATTATTACCTATTAGGTTGTAAATACTTGCAGTTTAGTTTCTACTGAGTTAGAGGCCTGAATTCTGAGCTGATAGATTTCCTAAGGATTTCACTGAGAACTTTGAATAAATGTGTTTTTTTTCTATTAGGTTATAATAAACTCAGAGCCCTATTTTTCAATGCAACATGTAGGCATAATGAGGTTTTTCTCAGTGATCAATAACAATTTTCATCTCTCTTGTGCCCTGAACAGAGCACTAATTTTGTTTTTCAAGTTCTTTTTAAAACATTGATGTGTAAGTATACAGATGTATACATTATTTTAATGCAAATATTGCAGTAGAAAGTTTCAAAGCATGAAGCACAGAGGGAAAGGGAAAGCAAAACAACATCTATGCTTTGTATGAGCTCAATGGTCATTTGATCCTATGCAGCCCTCTTACCTTTCCTTCGAGGTACTTTTAACTGATGATGACTGCTATCCACAGTTGTTGAATGTAGGTAATAAAGTTGGAATAGTAATAAAGAAATTTCATTTTGTCTATAACAAAAATAAAAGTATTTCTGTTGACCCCCTTCCATTAGTTTTAAGGTGCAGATTCTATGAGAAGGGTCTACTTAGGTGGCTTTAACAGTTTTCTGCCCCTACACTATTCACGTGCAAGCACTCTTCTTGCACCGTAACGTTTTTTATTACACAGAGTGATTATTAACTGGATGTCCACATGCCTGTCCTCAAAGAAGGAATACTCTTTTATATTGAAGTCACACAAATTGACCAATTTAGAGCTGATTCAGAGGCTAAAGAAACCTCATTAAAAGCTGCAAGTACTGTCATAATATCTTTCACTAGATGAAAGAGTTTAATGATGGCTCATTTAGGAAAAAAACTTGCCTATTTATTGTATAAAATATTTTCCTGAGAAACTCATGCTTGCAGATATTAGGGAAATGCTAGCACAGTTGTGAAGAATTGTTTGGCAATATGCTCTTTTTATAAAGGGGCAAAAATCGATTGAGGATTTTTAGTTTCTCACAGTTCAATTTAGGGAGAAATTGGTAACCTGCAGTTATCCAGATACAAAACACTTTGTATCTGGTTTCACTTTGGTAACAATAAGATACGAGACTGGAAACAACGTCTTTTGAGATCCCTAAAATGTGTTTTAGTTTATCATCACAGTAAAAATTAACCAGTAGAAGCTAAAAGTTCTTCATTGCAGTTTATTTCCATCAGCTTCCTGATTTCACTCATATCTAATTACAGGTAGCCCTTGGAGAAGCATGCTAAAGTGAGAAATGACTAACCTAACTTGGTATTAACTGTAATAAAGGTTATAGTGCTAGTCTGCTCTTTATCCTGCGAGGCTTTGTTTGTGAATACAGTTGACTGGAAATTTACCATTTTATTACCATTTATAACACCATCTCCAAGAGCAGTTCCTAGAGAAGTGGCCCAAGGTAATGGCTTTTCTTCCCAGACCTCATTGCTCCTGGCTCCCAGATCCATTGACCATCCCAGCCTCTAGAATTCTAAAAATCTAGCACATCAAGGATCTTCAGATTCCAAGCAGGCAACATCTAATCAGTAGGAGCTGTGCTCCAGAGAACAGCATTAGTTATTCTGCTTTTAGAAGAGTAAACGCCATTAAGTGCTGGTTGAGGGGCAGGCCATGCTCATCTCACTCAAAATTGGGAAATAGTTTTTTGAGAGCCTGAGGAACAGTCTCACTTACTAGGTAGAGTTACTGGTGAATCACATTAGTGTTCTTAATCAGCTACAAAAGAGAAAAGTGGTAGGTATTTGAAGGGTGAAGTCTATAAGCCAGAAAGAAAATAAGAGATGTGATCTATCATAATTTTGGGTAATAATTAGGTAGCACAGTAGAGGACAGTTTCTGCTGGGGTGATATCCTGACTTGTTCCAAAAAGTGTTTGTGGCAGTCCAGAGAACATTGATACAAGTTGAGCTGCCCTTATAAACACATTTATTAACTTAGAGTTTTTAAAAATAATGATTATGAAATAAAGTACAACTTTTCTGGTATTGCTAAGTGAATTTAGTATAGTAAAGAATTTAATATAGCTCTAGTCAGGTTAAGTTTTAATTGTGTCAGCAACTGGTCCCCATTTACCCTTCCATCAAATCACTAAACTCCCTAAGAACAGTGACCAGTGTTTTGATAATTTAATAGATACTCAGTAAAGATTTGAACAGAATGAACATATGGTGCCCTTGACCAGTGTGGTTCAGTTGGTAGGGCGTCGTCCTGCAAACCAAAAAGTCCAAGGCATATGCCTGGGTTGCGGGTTTGGTCCTAGGTTGGGGTGCGTGCAAGAGGTAAATTTTTTTTTTAATGGACATGGTTATGTGATAACTTTGGGATAACCTAACTGGAAAGGAAGCTTATAGATCAGCAGATGAAAGTAATTCTAGTATGAATATTCTAATTATGTTTATTTTACTCTCTCAGCTAAGAAGTTGCCAAAGAATGAACCACAGAATCCAGGAGCAAATTCTGCCCGGGGAAGAGGAGTAGACCTTACTGAACCCACGCAGCCAACCAGGAGTCAGTGTTGTAGTAACTAAACCTCCAGTTTGAACCAGCTGGAATATTCTTCTGCTTCTTAAATATTAACAGTGGAATTGGAGCATTTAACAAGCTCAGTATGACTTCCAAAAGAAGAGACTTATGATAGAGTCAAGTTTCTAATACAGAATTATTTTAAGTGTTTTGAACTTAATTTTTAATAACATGCATGTGACCCTCTGACTAATGTTTCAGCAGTAGAAGGGGGAAATGAGAGCTGTGTGTACACTTGTTTCCTTGGAAGGTTAGGGGTAATCATTTCTCATCACCAGGGATATACATAGACAAACAACTATCTGAACTTACAGTTACCCAGCCAGATCTATGAAAAAGATTTCAAATTTAATTTGAGCTTTTCAGAAACATTCTTTTTTAAAAGAAGGTTCAAAAGGTATTTATGCTTAGCTATGGTATACAGGCAACTGGTAACTTCTCATAGTATCCATATTTAAAGTGTACATTCCACATTTTAGAAAATTAGCCGCAAGAAAACAGTCCCACATCTTCAGGGCAGGGTAAGGAACAAGCATTAGTGGCATTCAAATTGTAGGCAGTCCTGTTGTTTTAAGTGGGGTGTAAAAAAAATCAAATGTTAGCCCCATCTTGTTTTAGGAATATGAAAACTGATAAATGCATTTTAATGGGTAGTGTTATTTTCAAACATGTAAGCTCTTCAACAAAAGTGAAACAAACCAGGTGTCTAATTTCTGTTTAATCACTGTGGGCCATTATATAGGTTTAGTTGTTGGGGGTATGGAAGGGGCTTTTGTTCCCTTTGGACATGATATAGTCAATGCACTAACAATTATGTACATTCAAACTTGATTATTTTAAATTCAAGCTGTACTGTAAATAGGGTACTGCATTGTAGTCTCCATCTGTTTACTGCTTTTCTGTAATATTTAAGAATTGCTTAAAAGTATACAAAATGTACAGTTACTAAAACAGCTAATTTTTCCCTTCTCTTCCCCCTTTCAGTGGAAGGGGCTGCAGTTCCTACATGGCTAGAACCATGATAAACAATGTACCAGTAATTTGTAGCATAAGTATTGCAACATGTTAGTAACAATCTTGCAGCCTTGTTTTCCAAAGTTCATTTTATCTGGATCAGTTCGGTATATTGCACTAATTGTTTTAGGTATTTTCATTATATGAAATCTACCATGTGTCAGAGATGATTTAATCTATTTAAGTGTTGAACTGCTAGCAGAACTTGTATATTTACAGTAATTCAGAATTAGTAAGGAAAACGGTTCACCAGTGTTTAGTTTTATATTGAGGTGCCCAGGTTGGAATAAAGTGGTATAAAAAGCAAGTATTGGTTTTCTCTCTTTTTTGGCATGGAACAGTGAACATATATAAATGGTATTGTGTAACTTAAAATCTGCTTTTATATTTTCTTAACTACATTCTTAAAAATGATTTGTGTGGTATCGATGTATTATCCTAATACCTGGTTCATTGAAGAAATTGTCTTTATATTTTTGTATTCTGGATAAGCAGAACTTTTATCTTTTACTTCAGAAACTGATGCTTCCACTGAGAAGTATGACCATAACTGTAATGTTGTCTCTGGAGCCAGCCATTAAAGCAGCATTTACAAGTTCATGGCTGATATACTCAGCTGCATCTTGATAGAAACTATTAGTGCTTATTTTTTCTTTTTCACTTGAATCTTTTGGCACACTGTCTACATGTCTGTCAGTTTCTTCCTCACTGCAAGGATCATGATTAGTCATTTCTGGTAGAATTTGTGCGTTTCTAGGATCATGAGGGAAATACTGAGAATATTTTGAATCAGACGTACGTTCTTCAGAACTTTCACTTGACACACATTCTTCAGATTTACGTTGAAACAATACGTGGATATTACTGTCTGATTTAGTAATGCTCGGTTCTTTGATTGGGAAAAACAGAGGATATTCGGATGCTGAAGATTTGTTTTGGATGGTGGAATGGTGTGTTTCTTTATAAACTTGAAACATTGTTATTGCCAGTGCAGTGACTTCCTTATTATCCAGAACTTCCCAGAGTCCATTAGTAGCTACGATAAGGAATTGACATAAGTCATCTATAGGGACAGAAATAGTTTGAGGTGCTGGAATAATGAATTTTTTCAGTTTGGGATTTCCATGAAATCCAAGTCCTCTTGTAGTTTTTATTTGCCCTTCTAGGAGCCCATATGGTTCATTTGAACTAATAATTGCTCCATTCTGAAGTACTCTTCTTCTTTCATTTATGTTTCGCATAGTGTGTTCTTTAGTTAGGCAAAACCCTTGCCCATTTCTGCATAAGACTGCTTGCACATTACCTAAAAGATTATTAGAAAAAATTGATCCTAGAGATGTAATAATCAATTGCATCAAAGTATGCCGTTAACTTTATTAATTCTATGTGTCATTGCATAAACCAGTATGTGTAATATTGATATCATTAATTGGATGATTTATAGTAACTCAGACTGGGAAGCCAGTTTATTCCTTATTTTAAAGCAATTTAGTGTTTAAAATACTGCATTTAGTATTAAAATAACTAAAATTATAGGTACTGAAAAGTCAAATTTGTTTATGAAACCACTTCCAAATGTTACTTATTTTGTAGAGCCAAGAATTTAACTTTTTTATAACCAACATATATTCCATAGAGCAGACATTTTTAAATGTTTAAGTAAATACCTTTTCATTTAAAAACATAAACCTTGAATTTTTTTTTAAGTGGAATTTGATGATTTTATAACTGGTAAAAGTTAAAAACTGAACATATGTATGGGTGATGAAAAAAATTAAAATACCACTGTTAATGTCTGTCTTGCAAGGTTCCTGATGTGTGTGGCTAAAAAGAAATCAAGTCACTTACCCCTGTGGAGAAAAACTATGTATTATTAATGTATTAAATGGTTAATAGTTAGCCAACATGAAATTAAACCTTTTGATTGAGAACTGAAATCATGAAAGTTGATTATAGTTAATGTTTCAGATGAACCTGTTATATGTGCTTCATTGAAATCTTAAGAAAATAAACAATGCTCTGAACAGATTGAGGGATGGTTTTGTATTAGCAGTACTTTCTTTGGTTTATAAAAAGATGTGTTTGTTAGGAAAATTAATTTTCTGCAAGTTTTTAGAACATAATTGTGTATTCAAGCATAGTTCATACTTGATACGGAGTCATTTATAAAAGAGTATTTAAATTATTCTGAGGTGGGCTTAATGGTGTTTGAATATTATACCTTTGAGAATGACTGTTGGTGGAATAATGAAAATTACAGAATATTCTGGTTTCAAACATGGTGCTATACCCAAAATCAGAAGTTTATTGTTGCAGAGGTTCAGGTCTAAACCTCAAGTTTTTTTAAAAGATACTTTTTACTTTTAGAGAGGGAGAGAAACATCAGTGTGTGGTTGCCTCTCACGTGCCCCCCCCCCGCCCCCCACTGGGGACTCGGCCTGCAGCCCAGGCATTTGCCCTGACTGGGAGTTGAATCTGCAACCCCTTGGTTTGCAGTCTGGCACTCAATCCACTGAGCCCCACCAGCCAGGGCTAAACCCCCAATCCTTTAGGTAAAGGAATTTAAGTTTCAGAAGATTGAGGTCTACAATCTAGTGTGATGGGGCAGAAAGCGTAGGTTAGTGAGGGATTAGTATCAGGCATAAACTGAGCCTATTGGCTCTTTACATAATGGGAATTAAGGCATTGGAGTTAATGAATTGGACCAAAAGTTGAAGATATAAGGAAGACATAGTACCTCTTTTAAATTCAAATTTATTTATGTGTATACATACACATAAGTAGTGCAACTATAGCTCTGAAAACATGGGACATTTTGGCCCAGAATAGTCAGATCCTCTGACTTCCGAAATGTTTACTTATGTCACATTTCAAAGCCCATTTGGCAGAAAGAAAAAGCTTTATTTTTCTACTCAAGAGAATTTATTACAATTAATATTTAACATTAGAAGGGTAATAAACTGGTGTTTTGATTTTAGTTGCCTCTGCAGAGAGCTTGGTCTACATAGCCATGTGCCCTGTTCGCCTTTTTTTTTTAAATTGCTGTGCTGGAGAGTAGGAAATGCCATTTTGTCTGATTTTACTCTTCTATTACTATTTTCTAGAAGAAGGGACACTAAATCATGGTTACAGTTTTTGCCCTGCCGTTGACTTCCTGTCTGACTTCAGATGAGTTATTTAATTTCTTAGACAAATTCTTCATCCTGATAAAAAGGGAGATAGTGCCTTCCAGATGACTCACATTCTTGCCTGTGTGAATGGTGCATCAAGAGAAAGTGAAAGTGAAGAAAAGGTGCCTGGTACTTCTCCAACTATTCATGCATAGCCCAGGAAGTAGAGGGATAAGTAAGATTGAGGGCCTGGAAGAGTGTTAAATGGAACAGGTAAGAAAAATTGGATGTGCTAAGTCAATCATTTTATTTCCTGGACCACCTAGGGTTGCATATGCTGTCAGCTGCAAATGGGGTGGTTGAAAGGGGTTGATCATTAAGCTAAAAATTAGAATAAACTAATGAACAAAAAGCCCCAAGGAAGATGGAAAGTGAGGAAGATTTAAAAACAGCACTCTATGTCCATACATCTGCAAAACTGAAGGAAGAGAGAGGAGCAAGTCATAACTGAAAGGGAGGACAGACAGGCTTTAAAGTTGGGTCCCTGTAACATCTGCTCAGAGAATATGAGAATTAGCAATGAACTGTGATGAAGATCCCCACAAAAATTTTAACGAATCTAAGCATAAAGAGTTCACATTCTTAGACATAAAGTTATCAGTAGCTGGAGAAAGTGTGCTCTTAAGAAAATGTTACCAGAACAAAAATGGAATGGCTACTGGGAGAACATGTTAGGGACATTAATCGTGCAGGGATTAAGAAAAACTGCTCTGAAATGATACTTAAGCCTTTTTAAGATGTGTATAGTCGGGCAAAGTGTTCTTATGTAGAGGGCAATGATGGAACTGCCTCCCACAATTGCTGCATTATTTCCAACTTGTGAAAAGGATATTCCTGTGAACTTCAGAGGGACTTTGGAATACCAAGGGAATCCTGGGTCTGAATGGGCAAGATTTTTTTCAGATAAAGCTAGCAAAGCTACTTGATCACACCAGTTTTAAGGAAGAAGTGGAGAAAAGAAAAGTTTTATGTACCTAGCCAGGATGTGTGAGTGCCCTGGAATAAAAAGATGTCTTGTTTAGAAGAAGGAGCATGGGGAAAGGACAGACTTGGGAGCCTGTTACATTTGAACTTGAGTCCCAACTTTGTGTCCATGTGACCTTCATTGTCACTTTATGTACCTGAATAACTGACTTTCCACCTGCAGTGTTTTTTGTCAAGGTTATTGTGAGGATTTAAAAAAGTACTTCAACAAGTGGACACTTGATAAAGGTGTTCCGTGAAGGGGAAAGCAGGCAAAGAGTCTATTCAAAAAAGATTGAGACGAAACTATTTTATATCAGACCCATTTATATATATATATAAAAATATCTCTTATGAAATAGAATTATAGGTTAAGGGAGTAGGGAACAGTAAGTTAGGAAATGAGGAAATAGTTATTTGGGAAAGAAAAAGTAATTGAAAGCATAAACTAAGGAAATTTAAATGCACATGAAATATCCCTAAAATGGAAGCGTAACAGAAATGCATGTAAATAAATCATGCTAGAGAAACAACCTATCCAGTTTTCTTCAGGACTCTAGTTTTGGCAAAAAGAGGCTGAATATTAATATATGGACACCGGGCTTCCTGCTGAACACAGAAGAGCCTCACTGGTGTGGAGCTAGTTTTCACTGGATGTTTAAAAGGTCCGTTCACTATTTCAGATGTATTTCATGATTGTACATCTGGAGCCTAATGATACTTTACGCACCAGTCAACCGGCTGTCAAATATTTGTTGAATGTGTTCTCAGAATCAGGTTTGTATCTGTGTGAGTCCACTACCAACCACCAATAAAAGGGTAAGGGGGGATGGTAAAGTATGTAAAAGGTCGGTGTTATGTAAGAATATGGTTTCTTTCCTGCATGAAATAAGGTGGTTCTGGAGTTGAATTAGGTTTTACGGGGAAAGGGTAAGGCTGGAAATAATTTTAATAGCAACTTAGTAGACTACCATGAGTGAGCAAAATAAATCTTGATAGGAAAATGACAAAAAATTAAATGAGATCTGCAAATACAGCATCAGTCATGAATGAAGGTGAAGGCAACAGAAGAAGGAAGAAATACCCTAAAAATAGAAGACAGCTGGTGATGTTTATTTGAAGTAACAGGACTAAAGGACATCAACTCATCGTTCATTATATAGTGATGTAACCTTATTTAATACTTTGGTGATCCTCAGTCATCTCATTCATTAAAAATAAAACATGGTTATCCTTACCTCAAAGGTGGTGAGGATTTGATAAAGGAGGCTCTTGGTAACCTGGGGAAGAAGAGAAGGAAGGGGACTTGAGGTGGCCAACAATTAAGGAGTTGGGAATAATAGAAAAGAAGTGGGTAAAGCCCTGCTTCCTCTTTGGATCTCAAGTGGGTTCGTGGAACAGAAAACCAGACGCTAGGGAACAAAAGTAGCTTTATTAAGAGCAAATAGGCAAAGTACTGGAATAGCAGATACACTAAAATAAACACTACGAAGGAGCAGTAATGTGGCAGTCTGGGTCTCCGGTTGACTTTCCGCTGAGAACCAGAAACACCCTGGATGATTTGCATATACTTGTAGGTCAGATGCCTTGATGAGCTATTAAGAAAAGAGGTCTTCACAAGATTGTAGAGCAGGAGGCAAAACCTAGGACCTGTCCAAGGTGGGGAAAACTAATGGTTCTTCCCAACAGAGCTAGGACCTGAAAGTATCATGCCCTCACTGAAAACAGTGAACTAAAACATGCCCCTTACCACCACCCAAATTTTTAAAAAAAGACTTTCAAGCTGAAGCTGAACAGTGGAAAAGGTAAGGGAACTACAGTCTGGAACCGCCAGCCTTCATGCACAGGCATACCTTGTTCTACTGCTCTTCAGTGTGCTTCACATATGCTGCATTTTTCACAAAAACCCTCCCCCAGCAAAAAGATGGTGATGACTCGCGTCATTGCAGTGGTTTAGAGCTGACCTCACGTTTCTGAGGTTGACCTGTGTTTGTTGTCTGGAAAACCTCAAGTTGAGTTTGTTAGCAGGCAGCAGCAAATGCATGCTCGGGATAGCACAGGCCTCTGGTGATTCCCCCAAATAAAAAGGTAACTTCTGCTTCTGGCCAGTGACTGGATTCACCTTTCATCTGTGTTGAGGTGATTGAACTGGGTCTGAGGGCACCAAGGGAGCTGCAGTTGCCCTGGGACAGTACCATAGAGAAAAGCTGCAGAGACCCCAGAGCCCTACAGAGAAGCCTCTCCCAGTGTTCAGTAGAGTATCAATCAAGGGGTATATGAGGAAACGCCCCCAACACTGGCAAAAACTTAAAACAGACAACTATTTTAAAAGGATTAGAGAGCCTATCACCCAGGGCTCCCCTAGGGTTGGGAACAATGTCTGTTCTCACCAGTCAGACTGGAAAAACACAAATTTGTGGGTCAGTAGGAGGTGTACCTGGGAAGGTCTCACCTCAATAGAGGAAAATAATTAGCCCAAAATTGAGCACTATGCTGGACATGCCTGACAAATCATAGAAGGTATATCTAAGAGGATCAAACTATTTGGGAAATAACCATCCCAGAACGAAGCTTAAAATAATGTCCAAAAAAAGAAAATATGTCCCCATGCTAACCCCTATAACCTCTGAAAATGATCTTATTGCGGGGGTGGGGAGGAAAGTTTTGCAAGTGTAATTGAATCTTGAGATTATCCAAGTTGGTCCTAAGTCCAAAGAACAGAACCCTTATTAGAGAGAGAAGAGAAACACAGAGAGTGGAAAGCCATGGGAAGATGGAGGCAGAGACTAGAGTTCTGCAGCCACAGGCCAAGGAGTGCCTGGAGCCACTACAAGCTGAAAGAAGCAAGCATTTTCCCTTAGAGGCTTCAGAGGAAGCATGGCCTTGCCAACACTTTAATTTTAGATTTCTGGCCTCCAGAACTGTGAGAGAATGGATTTTTGTTGTTTAAAGCAGCCAAGTTTGTGTTAATTGGTATGGCAGACCTAGGAAATGAGAGCACCAGGCATGCAAGTAAGCAAGAAAATACTGCCCACAATGAAATGAGAAAAGCAAACAACTGAAACTAACTCAGAAATGACACAGATGTTGGAATCAGTAGGCAAGAACATTAAAAATTATTAACAGAATGCCCTATGTTTAAAAAGTTAAGTACAAACATGGAAGATAATTTTTAAAAAATGAAACTTCTAAGGACAAAAACTATAACGTTAACAATGAAAAATACAATGGATGTGATTAATGGAAAATTAGCCATTGCAGAAGAAAAGATTAGTGATTTTGAAGACTGCAATAAAAGTTCTAAAACAAAGCATAGAGCCAAAAAGTTTTTAAAAATGAAAAGAGCATTATTGAAATTTTGGATAATTTCAACTGGTCTAAAGCATATAATTGAAATTCCTTAAGGATAAGAGAAAACAGGGGCGGGACAGAATTTGAGGTACAGCACAATCAGTTTTGCTTAAAACTAATGATACAACCTTTAAACCATCCAAAGAGGGTAACCATATTATAGGCAGAGAGGAACAGTGATACTAGACAACAGATTCCTCATTGTAAATGCAACAGATCCAGCAATTCCACTTTTAGGAATATACCCAAAGAAGTTCAGA
This sequence comes from Desmodus rotundus, assembly GCF_022682495.2. Lineage (NCBI taxonomy): Eukaryota > Metazoa > Chordata > Mammalia > Chiroptera > Phyllostomidae > Desmodus > Desmodus rotundus. Next base: position 111,724,126 of record NC_071394.1, read on the forward strand.
ATAATATAGGCACTCGTGTGTCATTGGCAGCATTATTTACAATAAGCAAAATTTAGAACAGTGCAAGTGTCCACCAGTAGATGAGTGGGCAAAAAAGCTGTGGCACATTAACACAACAGGATACTACTCGGCTGTTAAAAAAAATTTTACCTTTTGTGACACCATGGATGAGGGACCTGGAGAGTTTTATGCTAAGTGAAATAAGCTAATTGGAGAGAGACAAGTTCCATATGATTTCACTTATATGTGGAATCTAATGAACAAAATCAATAAAATGGGAACAGACTCAACAATACAGAGATCAGACTGACAACTGTGAGAAGGGTTGGGGGTTGGGGAACTGGGTGGAAAAGGTGAAGGGATTAAAAAAAACTCATGGAAAATAAAATTAAAAAATGCCTTCATAGCAAGAAGGAGAGGAAGGGAAGGAGGGAGGGAGGGAGGAAGGAAGAATCTGTCAATCTAGAATTCTATACCAAATAAACACACATCTTTGAAAAAAAAATAGTGTGAATAGAGTCTTAAGATTCATCTCCAGAAGACACATGCTGTACTACAAACACTATTAAAAGACATTTTTCAAGCAGAAGGAAAATAATACCAGACAAATATAGATCTACAAAAAGGAATAAAGAGCACCAGGAATGGTAACTACATGCGTAAATGTGTCAATTTGTCTTACTTAAACTTACTTTAAATGCTTAAACAACAAAAATACATATATGTAATATACAGGGTCCGACAGAAGTAATACCTGCTTACATGTGGTTGGTAGGATAATATGAGTGTAATAATTTATAGTTTCAATTTGAAAATTTCACCTAAAATGTTATATAGTGTGCTTGAGTGTGATATTTTATGTTACAGAATTACATGCTTATAATTTTGTAATATAAAAGGGACATTATTTGTGCCCGACGCTGTATATTTTGTTAAGATGACAATACTTGCATTGGTCTGCAGAGTCAACATAATACCTTTTTTGGTAGAGATCAAAATATCCTAGATATTTTTGAGAAACTGACATGCTGATCTTAAAATTCACATGGAGCCCCGGCTGGTGTGGCTCAGTGGGTTGAGTGCCGGCCTGCGAACGGAGAGGTCGTTGACTCCATTCCCAGTCAGGCCACAAGCCTGGGTTGCCGGCCAGGTCCCTAGGTGGGGGCATGTGAGAGACAGCCAGTTGATGTTTCTCTCACACATTGATGTTTCTCTCCCTCACTTTCTCCCTCCCTTCTCTTCTCTCTAAATAAATAAAATCTTTTGCTTTTCCTATGACTAAAAATTGAAAAAAAATAAAATTAAAATAATACAGTAAATATTTGAGAATATATACCCACAAAATTGAGGCATGAACTGTTGTTTTCTGTAAGGTGAAACTGATGCTACTTGGCCACTGAGCACAAGAGTGGCCTATTGGAAATGTATTATCAGAAAAACCAACCAGTGGACCAAATGAACACTTATACTAACAGCATTCAAAGAACTTTCCATTCTCTTGAAAAAGAGAAGTGTGAGGAATGTTTTTTGTTTCATTCAGATCTAAACAAATATATTTGCTTTGCCTTTATCAACAGCTGTATCGCTACCCACTTAGGAAATTTAATGTGTTGAACACATTATTTCATGTATGTGCCTCCTTGGTAAACAACTGAATTTAATTGTGTGCCTGCAATCTGCATTTAAACTGGGTATTGGTCATTTCTTAAATTGGTCAATGCAATTTCTAGGCATTAAGAAGTCATGAAATAATTCTGGAAGCATAAGAGCCTTCACTGCCAGGAATAAAAAATGTAAAGGTTGTAACCTGGCATTATTCAATGTAACATACCAGCGTTTGCAACATGTAGTTCTCCAGAAATTGTTTGTGACATCCTCTGGGAAGGGAACCTCTTTGACCAACCGTCATGACCAGCGATTCCCCTCTGATTCCTCTTGGCATAGGGGCTCTTAGTTTTGCATTCCAGTATACAGGCAACTGCAGAACAGCCGCTCCATCGAACCCTGGATACTTCTTTCCTTCCAAGACGTAAAAGCCGATCCATTCTCCAAAATGCTTTTGCAAAGGCTTTGTGTATGTTCTCCTGCCCACACCTCAACTCTTTTGTTTGTTTCTTCATAGAGAAGAGGTTTTCTATAGCTCTGTATTCTTCCCTGAACACTGTATGAAAGGAACTGATTAGTTTTTGCTCGTTAGTGGTCATTTGGTAGGAAGGATCAAATCTGGAAAGTTGATGGAGAAGCAAGACTGGGAGTTCTGTCGATGTGAAGTCTGCTGCTGAGGCACCGTGATGCCCATCAAACAAACCGAAAAAACACACATTGGGTTTATTGCCAAAATTATTCACCACAGTGAATTTATCATTCATAGCAACTTTCCATGCAGAATTCCTGTCATTGCAAATGGCTACTCCTTTAATTAACAGATGGCAGATTTTCTGTGGATATATGGAACTGCTAGGAATGTTATCAATAATATTATAGTACGCTGGTATTTGTTTCTTCCAAAGGAGTTCAACAGCATTGTTAATGTTCTGTAGAACTTTTTCGGTAAATGTACAAGATGACAATAGTTTAGTAATTGTTAGCTGTCTCTGAACAGCAATCACTGAGGGTGCTGGCTTACTTCCACCCTTCCGTGTAAGACCCAGTGTGGCCAGAGCTGCGTGTTGTTTTTTATGGAGGAAAAGTCCAGGTAGGTCAATTTTGCGCTCGCATAAGGAACAGGGACATGTGATCACTTGATCAGAAATCTGGTCGTTATAGTCTTCATAGTCGCTTGATTGTGTCTCCTCCTTCTTTTTAAAATGCTTTGTTTCTGGAGGTAGGATTTCCTCATCCAAATCAAATGTTGATCTTCTCTCATCCCATTCCCTTGATTTCCAAAACACTCTGCAAAAAAGATTAAAAAATTGAGTCACATTCCAGGAGTGATGCGCTGAAAATCTCTTCAAACAGACCTTTATCTTCACAATTTGCTTTGGTTCCTCACAATTTTATATGGGCCTAGAATTGAATATTCTGATGCATCTTTCTGTGATTCCCCCCAAAACCACATAGTAAATACTTAATAAATTGGTGATTGACCTGTGTATGACAGAATGAAGATGCAAAATCTCCACAGAGTCAGGCAGACACCTGAGAACAAATGCTCAGAGAACCCAGCCCAGTGTTTAACCCCAGGTATATGGATGTACATGCTTGACACTAGGAATCTGATTTTGAAATACGAGCATAATTACTTTTGTACTCTGTTTTGTCTTGCTTAAAATACTTTTGTCCTAATTAAAGGGTTCGCAAGAAAATGGGAGATGCTAAAACCAAATTGCGTGTAAGAACAGAATTTTTTAGGTCTGCAATGGAAAAGAGGACTGGACTGAGGAGGGGGAGGAAAAGATGTGGAGCTGGGTGGTAGATTTCTGGAGAGCTGCCACCTTTCCTGCCAGAAGCACCCAGAGCACTATTCAGCACATGAGACATTTCCATTTATTTTATGCGCAACTTCTAAGGCATGGGATCTTTGCAAGGGCCTATGGAAGTATTAGAGACCTGAGAAAAATGCTTTGGTTATAAAATACTTCAAAATCTGAAACATCGAAGTCAACAGCTTCAAGTGCTATGAAATGTGGCATTTTGAAAACTAGATAACTTGAATTCAACTCTCATACATTTTATTTGATATGAGTACATTCAATGCATTAGATGTAACGAAGGGTAGGGCCTACAGAAATAAGAATGTCTGGAGAACACAGGGACTTAGAACATCCTAAGCATCATAATAGGTATTCAAGAATGTTGATGGTTTAGATAAGAAATGAGCCCCTCTCATGTCCTCAATAATAATAACAAAGTAATTATTATTATATAATAATAATATATAATGAAAAATGCATTTTTAAGTTCAATATACAAGGATACAAAGTAAAAACAAAAGAACGTTCTATTTGTCTCTCCATCCCACTCTAAACTCCCAAATCTCAGTTCCAGTAGAATTAACAGCTTGTTATCTTTCCAAATATGTAGTGTATATTTGTAATAGGTATTACTATATAATAATTTTAAATATTACTAATAATATATTGATATATGGTATACATGATAGTGATATATTAACATAAATATATTGATATATGTATAGCATACATATATAATAATATTAATGTAATCTTTTCTGAATTATAAGTGGGATCACAGTTTGCATACCATCCTGGAATCTGTCATTTTTACCTGATACTATATTATGACCTCATATTGAAAGTTTGAATACAGACAGACAATATACTGTGAACAATGTAGACTTTGGATTTTTTTAAACTATCTTAACTTACTAACTATACGACCTTAGTCAAGATATTCAATATCTCAGAGCATCTGCTTTTTTTATCTGTAGCATCAACCGAGATACATCGTGAAGCAATTAGTGATAGGGGACACTCAAAGAAATGGCTGCCCCTCCTTCGCCAAGTGAACAGGACACTGAGAACTGTAACCAGTGAAAACACACTACTTACAGACATGAAATTTCAGTGCTTAGGGAGAAATGTATTCTGCATAAAACTAGCTGAAGAAAATATCAGTAAATCAATGGGAGAGAATTTTTCAAAACAGAAATTTAATCTGAGTATTTCAGAATTAAGTACTGTGCATATATTAATATGTTGTGATAAAGTGTATAAATATCATTGCCTGCTTACAGTTATGTTACTCACTTTAATTAATAATAAACTGGACAAATAAAATGCACAATTTTGAGAAATGTCAATAAATTAAAAAGGAATGCATAAATAAAATAGTGGCTATAGAAAATAAGCAAACATCTTTAATATTCTTGGCAACAGAACTTTCACCCTATAAACTATGTGAAAATCTCATCTCTAGGAAGGAAAGACTTTTGTGATGAGTGGTAAATAAAATGGCTCACTATGTGATAGGCACGTGGGCTTTAGCAACCTTTATATATGGTTTACACATGGCAATATAATTCAAAATTAAAGAGACAAGCAAAGCTATGATACGTTTGAAGTGTTTTTGCTGCTTTCCTAATTTGTATTTAATTTCCTGAAGTCACAACTGCATTAGATATAGCTACTCATACCTACAGAAGAACCTTACTTACAAATTCACTATATAAATGCTTCTAGAGCTATTAGCATATTAGCAAGCCTCCCTGGCTCTGTCTAATCAACACATTTTTGTTTCATTTTTTATGGAAAAATTTAAAGTTACATAGAAATTGGGAGAAAAATATAATGAGCCCCCATATACCCATCACCAGTTTTAACCATTATCAACATTTTTTCACTTATTTCATCTGTGTCCTCAGCCACTTTATTCTATTTGTTTATTTTTTATAAGTTTTTTTTATTAGAAAGAGGGGAAGAGAAAGAGAGAGAAATATCAGTGTAGTTGCCTCTTGAGCTCCCTGTACTGGGGACCTGGCCTACAACCCAGACATGTGCCCTGACTGGGAATCGAACTGGCGACCCTTAGGTTTGCAGCCTGCGCTTAAATCACTGAGCTACACCAGTCAAGGCCTATTCTATTTAATTTTTGCTGGAAAATTTTAAAGCCAATCCCCAAATTATGTCACTCTTAGATACTTCAATCTCATCAACAAATTTGATCAGCATCCATTGACTTCTTCAATCCCTGCAATAGGCCAACTACTGTGCACAGAGCAGAAGATGCACAGACAGGTCAGCCTTGTGTCCTACCCCTGAAGTTACAGGGGAAGAACTTGCAGTGCTGCCCATATGCTCATACAAAGGGTTACACAGGTCAGATGGAGCCCAGGACAGAGTCCCATTACAGTGCCCAACCAGGGGCCTACCCCTTCATTCTAGGTGGAAAGGCATTATGAGATCTGAGAAGCTGACCTAGAAAAACTCATGATTGAGAAGTCAGGAGGAAGTCCAAAGCAAATCCAAGGGAAATGCCTGTTAGCAGCAGGAGGAAGAAGACCCAGCAAAGGAAATAGACAAGTAAGTAGAGAAGAAGGGGAAGAGAATGGATACTGGCAAAGTTTTTAAGCTCTTCTAACCAAAATGTATATTAAATATTTCAATTGCTACTATTTGGTAACATGCAGGTAAAGGATACAATTTTTCTGAGGCTTGATGAACTATTGGAAAAATATATAATACACCTTAATAACTATTTTTTGACCTTGACTCAATCTTTTCTAATAGATAGCCATAATACAACTCTCTTGCTCAGGGAGCCATTCTTAGAATATAATGTCGTTTATATATTCATTCATTCATTCAGCAAATACTTGAGTGTCTGCAATAGGCCGGGTACTGTTTGGTTTTCTGGAGATATAGCAGTGAACAAAATGGGCACAGACTGAGAAGCAGCTCATATTCTGATATGAGAAACAATATAAATAAAGGATGCATGTGAACATAGTATCAGACACGCAAGTACTGTTATAAAAAATATAGCAGATCCGGAGTACAGAGAGGAATGGAAGCCCTGTTTTGTATAAGGTAGTCAGAGGAATACATCCTTCTTTCATGCACAGAGTCTAACAAGGACCCAAGGTTTCATTTGGTTACTAAGTAGGTGGAGGAAAAAGAATATTGCAAACGTAATTGCTCATTGATTACATTTGTTATTCAGTAAAAATGAAGAAAATTTACTTGAAAGCACTATTCTCTTCCATGTTCCTTTGGCATTGTTACTTTCCTTTGCCCTCTCTTTGCCACCTATCCCCAGCGCTGTTCCTCCAGCTTGGGTGGGGGTGGCAACAGCAATGGTGGGGACGTGCTGTTGGTGGTGGTGACGGCCGTGGCGGGGGTTCCACTGACACACCTGTCTGCATGGAACGTTTACTACATCACCTGGGACCTCAGTCAGAACTCACTTTATGAGTTCAACAATAAGGTCCCAAATTCTATTAACAAACTAGTCTTTGAAATTTCGGAAGGAAGAATTATTCATTAAATACATTATCTTATGCTTGCATAATAAGATAAAAACAAAACAAGCAGAGTGACTATCAAGTAAGGTTTGTTTTTTGTTTTTTGTTTTCTTATAAGTCCTGGCACTTTTAAAATAGTGATTCCAAGAGACACTTCTTAATATACAAACCAGTTGCCTTCCCACCGACATATATCTAGGGTGCCTCAGGCTGTGTCTCCAGGACACCCCCTCCTACCTGCGCTGTAGAGCCTGCCTGATCCCCCTTGCTGTTCCGGGTCACAGCCTGCAAGTTATAGACCTTTTCTGGACTGTCCTTTTGTGTCTTGAGCCTGCCTTCACTCCTGACCAATATCTTTAGTCTATAGGTTCTTAATCAACAGCTGCTTTCCACTCTCTCACCCCAGGCTAGATTAGAACTAGAGTCCTGAATCGGCTTGCTTGTGCATTGAAGAGATTTGGACAAGCTCAGGTGCTTACTGGACATCTCCATGGGGATGTATCACAGTCAACTCAAAGTTGTGTCCAAAATGGAACTAACTACTTGTCCTCCAGAATCTTCCCCCACCATTAGTTTGGTGAGGCTGGAAACTACTTTTCCAGAAACCTTCCCTGTGTGGTTTCAGGTTAAAGTTGGCCGAGAAAGGAATCAGGAGTACCACATCCGAATGCCATCGTGGTTCAGTGAGATGACCCACAGAGGCAGAGGTGCCTGGTGGGTTCCAGCCCGTCCTTTCTCCCTCTGCTGTGCATTCAGCTCTTCCTACAGGCCCTGCTGACCAACAGCAGCCCCAGATCCATCAGCAGACGCCTGCCTTTGGCCCCGTCAAGGCAAATGCTTCCTTTAGACTTCTCCATCAGCCTCCCCTTTGTGGTCCTTCTTTGGTGGCTGGGCCATCCTTGGCTTCTCAGACTGGCTGGTTAGGGACTTCGCTGGTCCTCCAACTCCCCTCCAGAGGTCTAATTTTAACAATGAATTCTTTTTCTTTTTTTTTTAATTTTAGAGAGAGGCGTAGGGAAGGAGAGAGGGAGAGAAACATTAATGTGTGTTTGCCTCTCATGCACAAACGGGACCTGGCCCGCAACCCAGGCATGTGCCCTGACTGGGAATCGAACCAGCGACCCTTTGGTTTGCGGACTAGCACTCAATCCACTGAGCCTCACCACCCAGGGCTCAACAATGAATTCTTTATTCTGTAGTTCCTACGGTTCAGCTTTACTAATTGAACCCTAACTAAAACAGGCACCGCCACCACCACCCTGTCCTCCCTTTCAGGATATATGCGTTAATCATTCAGGCCCATGTGAGGTCCTTCTTCAATATCTCTCTAATCACCCACTTGCCTCCTTCCCCCTGCCACCACTGTATCAGGGCACCAGACTAGTTTGCCTGACTTACTGCACTAGCCTCCTACCTACGCCACCCACCTCCAGTCTGCTCACCTCTCTGCATCCCCCTTGGAGCAGCAGACGTGATCCAACTGCCTTGCTGGCTTCCTCTTGTTCTCGAGACAAGCTCCTTAAAGTGTTTGAGAAATCTCTGCCTCCTTGGCTTCCAAAAACCTCTCATCATTGTTCCCTCACCCCATGCCAATACTGTGTAGAGACATTAAACAAATCTTCACCCGTTTGGTAGGAAATGCTATGGGACACTTTTAATCTGAACGTCTTATTATTCGATTGCTTTTTAATTCACACCACGGATGCATGTACTGCATATTCATTTCCAGCAGCTGCATCACCCTCGTGCCACTGTAAGTGTGGGGAGGAGTGAGGCCTCTTCTGCAAGCAAGTCCTGGGTCTCCTGCAGGCTCCCGCTCCCTGGGGTGGGACACCTCAAGGGTGGCTGTGGGGCTCATCTCTCACCTCCAAGTGCAGCTCTCAGGCTGTGACTAGGGTAGTAGCAAAACCCCCTTACAGAAGTTAACCAGTGACTTAATGTCAGCTTTTTTTCCAGAGAAAAACAGTGACAACATATTCCATATGAAATGAAGGGGGATGTGGTTATGTCTCTACACGGGTCCTCGGTAACTTGTTGTCCTCCAAGGTGTATTTGTTGTCAGTTGATTTTGTTTATTATATTAATTGATGATTTTATTGATGCTATTTCTTTGACTTAAAAACATGTTGTACTTTTATCTATTTATTTGATACCCAGTTAATGCATTCTTCTTTTTATAACGTTCAAACCATAAAGAAATATGTAGAGGAAGAGCAGAGGTCTCCCTTTCCTCGAGGTAAATGCTGCCCAAATTCAGGTGTGTATTGTTCCAGACTGGTTTCTACCTATTTTCATATTTACAAGAGAACATACACAACCTGTTTTTAGACGTAGGTTTAATTTGCATACAGTCAGCTGCACAAATTCTAAATGTACAGCTTGATGAGTTTTTATATAAGAATATGTTTGTAGGCTCCATTACATCTTTTTTAAAAAAAGTATTTATTTTGAGAGAGAGGGGAAAGGAGGGAGAACAAGAACAGGAGAAACATTGATGTGTGAGAGAAGCATCAGTTGGCTCCCTCTGACATGCCCCCCTACTGGGGACCTCGCCCACAACCCACAACCCAGGCATGTGCCCTGACTGGGAATAGAACCAGCAACCTTTTGATTCACAGGCTGATGCTCAATCCACTGAGCCACACCAGCCAGGGCTCCATTATATCTTGCTTTCTGTATTTTTAAATTATCTTGGCAACATAATCATAATATTATTCTATAAATGTTATCTGCCACTAGTATGAGGAGGGAATTTAAAAACTTTTTTTATGGGAGGGAATTTTTTAAGTTAGTAACTATCAACCTATCTCATTCTTTTAAATAATTTTTACTTTATTTATTTATTGTGAGAGGGGAAGGAAGGGAGAAAGACCAATATGTGAAAGAGAAACATCCATTGGTTGCCTCTTGTGTGCCCCCAACTGGGGACCTGGGCTGCAACCCAGGAATGTGCCCTGACTGGGAATCAAACTGGTGACCTTTTGGTTCGCAGGTCAGCACTCCATCCACTGAGCCACACCAGCCAGGGCTGTCTCATTCTTTTTAACCGCTGTATTATATTCCATAGTGAATGAAAAGATGTAACAGATCATTTAGCCATTTACACATGATGATGGAATTTGCTTCATATTATAACAACATGACAATGAACATGATCACATGTGTACAAGCTCCTCTGTACTCGTGCTAGTGCGTGTGGGGTGTCCAAACCACAGGAAGTCTGCACGCCGAATGGAAGGAACAAGGGCCTGGGGCAGGCAGGCTGGACTCCAACCCTAGCTTGCTGCTGACTCGCTGGTGCTTTTAGATTATTCAGCCCAGTGTGCGCCACAGTCTTGTCAGCTGGGACATAGAGATAAGAACGATTGCCTTGCTAGAATGGTGAGCAATGAGAAACGTCTGCCAAGTGCTGAGCACAGTGTCCAGGATAGATACTCGAAAGTAATGGTCATTATCATTAATAACATTGAATATCCCCACATTTCACCATCATCTTCGCATATGTATTTCCATTAAAGTCTCTCCCCCTGGGCTGCTGTCACCTATTTACATCCCTCTGCCTACTTAGAGCCCTATTTATGCCTATCTCTATCCTTGCCACCCTAGCTCCGTGTCACCTTTACCGGGACACACACGTATACAAACACGTGTACAGATAGGCATTCACACGCCCATACACACACACATGCTTGCTTAAGAAGCAACTCGAACAAGAGAGTAGGCAGGAAACGAGGTATTTCAGACTCTTTCAGAGTCCAAAGCCTTTCAAACTCTTGAGAATATCATGTGTCCACTAAAATGGTAACTTGTACTCAGTTTGCTCAAATATAAAGAAAACAAATAAGGTAAGTTAGTAAGGTGGAGGGTTACATAATTAATGTACAAAAATTAATTTGAAAATATAAAAAAGAACATATTAGATATTACAAGAAAATAATTTAATTAGGAATGAAAATTTTAAATTTACATTAAAAAAACATAAAACTCTAGAAGAACATAAAGAAAATATGGACAAAGGCAAAGGCCTGCCTTGCTTTCGGATTGGAAAACTCAGTGTTGGACAGATGTCCCCATAAAAAGGGGGAAGGCAAACCATTCCCAGGGAGAAGATGTGTACAACACATATCACTGACAAGTATTCAAATCCAGAATATGTAAAAATATAAACAACTCAAACGAATCAATAATAGAAAGAAAAACATTCCCTCCCAGAAAGGCAGAAGACTTGAGAGGCACTCATAAGAGGAAATACGATTAATTAATAAACAGAAAAACTGCTCCACCTCGGATTTATATATTTATAAATTTATATGTTTTTCAATTGCTATTTCATATGCACCGTATTGCACCATGCACTAGAGTCTGACCATCCCAAATATTGACAAGGATGTGGAATCGTGAGAATTCCTGATACTCCACACTCCTCATGGGCGGAAAATCAGCGCCATCACCTCAGAAACAACATTGTACTATATTGTAAGTTGAAGATGCACCTTTCCCAAGGGCCTATGGGTCGAAGGGTCACCTCCAACTATGGCCTGTGGGCCAATCTAGCCTGCCACCTGTTTCTGTATAGCCTGCAAGCCAAGAAAGGTTTTTATGTTTTTAGTTGGTTGAAACAAACCAGAGGTGTATTTCATGGTATGTGAAAATTATTCAAAATTCACCTATCAGTGCTCAAAAGGAAAATTGTATGGGGACACAACCACGCTCATTCATGTAAACATTGTCGGTGACTGCTTTCGTAATATAACAGCAGAATTGCCACAGAAACTACAGAGCCTGCAGAGCTTAAAACATTTACTGTCTGGTCTTTTACAGAGAGAGTTTATCAACCTGTGTCCTACCCTATGCCTTAGCCAATCCGTTTTGAGTTATTTACTCTATAGAAACTATTATGTGTATTGTACCAGGGAACATGCATTAAAGCAGTTATATTAGTGCAGTTGATAATCATGAAAACTGGAAACAACTCAAATATCTATCAACAAGAGTTATCTATTTCTGCAGAGTAAACTACCACAAAGTAAACCTTACTTTAAAAAAACATATATTTATTCCATCACAGTTTCTGTGGATCTGGAGTGCGGGCACAGCTTAGCTGAGCCCGTACAAGGCTGCAGTCGGATATTGGTCAGGGCTGGGTTCACAACTGGAGACTCAGCTGGGGCAGGGTACACTTCCAAGTTCACTTAGGTCAGTGGCTGTGTTCATTTCCTTACATTTTTAGGACCCTGGCTTCTTGCTGCCTGTTCACTAGAGGTCATCCTCATTGCCTAGAGGCTGCCCTCGCTTCTTACTATGTGAGCTCCCAACATGGCCTTACTTCTTTAAAGCTAGCAAGGGAGAGAGCATGCCAGCAACACTGGGTTTTATGTAATATAATCATAGGAATCCCCTTTGCCATATTCTAATGGTAAGGAGCAAGTCACAGGAACCACACACACTCAAAGGGAGGGGAATTCACAACAGTGTGAATGTGAGAGCTGGTGGTCACTGGGGGTCACCTTTCCGTGACTGCCACAAGGAGAATGGATAAACAAATCATGATGTACTCACACAATGAAATATCATGCCTCCACTCCATGGGTGGAAGCAACCACTCCAACCACCCACAGCATGGAAGAATATCAGGAAGTCAGTCCATATCGATCAAAAGAACTGCCAGTCTCAATGCATTTATAGGGGAAGTTTCCATTCATGTGAAGGACCTAAGCTTGCAAACTAAACAATACATGTTTAGGATGCAGATATATGTGATAGAATGATACATAAAAATAAGGTAATGATAAACCTAAATCCAAAATGGCACTTATCTCAGCGAGGCCAGAAAAAGTAACAGAACTGAGGTCTTCAAGGTAATGCTCACTAGATGCTATGTACATTATTCTTCATATTATCACTATTATATTTTATATATCCTTTAAAATGTTACTTTGTGCCAGTTCATTATTATAAAAATGAATGAGGCAGCATTGTGTTTATTGTGCTCAAAAATAACTGATTAGTTCTCTAAACGAGTTGTAAGTACAATAGCATACTAGAAAGCCTATACAAAATCCTATTTATTTATAAAGAGGTCAAATAACTGTTGTTTCATGAGAAAAAGCAGACTATAGGTCTGCATAAATAGAATGGGCTGATTAATGTAAAATTATACAGATGCATAAAAAATAGCTAGAAAGATGTTTATCAAACTGCTAACATTAGTTTTATCTTTCTAAGAGATTTTACTTTCTTCTTTTTGCTTTGGTATATAGATTTTAAGTGAGAATGTATCATTTCCTCCCTCCAAATTAAAATATTTTCAAATGAAATAAATCTATGTCCTTTATATATTTTATGTAAAGATTTTACACATTTATATATTTTTAAAAAATAAGTCAATTTTTAAAATCATAAATATTGTACTTGCCCCTTATGAAAGTGGAAAAAGTAAGGAAGTAAGTGAGCTCTCAAGTGAAAGTGTTCTTTACCTCCTTCCTCAATCCACCATCCAAAAATAGACTCACTGGATGACATGAGTCCTTCCAATACAGGTCAGAAAACAAGTTGATTATATTTCACATATTCTCATTTGATGCTGTTTGATAATTTGCTTTTAACTTAGCAATAATATTGTTTCATATCAGTTCACATAGGTCTGCCTTGTTCTTTTGAGAGCTACATAATATCTGATTGTATGAGTATACAAAGAGTTACTTAATATTTTATCTATTGATGGACGTTCAGTCGTCTAACAGCATTTGCCTTTTACAAATAATGCTACAACCACAGCATTATTGCAGAGGAGGTACATCTGTCCTCAAGGTAAATCCCCCGTAGTAGAATTCCTCTGTCAGGGACTAAAAGCATTTTGAATTTTTCAAATTTTTTCAGCAACACTTTCTTGAGGACATACTATGTGGCAGTTACTGTTTTCACCGGGGATTCCAGGTGAAGAAAACGAATTCCTTCCCTCAAGAAGAACATGTTCAAAATATTGTCACCTATACATTTTATACCAATTTACATCATTTTTGAGAGTTTTCGTTCCTCTACCCTGATTAATAATGAGAATTTTAAAAACGGAACTTTATGGGTCTTTCTTTTGCATTTTCAATTAACTGAGAGGTTCATGTTTTTACAAATATTTGTAGGGCTCTAGACTTTTCTTTATCTATGAAACATACTTTTTTTTCCTATTGTGTTGTTGATCTTTTTCTCATTGATTAGGAATCACCTTCCATTTACTTTATTTCTATTTACTTTACTTCTATTTATGTTATTAATCACTTTGTAACATAGGTGTTACTTTTCTATTTTGTTTGTTTTTTCTTAAGACACATTAATAATTTCTCTAAAAACAATCAAACTTCTTTAAAAATAAAAGTAAGCCTAGGGGGATAAAAGGGAAAAAAGAAACTGGGACAATTGTAATAGAATAAACAATAAAAAATATTATAAAGTTGCAAAAAACCAAATAAGTAGCTGATACAATATAGGAGGGAAAGAGCAAAGTGGGAGGAGGGACACCACCCAGCCTCAAGACTGACTATAGAGCTACACTCATGGAGACAATGTGGTATTGATGAAAGAGCAGCCAAATGGATCAATGCCACAGAGTGGAGAGCCCTGAAACAAACCTACGCAGATATAGTCAACTATTCTTTGACAAAGGAGAAAGACAATTCAATGGAGAAGGGATAATCTTTACAACAAATGAGGCTATAACAACCAGAAATTCTCATGTAGAAAAAAAAGAGTCTAGACGTAGATCTTACAATGTTCACAAAATTAACTGAAAATGGTTTAAATAGCTAAGTGTAAAACACAAAACTCTAAAACTTCTAAAAGATAACACAAGGGAAAAATCAAGGTGACCTTGCATTTGGCAGTGACTTTTTAGATATAAAAGTACAGTCCACGGAAGAAAATGTGGTTAAGTTGAACTTCATAAAAATTAGAAACTTCTGCTCCGCAAAGGACACTACCAGAACAAAAAGACAAGCCACAGTTTGGGAGAAAATATTTGCAAAACATATCTGATGCATTACTACTACTCAAAATATACAAAGGGCTTTTAAATTTCAACCATAAAAAACCAAACAACCCAATTTAAAAATGGCCATAAGATACGAATATTCATGAAAGAGAACATACAGATGGCAAATAAACATGTGAAACAATGCTCAATCGAACATCCATGTCATTAGAGAACTGCAGATTAAAACAACCACTATACAGCGATTCGACTGGCTCAAGTCCCAGACGAAACACGGATAACACCAAATGCCGGGGAAGCTGTCGAGCCGCAGCAACTCTCACCGGTTGCTGGTGGGGATTTAAACTGGTGCAGCTGCTCTGGAAGACAGCTTGGCAGTTTCTTACAAAACTAAACATGTTTACCACACGTTTCAGCAACTAAGCTCCTTGGTATTCACCAGACTAATTGAAAACTTACATCCACACAAAACCTGCATGTGAGTGTATAAAGCAGCTCTATTCATAATTGCCAAACTGGGAACCAACCAAACTGTCCTTCAGTAGTGAATGAATAAATAAACTTGATACATCCGTACAGCTGAATATTGTTCAGTGATAAAAAGAAATGAGCTATCAGGCCAGGAAAAGACATGGATGAATCTTGAATGCATATCTAAATGAAAGAAGCTAATAATATTGTAGCAACTGTGTGGATACTAGCTTTTCAATTTTTGTGTTGAGCACCTACAGCAGCAGGCATTAGACCTAAAAACAAGTGGCCGGTCTCTACACTTGAGGAGCTCAGTGTCAAGGATAAGACAGACACACATATGTATTACTGGATAAGAACAATGTCAGTCAGAGCTTACCATGTGCGGGACTATTTCTAAGCATTCTATCTACATTGTCTCACATCCGTGCAACCCTGCAAACAGACACTATGAACCCATTTCACAGACAAAGACACTGAGACTCTGGAAAGTGAGTTGCCTTGCCCGGAGGAAGTGGCCGAGTTGGGAATCATGTTCGAGCTGTCAACCAGCAAAATGGGTGACTTTCCTATTACTCCAGGGAAAGAGGTAAAATTAATTCATTTCGGAAGAAAAAGACAGTGATTCATTTTACTTTAGTAAGTCTGATGCTTAGTATTTGAAACTTTTGAAGTTCAGATACACTACCCAGTCTTTTTTCTCATTTTACTGTTCTTTTCTTGCCTCTTCCCCACAGAAATACATTCTTGAGCTTGTCATTCTCCCAGAGAAGGTCAGTCAACCTCATGTGGCTCAGTGAAAAGGTGGCCAGACTAGTAAACAGGGAGAGTCAACCTCTCTAGTAGGCTGCCCTTGTTCAGCTTAAGACTGCCTGTGAACTTCAGGTTTACTAGATGTTTCACAACTATGATCATAAAGGTTAAGGCAGCAGGCACCTGCTGTGTGGAAGAGAGTTATATTTAGTAGTCCTTTAGGAGCTATCTCTGGATATCACGGAGATTTCTGGTACAGGCTGTTACTGTTTGAGGGCGTCTGGGCCTGCGGCGGAGAAAATGGAGTGGGTGGTTTGCTGACAGTTTTTATAAATACCCCAGTATTTATTTAATGGCAGAAACACACAGAGAGAACACACAGAGCATCAGAGGAAAGAACACAGCTTAGCTCCATTCATCGTCTGGGCCCAGGACCAAGCACTTTTAGTTTGTTCTGAGGATCGGCCTCTGGAGCCAGCTGCAACCCTGTGTCTGGGGAAGTCACCTGCCTGCCTGCTGGAGGAGGAAGGAAGGAAGGAACAAAGAACAATGAAGCCCTTATTAAAAGCCAAGGTTTTTTTGTTTTGTTTTGTTTTGTTTTTTAAATTTGTTTTCTAGTCATGTCGCTCCTCCGTTTGAAAGCTTCTAGTAGCTCATCGCTGCTTTTAGGATAAAGGTCAAAAGCCCTGATATGATAGACAAGGCTCTGCGTCTTCAGTCTCATCTCCCCCAGCTTTTCTCTTCTTTACATTTCCTCCAATACGCCCTCACTTTGCCCGTCTCGGGCCTGTGCGCGTGACTCCCTCCACTGCGAATGCTTTTCCCTTCACTGCCATTAATTCTAACTCATTGTTCATTTCTCAGCTAAAACAGGTCCTTCACAAATTGAACTTTAGCATCATCAGAAAGGAACCTCCCACTGCCTCAAATGAAGCCTCCGTCCTTGCCAACCGCCTTCACAACTCATACTTTTCATTTGTCACGTTTCTAATCGTGTATTTGTGTAATTATTTACCTCCTGACTGTCCAGTTCTGTCTTGCTTGCCAGCTTTAGCCCAGGGCCCATGCAGATATGCCTGCCCTGCAAGAAGAGTTCTGTAAATATTTGTTAGATAAATAAATGAACAAATGAAATAAGTGTTTGAGCACTTAAATATTTTGTTTTTAATAAAGGGAGCAAGAAAGATACTGATTCTCTTCCCTTTTCCTCAGTTGTTGGCAGTGCCTTAGTCTGAATGTAGGTGCCCCATAAGCTGGCCAATAGGAGGGCTAAGAGAAGGAGGGTGGAAATGAGAAGCTCTTAGACTCTACTAGGACCTTGGCCACCACGCAGTCTTACCCTCTACAGCTGTGCTCTGCAACATGGTAGCCGCTAACCACATGTGCGTTTAAATTTAAACTAGTTAAAATTAAACACAATTAAAATTTCAATTTATTAATTTCACTAGCCACATTTCACACGTGGGCAGTGGCTTCCCTGTTGGACATCACCAGTCTTGAACATTTCTATTATCACAGAAAGTTCTGTCGAATAGTGCTGCTCTAGAATAAAAAAATCTCTTCTATACAGAACATGGGATTCTCAACAGGGTGAAAGAAGAAAGCCCGCTTTCCCTTCTGCTTTTAAGTCAGGAGGTGGGGAGAGACCCTGCATCCATTCCAATGATCATTTGTATTACATGTGATAGCAGGTGCTGCAGCTAAAGCTGTTTCATCTGCAAGTGGTGCTCCTTGTTAGGGTCCTTAGGAAGATTAAGTTAGGTACGACGCATGTTCAGGCCCCTAGTTGACCCTCTATAAATGGTAGCCACCATCCTGAACAGCTGAAAATTAAAGTTCTTAAGAGCAGGAGAAATACTGGTGCAAGCTCCTTAACTTCTCTGAGACTTACGTTCCTTGATGGTAAAATGGGAATAATACCTTTATTATTAGTAAGGAATAGGCAGGCTATTTTGCTAAAACGACTTAAGCACAGTACCTGGCACGTACCCTAACACTGTTAGCTGTCCTTATTTCCTTATTGTTGAGTGCTATAACAGATTTGAATTTCTCGTCCATCAACTGAGAAATGGGATTCCAGCTGTTAAAACATTCCAGGTATGTGCCTGAAGATGTGTGGATGTGGCCAGTAGTGCTAACTTCCCGAAACTTCCATTTGGTTTTGCTGCAGGCTGGGAGCCCAACCTGTAAGTCAAACTGTTAGTAAGTCATTAAATTCCCCTTGGTCACACCCACATTTCTGAGATGCCTGTGACTTCTCACCAGGCCAAGGAACACCTCACAGAGGCTACATATCAGAGTTCTACGAAGCAGATTGGTCGCCTTAAATGATTGATCTTGATGTAATTTTTCTGTTTGGAACTCAACTAGATTCTTCCAATTTTTCCTATCAATTCTGCTGGCTCTGTTTTCTTCCAAACTTTGTATTTGTTTCCATCAGCGAACCAAATTGCAAACGGGATATGTATGTTTGTATTTGGAGGGCGGAGAGTGAGGAGTGGGGAACAAGGGAGGAAAATGATGTCTCACCTATTCATGATGTCAAGAACAAAGCAAGGGAGGAAAAGTGGGGGTGGTAAAAAAGGGATTCCTGATATTTACTGAGTACCCATCATTTGCAGACGCTTTTTTTTCTTATAGACTTTCTTTTTGCCTCTGTTTTTTCTTATG
This sequence comes from Desmodus rotundus, assembly GCF_022682495.2. NCBI lineage: Eukaryota > Metazoa > Chordata > Mammalia > Chiroptera > Phyllostomidae > Desmodus > Desmodus rotundus. Next base: position 111,742,926 of record NC_071394.1, read on the forward strand.
ATCTTTTTTGCCTTCTTTTACATTTAATTTTTAATTCAAAGTAATACGTGTACATGGTCAAAATGTAATTGTATTTAAAGTGTATTTTCATTCAAATTTGGAGTGTATTTTCATCTAAAAATGTGAATGACAGCAAATGTAAAAAATTTCAAAAATTAATATTATTTTTTATGTTTCGAAAAAGCTACCTTTTACAATATTATAAAGGACCTATCAAAACTAAAAGGCAAAATGAAGTTATAGTTAATCACTATCAAATTTTTTAAGACATTAAAATTAGCTGAATAGCTTATTATTTTAAAAAGTTCAATGTCTTTTAAAGTCATTTTAAAAAAATGTTCACGGTTTTGTTCAATGTTCATCTATTTGCCAATGAAAAAACTGATGTCGCACTTCCCGTATGTAAAGTTTAGATCTATACACATGTAAATTCAGGGCAAAATAAATTGTTTAATATTACGAAACGTTCCTCAGACACGGTGCAGTGTCAGTGACTACTGTGCTAATTTATGAGTGTCTTCAGAAGCATGAATTGGAACACAAAGAGAAGCAAGAAAAGGGCTGCTTGGCACTCTGGGAAACAATACTTTGTTATGCAAGAATCTTTAGCATTCATGCTAAGAAGAAGGGCTTGACAAGTTAATTAATTTGTCTTTTCTCTTACCTAAGCATTCCTGCCACTCAAATCCTTCCTGTGCTCCTACATTGTGCCTCTCTCACTTGCAAAACTTCTCAGAATTCTGAATCCAGCACTTTCTGTTTGAGGAACTAGGCCAAGAGATGGGAGGAAGGTTGTCTCCCTGGGGCTTGATACTGTTAGCTAGAAGGGTGAGTGTCTAGGTTTACTGGGTTGCCCTGTCTGGTGCTCACACGAAGTGACAAGTGACAGAGGTGACCCTCCTCCTCCTACCACCCCGATGCTGCCTTTGAATGTTTTTGACGTGGGTAGATCACAGAGTAAGGACTCCTCTTGCCTGAGGCTAACGGTGATGCTGTTTTAAAATCTAATTAAAGACCAAGCAATCTTTGATGGGGTACAAGACTACTCTTAAAAAGCACTACAGTGAACTTTCAGCAAAGATTGAGCTACAAGGTCATGCTATAAAAGCACTCCTGCTCCAAACATTTAACATCGATAGTTTAAAAACGAAATATAAAAGGAAATGTAAATAAGATGGTGACCACTCCCTCACACTATACTCAGCAGTTGATTGAGATGCAACAGGGCCCAGCTGTGAAAAAACAAGGAAACTAAAAGAACGCAAAGGAGATACCTTCACAAACACGAGTTAGGCACAGAGGTTTTAAATGGGGCACAAAAGCAGTAACCATTAAACAAAGTATGGTAAATCAGACCAATAAAAGTAAGAACTTCTGTTCATTGAAGAACACTATTAAGAGTGGAGGGCAAGTCACAAGCTGAGAGAAATTTGCAACACACACATCCACTAAAAGGTTCAAATCCGAAATATAAATTAAAAGTCTACCACAAATCAATAAGAAAAAGACAAACTAATTTTTAAATGGGCAAAAGATGCAAAGGAGGATACCCAAAATGCCACCACGCCAACGAAAATGTGTTTAACCTTATTACGTGTTGTGTACATGCTAATTAAAACCACCAAGAGATATACCACTATACCACCACCAAAATGGTGAAGATTAAAGAGATGGATAATATCAAGGTTTGATGCAGATGTCCAACACTATCATTTTCACACCCTGCAGACAGATATAAGTCGGTGCAATCACTTCGGAAGACTGGCAGTTTTCCTATGACCCAGCAACTCTGCCCCCAGGTACGTACCCTGGAGAAATGAATGTATATGACTGCAAAACAGCATTATAAGAACATTCATAACAGCTTTATTCATACTAGTAAAAACCCAGAAATGTTCATCATTAACAGAATGGATAAACCGTGGCATAGCCATATAATTGAACACTACACAGCTATGAGAAGCGACACCCACCTACGTGGAACAGCACGACGGGTATTATAAACATAACACTGGGTGGGCCAAAAAGTCCGTTCACTTTTGTCCTTAAAATAAACGGCCCATTTTTCATTTTCCCCAAGAACTTTATTGACTTGGATATTTTGAGTGTGTTGGCTGTTTCCCATGTGGTATAACATTGATTGTTCTCAAGTCATGTCCCGATTTGATCGTGATCAACTTCAACTGGTCTACCCGACCATGGAGCATCGTCCAGTGAGAATTCTCCAGCACAAACTTCACAAACCACTTTGACACGTTTGGTCAGTCACAGCACCTTCTCCATACACTGCACAAATCTTCTTTTGCATTTCAGTTGCATTTTTATCTTTTGTGAAATAATAAAGCATAATATGCTGAATATGTTGCTTATTTTTTTCACCTTCAATATTAAAATGGTTACACAAAAATTCATCAATTTTGAGAAGTTTTGCTTTCAAATGCACGCTGATATACCACTGGTCACAAGACAATCTGAAAAATTGTTTTGAAAAAAAAAACGTTTTGAATGAAGTTAAAGACAATTAAGCTCTACTAGAGGCATTGCACGGAAAAACCGAATGAACTTTTTGGCCAATGCAATAGTACGCAACAAAATCCGTGCTCTGTGATTGAGAACAGGCAACACTAATCTATGATGATAACAACTGCCTTACACCAGGCTAGAAAGGGGCAAAAAGAAGCCTTCTTGATTATTGGTAAATTAATATATCGATCTGAATAATGAGTAGCTAAGTATATGCATATAAAATTTCATTGTGCTGGATAATTAAATTAGTGCCCTTAACTAAAGATGTAATATCTTTTTAAAAAGTCTACTAAAAAAAATAAGTATCTCAGAACACAGAGACAAAGGAGTAAAAGCAGCTGAAAATACATGATGAGCTCTGACTCTATTCTTTGTTTCCTTTTTTTTTCTTTCTGTGTAAAAGAAACACAAATGTCTATTTTTTTTAATTTATTGATTTTTAGAGAGAGAGAGGAAGGGAGAGAGAGAGACATCAATTTGTTGTTCTATTGATTTATACGTTCATTGGTTGATCCTTGTATGTGCCCTGATGGGGATAAAACCTGCAACCTTGGCATATCGGAACGATGCTCTAACCAACTGAGCTACCTGGCCAGGGCCAAAAATGTCTATTTTTAAAAACAGACAGAAAATACCAATTCAATGTCAAAGTTGTCATTTTTCCTTACAGACTTTCAAAAAATATTAAACTCATCCTAACCAGATATAACACACTTGTTGCAAATCCTATAGATTTGAGGCCTTCCCTAATTGGAAGATTGGATAAGCAATGCTTTAGATCCTCTCTAAGAGAACTACTATAGTGTATGTTCAGCAAGAAAAAGAAGCAAACCTAAATTGAAGGAGTATAGGGCAAGAAACTGTAAACATGGTAATTGCTAAAATATGTTGGCATAAATATATTAAATATGTCATCAACTGCAGCATTTTCAACTTTTTTTATTTCATGGCACACATAAACTAATTATTAAATATATATATATTTTGCCAATCTGACAAAAAAATAGGCGTAATTTTGATTCATTCACACCAGACATCTATTGTTGTGTTGGCTTTGTCATTTTTTAATTTGACAATCGAAGGGAAAAGAGGCTAGTGTCCCTGACTAAATAGTCAGGTATTGCATATTTGAAAAATTCTCATGGCACAGCATTTGAAAATTGCTGATCTACTGCATGTCATGGACTGAATTATGCCCCTCCCCCAAGTTCATAATCCTAACCCCTCAGGATGTGATTATACTTGAAAATCAGGTTATAAAGAGGTAATCACAGTTAAATGAGGTGGTTAAGGTGAGCCTTAATCCAATTTCATTGGTGTCCTTGGAAGAAGAGGAGACTAGGATGCAGATGCACGTAGAGGGAAGAGGCCTTAGAAGAAACCAACCCTGCCAACACCTTGATTCTGGACTTCTCATCTTCAGAACTATGAGGAAATATATTTCCGCTATCCAAGCCATCCAGTTTCTGGTACTTTGTCATGGCAGTCGTAGCAAACTAATATGTTGCAGTAAAATAAGAAGTTGGTCTGTGTCATAAAAAAATATAGATCAAAACAACAATAAGAAAGATGGGAGTGTCTGGTGGGCAGTTATAACACACTGATATCCTGTTTGGTTTCCAACCACGTAAGAGAAAGAAGTGTTCTTTCCCAGAATACTGCACCTTGGCAGAGTTGAGTAGTTGCAATAGAGACTGTGACCCACAAAGCCTAATCTACGATCTAGCTCTTTATTTTATTTTTTATAATATATTTATTGATTATGCTATTACAGTTGTCCCATTTCCCCTCCTTCTCTCCACTCCATCCTGTCCACCCCCTCCCTCCCACATTCCCCCCCTATAGTTCATGTCCATGGGTCATACTTATAAGTTCTTTGGCTTCTACATTTCCTCTACTATTCTTACCTTCCCCCTGTCTATTTTCCACCTACTATTTATGCTACTTATTCATTCTCTGTACTTTTCCCCCCTCTCTCCCCCTCCCATTCCCCTGTTGATAATTCTTCATGTGATCTCCATTTCTTTGGTTCTGTTCCTGTTCTAGTTTGCCTAGTTTGCTTTTGTTTTTGTTTTAGGTGTGGTTATTAATAACTGTGAGTTTGCTGTCATTTTTACTGTTCCTATTTTTTCTTCTTTTTCTTAGATAAATCCCTTTAACATTTCATATAATAAGGGCTTGGTGATGATGAACTCCTTTAACTTGACCTTATCTGAGAAGCACTTTATCTGCCCTTCCATTCTAAATGAAAGCTTTGCTGTATTAATCTTGGTTGTAGGTCTTTGCTTTTCATCACTTGGAATACTTCTTGCCAGGTCCTTCTTGCCTGTAAGGTCTCTTTTGAGGAATCAGCTGACAGTCTTATGGGAACTCCTTTGTAGGTAACTGTGTCCTTTTCTCTTGCTACTTCTAAGATTCTCTCCTTATGTTTAATCTTAGGTAATGTAATTATGATGTACCTTGGTGTGTCCCTCCCTGGGTCCAGCTTCTTTGGGACTCTCTGAGCTTCCTGGACTTCCTGGAAGTCTATTTCCTTTGCCAGATGAGGGAAGTTCTCCTTCATTATTTGTTCAAATAAATTTTCAATTTTTTGTTCTTCCTCTTCTCCTTCTGGCACCCCTATAATTCAGATGTTGGAACTTTTAAAGATGTCCTGGAGGTTCCTAAGCCTCTCCTCATTTTTCCAAATTCTTGTTTCTTCATTCTTTTCTGGTTGGATGTTTCTTTCTTCCTTCTGGTCCACACCATTGATTTGAGTCCCAGTTTCCTTTGCATCACTATTGGTTCCCTGTACATTTTCCTTTGTTTCTCTTAGCATAGCCTTCATTTTTTCATCTAATTTGCTACCATGTTCAACCAATTCTGTGAGCATCCTGATTACCAGTGTTTTGAACTGTGCATCCGATAGGTTGGCTATCTCTTCCTCACTTAGTTGTATTGTTTCTGGAGCTTTGATCTGTTCTTTCATTTGGGCCATTTTTTTTTTTTTTTGGTCTTGGCGCGCCTGTTACATAAAGGGGCAGAGCTTTAGGTGTTCCCTGGGGCGGGGTAACACCGGTTGCTGCATTGTGATGCTGTATGTGGGGGAGGGGCCTAGAGGGAGCTATGGCACTTGCTCCACTCTCTGTGGGATTTCAGTCACTACCTCTGCTACCCACAATCAAATTGGGTCCCTCTGGTGCTGATTCCTGAGTGGGTGGGCTTGTGCATACTCTAGGCCCCTGTGGGTCTCCAAAGAACTCTCCTGTGAGGCTGGGAGTTTCTCCCACTGCTGCCTCAACCCCCACAGGTGTTTTCAATCAGAGGTTTGAGGCTTTATTTCCCCTCACTGGAACCCTGGGTAGAGTGGTCTGCTTCGCTCCCCTGCCATTCCTCCTGGTTTATCTATGCGCGAATGTGGGGCCCGTGGGGTCTGCTAGCTGTTGCACTGCCCACCTCGTTCGTTCCACAATCCGCCACGTTGCTGGGTCCACCAGCCACCTTGCTGCGAGTCCTGTCCATCCTGGCTGCCTGTTTCCACCCCTCCAACCGGTCTGGATGAAAGTTTTTTCTTTATCTCCTTGGTTGTCAGACTTCAATGCGGTTCGATTTTCTGTCAGTTCTGGTTGTTTTTTGTTTTTAAATTGTTGTTGTCCTTCTTTTGGTTGTGCGAGGAGGCACAGTGTGTCTACCTACACCTCCATCTTGGCCAGAAGCCCGATCTAGCTCTTTAGAGTAAAGGTTCACCCAACCCTTCTCTACAGGGTTTATTTTGTAAATGTTAAAAAGCATGAGCAAGAAGGACAGTTGGGAAATGAGATAAAGAGAGATATGAAGGACGATTTTTAAACCAGATATATATATATAATGAAAACATTAAGAAAATCTAGTTAGTTGATGTTGAATGTATAGGTATTTTTATCACTCACTATATTTTTCTATGTGTTTGAAATAGTTTATAACCATACGTAAATTTTAGTGCTTTGGGAAAATATGTTACTGTGCACAGGTATCATGTTTGTACTTTGTGAGGATATCATGTTACCATAGTATAGATACTGTACTATATACTACTTTCCTTTTTTTTCTTTGGTTTCTTTACCCAGAGTGGTTGCTGATATATAGCCCCCATTTCAGAAGTTGAAACACACTGCTGTGAGCTTTGATTTTAGATGTAGAAAGTCAGATGCAGAGTGTTTAGCCAACCAGGACTTAAGATAAAGGAATGGATGCCCTGGCTGGTGTGGCTCAGTGGATTGAGTGCCAGGCTACAGACCAAAAGGTTACCAGTTTGATCCCGGGTCAGAGCACTTGCCTGGGTTGTAGGCCAGGTCCCCAGTTGGGGGCATGTGGGAGGCAACCAACTGATGTTTCTGATCTGTGTCTCTCCCACATCAATGTTTCTCTTCCTTCCTTTCTCCCTCCTTTCCCCCTCTCTAAAAAGAAATAAACAAAATCTTAAAAAAAAAAAAAAAAGATAAAGGAATGGAGGAAATAGGTTTGCCCTTAGAAGGGAAACCTAAACTAGAAAACCTGTCCTGATAAAATTTTTTTTTCTTCATTTGTAAAACTATGTGTATGAACATTTTCACAGACTTAGTGAATTAGAATCCCTCTTAGATTTAAAAAAAAAATTATCTGGCAATAACAAGAATAAAATTTATGATATTCATATTGTTACAGAAAATCTAGGTCATACCAAAGTTTGGTTCTTGGAAATTTCATTTTCTTACATAATTTTCAAGTTGCTCAAAGAGATAGTCACATACTGCTTTAGAAAGGCTGTCAGCCATTTAGTTTGAGTTCAGAAGAAAGGAGACTTCATTTTTTCTTAGTTTGTACCTTCATTATAAGTGGTAGGTAGGCTGGCAAAACAAGTACCTGTTAATATTTAAAACAGAAACCAACAGGGCAAAGCCCTTTCTACAAGGGCAATGCTCAGCTAAATACATTTGTCTATTCATATTAAATATGAAATATTGTTATCACTTCTGGTCAAGAAGGCAGCATAGGTAAACATACCTTACCTCCTTGCACAACTACATCAAAATTACAACTAAATTAGGCTGTGATTTCTCCTCTGAATTACAACTAAATTATAGAACAATCATCACACAGAACCATCAGAAATTGAGTTGAGTGGAAATCTGACAACAATGAAATTAAAGAAACCACAACCATCTACACTGGTAAGAGGGGCAGAGATGTGGAATGGGCTGGTCCTACACCCCCATTTAGTGGGTAAAAATTCGGGAGGGATATCTTGGGAGTGAGGAGTCCCAGCTCCATTCTAGGCCCCGCAGCCCAGGGTTCCAGTGCCAAGAAGATAAGTCTGCATAACTTCTGGCTGCAAAAACCAGTGGGGATTGAGTCAGTAGAAGAAACTTTTGGAGTCCCAAGCAGTTCCTCATAAAGAATACAACACAAATTTACTGAGACTCAATCCCTCTGAGCTCCAGAACTGGGGTAGCAGCTTAAAAGGCACCAGTGGCATAAAGGGAGGAACTGAAGTGTCTGGCCTCGAGGCTAGAGCTAGGTGAGAGCTTTCTCCCAGACAGAAAGGTGCGCAGAGGCCATTGTTCCTTTTTTGGACCATCCCCCCACAGAGCCACAGAACTGGCAGGCAGGTACCATATCTGAAACTCCATCAACCTGGCTAACAGTTTGCCCTGGCATGGAGATACCCTGAGACTCTGTTCCACCCAACTTATGGGCCCACCCAACCTGTAAATAGAGTCTTTTCCATATGAATGGCTGGCTTGGCTCATGCCTTACAACTTCCTAAATCCTCTCAAACAAGCAATAGCCAGCCTCAGCGGAGCCCTCATTCCTAGTACCTCTTGCTCAGAGGCCCCAGGCCTGGCACCAGCAGCAGCCAGACTAGATTAACAGCTTGGCTTCACCTGGGGTTCTCTAAGCCATATCAAGTAGCACAAATAGCAGCCATCTCAGATTGCTTTATAGCCTAGGCAGGGTGGCCCTGGGCAAAACACAGGTGGGGCTGACCTTGGCCTGAACCACCCAGGAAATCCCAGAGCCTACACACCCAGTGGATAGCTGCAGTCCATGTTGGAGCACCACCACCCTGCCCCTGCACAGCTGATCCTCCACCGAGGGTGAGGGTTGGTGGTCAGTGGTCACAACCAGTGCTTGCAGCTGACTGGCCTGGGCAAATCCCCCCTTTTGACCTGCCGACAGCAATCAAGACTCAACTACAAGAGGAGGGCATACACAAAGGGTGCACCTTGAGTACCCACCTTGGGTGATAGGGGAGGTTATGCCACTCAACCCTACAGGACACCTACTACTTTAGGGCACACTACCAAGACAGGAAGTCATAGCAGCTCTACCTAACACATAGAAACTAACACAGGGAGGCTGCCAGAATGAGCAGACAAAGCAACATGGGCCAAATGAAAGAACAGATCAAAACACAAGAAAAAAATACTCTGGTTTCTCTTCAGATCATATAAATCTTTTGCCTTTTACAAAACTCATTAAAAAGAATTAAACAAAAGGGAGATAAGCAATCTGTTAGATGCAGAGTTCTAAACACTGGTTATAAGGATGCTCAGGAACTTAGTGAGGACCTCAACAGCATAAAAAAGATCCAGTCAGAAACGAAGGATACACTAATTGAAATAAAGAACAATTTACAGGGAAATAACAGTAGAGTGGATTAAGCTGAGAATGAAATCAATGATTTGGAACATAAGGAAGCAAAAACCAACCAGCAGAGCAGCCAGAATAAAAAAGAATCCAAAACACCGAGGATGGTGTAAGCAGCCTGTGGGACAACTTCAAGAATTCAACATTCATTCTCATCATAGGGGTACCAGAAGGAGAAGGGAAAGAGCAAGAGATTAGAAATCTATCTGAAAAAATAGTGAAAAAAAACTTCCCTAATTTGATGAAGTAAATAGACATGGAAGTCCAGGAAGCACAAAAAGTCCCAAACATGATGGATGCGAAGAGGCCCACTTCAAGACATGGCATAATTAAAAGGCTAAAGGTTAAAGATAAAGAGAGAATCTTAAAAGCAGCAAGAGAAAAGTAGTTATCTTCAGGTGAGTTCCCATAAGACTATCAGCTGATTTCTCAAAAGAAACTTGCAGGCTAGAAGGGACTGGCAAGAAATATTAAAGTCGTGAAAAGGAGGGACCTACCACCAAGATTGCTCCACCCCCAAAGCTATCAGTTAGAATCAAAGGGCAGATAAATGACTTCCCAGACAAAAACAAACTGAAGGAGTTCATCATCACCAAACCATTATTATATGAAATGTTAAAGGGTCTTATTTAAGAAAAAGAAGATCAAAACTATGAACGAAAAAAAAATGGCAATAAGTACATATCTATTACCAATTGAATCTAAAAAAATAAACTCAGCAAACAAGAACAGAGACAGAATCATGGATATGGAGAGAGTTCTGATGGTTGCCAGATGGGAGGGGTGGGTACAGGAGAATGGGTGAGGAAGTAAGGGGATTAAGAGGTACAAATAGGTCCTTACAGAATAGCCTTGGGGATGTAAAGTACAGTAAGAAAAAGGAAGTAGCCAAAGAATTTAAACTCATGACTCATGGATTAAAAACTGGTGGGAGGATTGCCTGAGGGAGTGGGGTCTGCTGGGTGGAGGGGAGCAAAAGGGAAAAATTGGGAGAACTGTTATGGCATAATCATTATAATATAATTAAAAAAACAACAATAAAAGAAGAAAAATTGTTATTAAGAAAAACTGAAACTAAAAATGAATAAAACACACTAAAGGTATTCTGGGCCAGCCATGCTGTTTGGAGGAGAGTTTTGGGCACTAGAGCAAACACAAAGGCCCTGAGGCAGGAAGGAGCTTCCCAAGTTTGCCTGGAGTATGCCACACACTGGGGAAGAGGGCAAGGAGAGGCGGGCCTTGCCTACCAGATTATGGATTTGAAACTGCATTTTAAATGTTATGATAAGCCATTGGAAAGTTTCAAGCAGGGGATTATGGGATAAGGTTTTCATTATAGCTTTAAACATCTGCACTACTGTTTAGAGGGGATTGTGGTGGAGCAAGGTAAAAGCAGAGACCAATTAGGAAGTTGCTGTTAGTAGCTGGGGTGAGAGGTGATGACTGTGGAGACAGAGTGAACAGATCAGAGAGTGGTAGACATGCCTACTAGTATTTACTGAGCACTTTCTTTGAGTGAGGAACTGGGAATAAACAAAAATGAGAAAAGTGAGTTTTACTCTCAAGGGTGTCCAGTGAAAGGCAACTACTTTGAAGAGTCTTTCTAAATCTTTTTTCTGTGCATTTGTTGAACTTACACAGAATTGTGCTTATATGCCGATGTGAGTTTGTTTTTAACATAAATAGTAATATACTGTACTGGGATTCATTCAATAGTATTTCTTGGAGATCTATCTATATATTTGTATAAAGGTCATTCTTTGTAACAGCCTCATAAGAGTATCCATGAGCCAGAAGTAACCTCCAGTGGTCAAGTGGCCCCTTACCGTTCCCACTCCCCATGCCCTTTCTTTTCTGATGGCTTCCCTTCCTCAGTAAGTTGTAAATACTTTGTAAACTAAAGCATTGCCTTTTACTTTCTTAAAATTTTTTTTATTAATTGATTTGAGAGAGAGAAACATCAATTTGTTGTATCACTTATTTATGCATTCATTTAAAAGAGAGAGGAAGGGAGAGAAAGAACCACCAGTGTGACAGAAAAGCATCAGCTGGCTGCCTCCCGAACATGCCCAGGGATCACACCTGACAGCTTTCTGCTACCGGATGAAGCTCCAACCAACTGAGCCACACAAGCCAGGGTGCTGCCTTTTATTTTCTTGATACCCACTTTCAAAAGGGGTCTACATACAGGAGCTAAATGCTCGCAACAGCCTGATGAGGAAGCCTTCCAAAATCCTTTGCCCTTGAAATGTTCCTGCCTGGTGCTTATAAGGGACTTTGAATAGTCCTTGAAACTCGAGGCCTTCAGCCTAAGGCAATGTGTCAGCTGGGTGCTCTGAGCTGGGAAATAATGAAAAATAATGTTCAGTTGATGTCACAAACAATTCATCATTCAGACGGTGATAGTTTTCAGGATGGCTTGAAACGAGCTTTTTTTCTACATCAAAATAACCTGGAAATAGGCTGCATCCTGCGTTCTGGGAGTGGCTTTGGAGGGGGAGGTGGCAGTTAGTTAATATTAAAGCTGGGTTCCTCCTCCAACATTTTCTTATGGAAAATTGCAAACACACAGAAAATTTGGAAGAACCACACGGCGAACACTTCTATACCCACTACCTAGATTCACCCTTAACAATTTACTCTACTTTCTTTATCTGTTCATCTGCTTATTTGCCCATTCATGGATGCATCAATCCATCTCGTTTCTTTGATGCATCGCAAAAGATACTGCAGATACCAGAGCACTGCACAACTAAACTTTCAGCATAAGCACCATTAACTAGAGTTCAATATTTATGATTTTTAACTATGTTTGAGGGAAATTTATATCTCCTGAAATGCACAAATCTCAGGTGGACTAGTCCGTCAGTTTGATAAATGCCTACATGGGGAAACTACAACCCTATCAATACCTGCTAACATTGTTACAGACGAGGATCAAGGGATCACAGCGTTTAAGACTTTCCTCCTGCTGGGGTGAGAATGGCAAAAAAAAATCTGGAAACAGCAGAGCCAGGCGGAGGGTAACAGTGCTAACAGAAAGCACGCTAAGCAAGTTGGGAGAAGATATTTCCTCTTGCTCTAACATCACTGTTAAGATCCACAAACTTCGAAAACTTTTCCATTTTTACATATCACTGTGCTTTAGAAATTAAATGAACGTAGAGAATCTAGAAAAAGGGCAGAGAAAATTAACTGGAAAAAACGGGATGGCAAGGGGCATGTCTCCAGTGAAAAGCACATTCCTTAAGGCGACACTGCAGTTGGATGCGAGCTTTATGGCATGCCAAGAATTTTATAATACTCACATTATGACCTCTATTACATAAAGATTATGACTCATGTTATAAAAGCAGGGCACTTGTGAAGGGTCCCACGGAACAGCCCTGGGCTTTTAAAAACTGCTTTAGAAAGACTGACCGAGGATGCACAACTTTCAAATGAGAAACTGAAATGTTTATTCCATTTTACTAAACAGCACCGTCATTGTCATCAACAAAGAACGCGTTTTTAACAGTTTCAACGATGGTCGAAAACGCTGAGTTGTGTTTTTTTTTGTTTTTTTTTTAAATGGAGGCCAAAATCAACACCCATCTTTTTGGATGCTCAAAATTTTTTTCTCGTTAATATGTATGCTTGTGGTATCAGTTTTGAAAATTGTAACATTATAGAAAAGAATATGGCGAGATTATAATCCCACCATGCAGAGATGAGCCCTAACAAACTTTCTGTATTCAAACTTTTGCCACTGCGCATAGATTTCATTTTGACAGTGCTTTTAGACAACTGTTCTTTTAACAACTAGCATTTTAAAAAAAAATTACACAAAGTACTGATTAACAGTTTCTTTCTTCCTTTGGCAGATTGGGTCCAGTAATTGCTATAGAAAAAAAGCGCGTTCTTAATTTTTAAAAAAGTTGGACAAAAAAGTATTTAAAAAGAAACAGAAAACATCACGCCTTTATTTTGGCGAATTAGCAACAAAGAAAGGATTAGCATGGACGGGTACTTTTCAAAAATATTTTTTTTTTCCTCTGGCTCCCGCTAGGGTGAAGGAAGTTCTCGGTTCCGAGAGAGGATGGAACAAAGTGGAAGAACAAATGACTGGGAATCTCGCCCCCCTCCCCCTCCCCCCCAGCTCAGGAGTACGGGGGTCGGCTTTGGCGGAGATAGAGGCGGCCAGCAGGTGCCAGGGCTCCAGCTCCCGATCCCCCGCCCCCCATCCCTCAACCCCACCCGAGCTTGGCCTCGCCCCCTGGCGGGGGAGCGCTAGGTGTAGAGGCGCTGGGGTGGGGGGCGCCAACCCCGCCGGCGGCTGGAAGGAGGCCGAGGGAAGCCTCTGTGCTCCTGCATCGCCGGGAGGTTGGCAGCGCCTGCACGCACCCTCCGTTCGCAGCCCGGGGAACATGTCCGCGGCCCGGGCGCAGAGCGGAGCCCCGGGGAGGAGAGCCCGGGGAGGGCGTGTGCAGTGGCGGCGGCCGGGGAGCCGCTAGTCCCCTCCCTCCTAGGGGAGCAGCTGCCGCCGCCGCCACCATCAGCGCGGGCCGCGGCCGGAGCGAGCCGGGCGAGCGGCGCGGGGGAGGGCTGGGGCGGGGAGGGGGGTGGGCGCTGGGGGCGGGAGGGCGTGGGGGGAGGGTCTCGCTCTCCCAGAGACTAGAGCCCGGGAGGGAGACCCTGGCGGCTGCAGCGCCTGACACTCGGCACCTCCTGCGGTGCTGCGGGCGGCATGTCCGAGGCTGGCGGGGTCGGACCGGGCGGCGGGGCAGGGGCCGGGGCGGGGGCCGGGCTCGGGGCGCTGCCCCCACAGCCCCCCGCGCCGCCGCCGTTGCCGCCGCAGGGCTCCCCCTGCGCAGCCGCCGCCGGGGGCTCGGGCTCCTGCGGACCGGCGACGGCAGTGGCGGCAGCGGGCACGGCCGAAGGACCGGGAGGCGGCGGCTCGGCCCGAATCGCCGTGAAGAAGGCGCAACTGCGCTCCGCTCCGCGGGCCAAGAAACTGGAGAAACTCGGAGTGTACTCCGCCTGCAAGGTACTCGCTCGCCGCTCCCCGACCGCCAAAGGGGCTAGGGCCCAGCCCGCGGGACCCCCGCCCTCTCCCCTTCCCCCGCCCGCCCCCGCCTCCTGCCTCCCGCCTCCTGCCTCCCGCCTCCCGCCTGGGGCCGCTGCACCGCGGAAGTGCTGCTGTCGCCCGCGCCCAATTAGCTGCTTCTCGGACAGGAGTGCTGTCGGGTTGGAAGAAGGGGGATCACCGAGACCGAGTGTTTCACGCCTCCCTCTTGGAAGGAGTTGCCCATGTACCCGCGCTCCTGGGCTGTCCTGGGGCTTTGTTGCTTTGTAGGAGCTCGCCAGGGGCGCCTTCCAAAGAGTGGAACTGTGCTCACTGTGTGGCGAGCGCCCCAGGACCGAGGGAACATCTTTGGGGGGATCTGAAAGCCCCTTCTTCTCCTGTCCTTTCCCCGTGTCCCTTTGGGAGGAGCTGGGGGAGGGAGTGAGGATAAGAAAGGCTCCCGGGCTTCTGCGCTTTTCCGGAGGTAGACGGGGCGGATCGCACCCACTGGGAAGGTGGGCACAGCCCGAGGCGAGGGTCCTGGAGCTCCGGGCGCCCTCCGTTGAGGGCAGAGGCGCTGCAAGGCGCAGTGACAGCCCCGTCAGTGTTGCATTATTGTTTAGTTAAAACGCTGACCCGGTGGCTGGGGGTGTAAACAGGATTTGGCAAGGTGACAGCCCAGCGCGGCAGGCGCTATTGCTCAGTTTGAGGACACACATTTCTTGCCATTGCCTCTTCTTCCCAGCATTCAGAACCCCGTAGTCCCTCAGCTGCAGATCCAGCTGTGGGCGTCGTACTCCCGCGGTGGGAGGATTGCCCGAGGCCGCGGGGCAGCCTGGCCCAGCGCTGTCAGCAGCAGCTTTGTTTTGACAGGGTGACAGCTGAGGGGGGCGGGGACTTGGCCTTGTCAGCTCCCGCGGCCTGCGGCTGAGTCCGGGAAGAGACACCCTCACACACGCACACACCTCCCATGTATTCCTCTTGCTTGCTGCAAACAGGGTCAAGTTCCCAGGTTCCAGAGTCCCGTAACCGAGCTGCAGTGGCCACTTTTGAATTTTGCTGTAAAGATTATTAACCCTGATAGAACCTCTCTACCCAGTCCGGCTGTTTTTAGTAGTTTACGGGAGCTTCTCAACAGCAGTGGAATGTCTGTGTGTACCCTTTTCCCATGCCATTCACATCCTCATGGGTATGCTGACCACCTAACTGTGAACCCTATACTGGGCCAATAAATACTTGTTGAATGAATGTAGGATCTAGCCCAGCGCGTCTGAAACTTTAACGTGCATAGGAATCACCTGGGGTGCTGGTGAAATGGTTGATTCTAATTCAGTAAGTCTGGGGTGGGGCCGAGAGTTACCACAAACTCTCAGGTGATGTGGTGCTAGTCCACTGATACACTCCGAGTGGCAGGACCATAGGTCAGGCCTGGACAATACACGGGGTCTGGCGAAGTAACGCCCGCGTGAGTGTGGTTGGTAGGGTGATACTATGGATATAATAATTTATAGTTTTAATTTGAACATTTCACTTAAAATATCATATGGTATACTTGAGTGTGATATTGTTATGTTACAGAATCACATCCTTATGATTTTGTAAAAAAGTATTTTGTATTAAGCAGGGGCGTTATTTGTGCCGGACCCTGTATTATTTGTCCCTTTTGAATTCAGCCAAGAAAACTGAAACTGACACAATAATGCCACCTGGTTGGTGTTTCAGAGGCAGGAATGCAAAAAAGATAAAGTGGGGAGTGTGCTTCTAAGAAAGGTGAAGGGCCAGGAGTTGGTTATGAAGGGCATTAGACTAATTAAGAGCACCATCCAGAGCAAGGTCAGTTACTCAGTGGACTTGTTGTTTAGCAACCAGAGTTGGCCGTTGTAGGAACTGTGTCAGCTCAATGTTTCTGCCCTGGCTTTTTATTGGGTTACCATCATGAGCACTGTCTCTCCCTGTTGCCTGTTATTGCTTTAGTATCTGAAAACTTTTCCTGAAGTTTTGGTCCTGTCTGACATTATGTATGAGTATATGTGCCTTTCAGATTTCCAAGAGTGAGATGTGGCACCTTTCCTGAAGTTTGTGACTTGAGTCTTTCATGTTCATATTCACAACCAAACTTACAGGAAAGGAAAAACTCATTCATTCAACCAGTGTTTAAAGGGGTCCCAACTGGATGCCAGGTGTTGCGCTAGATGCCAGGGCTCTGACACCCAGATTCTGTCTTTCTGGAGCTACTGACTGTGTGTTTGTGTGCGCATGTGTCGGGGACCTGGGGACATGGGCCGTGAACCAGTTACAATGAAATTTTTTAAAAAACTGCTTTCTTAGAGTGGTGTTGGAACTCGTGGCAGGGCAATTCATGGGCTGGAACCGCCAGGGTAGGAATGGCTTCCTGGAGGAAGTGTCAGTGGGTGGTAAGGACTCTTGGCAGAGCAGGGTGGGGTGAAGCGAGGCTTCTTGTAGTGGAGAAACTGAAAGTAGTTATGAAAGCTTGGAGTTGTGCCAGCAGGAGCTAGTGCTCCATTGGCTGGGGCCACCAGGTTGGGGTGTGTGTGTGTGTGTGTGTGGCCCAGAGAGCGTTGGGGAATCCAGGAATCTTAACACCTCTGGAGTGACATGATCTCAGATTTGCTTTTGTTTTCTTTTTTTAACTACTTGATGGGGCATAAGGGGGTGTAAGAGCAGAATCAGTGGTTCTTTCGCAGCTTGTCTCTGTACTTTTGGTATTGACTGGCCCCTTGGCAAGTCAGAGAGGGCAGAGAGGTTAGAAAATGAGGAGGGACCCGGAAAGATACAAGGTACTTTGCTGGGGACTATTGAAAGAAAAACAGGTCCCAGACCTGATAAAAGGTCTGGCCTTTAAACTTCACAAGTGAAACAGAGAAAGAAGGGAGCTAGTTCACAGCCAGGGTGGTGTGCCACACCCTAGAGAGAACAAAAAAAAAAAAAAAAAAGAAAAGAAAAAAGAAACAAACAAACTTGTTTTGCAGGATCCAGCGTAGAGTTTTTGAGCTACGTTCTAGCAGGGGTTGCTTCAGAGTTACTTGGCTGGCGTGTGGCACATAGCCAGAAAGATCATTAAAAATGTAGGTCTGACTATGTATTGCTTCTGCTTAGGCCCCTTTAATTTCTCTTTACTGAGTCCCCAAGGCCCTGCATGGCCTGGCTGTTGCTATCTCTGGCCCCTTTTCAAGGTCATGCTTGCATGGTTCTCTCCTTTCTCAGGGCCTTTGCACATACTGTTCCCTGGTACTGAAGGTCTTCTCACCTTCTCAACTTTCCTTGCAAATCTCAGACTCCTTGCATTTCCTTTTTTTTATTTTAAAAGAGCAAGGGGAAGGAAGGGAGAGAGAGAAACATCCATGTGAGAAAGAAATGTCAATCCATGATGCCTCTTGTACGTGCCCTGACCCAGGTCTGAACTGGTAACCTAGGCATGTGCCCTGACCTGGAATTGAACTGGCGACCTTTCAGTTTGTGGGATGATGCCCAGCCAACTGAGCCACACCAGTCAAGGCTCCTTGCATTTCCTTTATTGCCTCGTCCAGCCTTCCCATTATAAGTTTTCTGAATTCCTCTGTATTTACTTTTCCTTCCTGGTGCTTTTTTAAAGGGGTTTTAATTGTATGATTATTTGATATGTGTTTGTTTCTCTGAATAGATTTTAAGTGAAGTGGTTATCGGCTGAATGAAACAACTAGAGAAGAAAACAGGAGAAATGATTAGCTGTTAGGCTAGCAGTAGTGACATTTTAACTTGACCGCTTCTCGATAATTTGTTTTGTTTCATGTAGGGCACGTCCAGGTATCTCATAGATGTCCATGGGACCATGTTTTTAGTGTTACAAAAGAAACCATAAGTGAATGTATGAGCCCAAACCCAAATCCTCTTGAATTAAAGTGTAATTTATCTACTAAAAAACGAAAGCCGTGAACTGACTCTTCTTAATGAAATAGTCCATTTATACTTGAGGAGGGGCAGTAGGATTTAGTGGCAAGACCATAGAGTTCAGAGTTCAAACTGACTAGTTCAAATTTAGGATATCCAGCTGTGTGACCTTGGACAAGGACTTCACCTCAGCCTCCATTTCTTTGTTTATAAAGTAGGAATAACTGCTACCCTCAAGGCTTAACAGTGAGGATTTAAAATGGGCTAATAGGTTTGAGTCAACCAGCAGGGTGTCTGGCCCCTGTGAGCTCCTTTTAAAGCAGCTCAGAGAGAATACACTTTTAACTCTGAAGTCAAAAAGAACATGGGACTTAGAGAGTCTCTAATTTTAGCTCTGCCTCTTGTGTGATCTTGGGCATAATTCAGTTTTTCTCTGAGCCTTGATCAGTTCATCTATAAAATGGGAGCCATAATTTCAACCTTGAAATTAAAAGAGAGAAGGCCCCCCAAAGTTCCTGGAGCCTAAAATTGCTGGGTTAATGCTGGCTAAATTGAATTGTCTGGTGTTTGACTCATTGTCTCAGAATCAGTGGCCACGAAGCATTTAAGGAAAACACAGTTGCTTCAATTTTTGGCAGAGTTCCATACCTAGAGAGTTACAAGGGCACAGGGCTATACAATTAGCCTTAATTTAAAAAAAACAATGCTTTATACTGGTGTCCAGCCTGCAGCCCAGAATGGCTGTGGACGCAGCCCAACACAAAATCATAAATTTACTCAAAACTTGTTTTTTGCTCATCAGCTTTTGTTAGTGCTTGTGTATTTCATGTGTGGCCCAAGACAACTCTTCTTCCAGTGTGGCCCAGAGATACCAAAGGTTGGTGACACTGACTGTATAATATGGAGAGCGTAGAGGTAGCCGTGTCCCCATGAGAGAAAAAGTGGCCTGTTGGCTGGGGGCTGGTGAACGGGGCACCAAAACAAGCCTCAAAGTTGGGGAGAGTCCCGACTCTTTGTTCTTGTCAGTCACTCCTTCAGAGAGCAAACTTCTTTTTCAGCTTGTCAACATCTAGAGCAGTGACTCTCCCCCAGGAGGTATTCTGCCCCTCCCAGGGGATATTTGGTCATTGTACTGGGGGGAGGGGAGTGCATCTGACCCCTAGGGATTAGAGGCCAGGGTTGTTGCTAAACATCCCATGATGCAAAGGACAGCCCCCTCACCCCCAAATAATTTTCTGGCCCCAAATGACAATAATGCCAAAGTTGAGAAGCCCTGCTTCAGAGGAAACTTGTTTTGCCCCGTAATATTAATACCATAAATACATTGGCAGCACAGGAAAGGTCAATGCCTTTAATGTTAATTTGAGTAAGACTCAAAATGTGAAATGCTTTGTCAATCTTGGGCATACTTTTTATCACCTTTACTGTGGTATATATTATAGATCATAAAACTCACTTAAGTGTGCAGTCAGTTGCTTTTGAGTAAATGCATACAGTTGCACATCCCTCACCATAGTCTAGTAAGAACTCTTCCATCTCCTGCAGTGGCTTTGTTGTTTTAAGGTGATATTTTGTATCAGTTGATTGTAGGTTTGCAAATGCAAGCAATTAAGAATATCTTTTCGGAGACTCTTCAGATAAGCAGTGTTGCTACAGCAAAGCACAAAACATGGAAGGGGTACATAAAATGCTTTAAAAAATCTGTGTTTGGCCACATAAGTCTATAGCATACCATTATTTCATGTGTGGTGACTTCTCTACAAGGAGGTATCGCGGCGCCAACACACACAGGAAAAATGTTTCATTTGGCAGGCGTGATACACAAAGTCTGAGAGAAATAGGACCAAATTTAATTCTGTTTGCTCATAAACTTTCAGGGAAGATGGAAATTCAAGCCTGCAAAGCCTTCAGATTGCAATTTGGAGTTTTATGTAACTGAGAAACTAGTTTATAGGGCAAAACACAAAATCTGCTGAGGACTGTTTTGTTTTAGGAAGCACATGCTTCCAAATAACATTTCGTGATGCAGTGCTGGTGGGTTTTTTGTTTCTTGTTACTGTTTTTTTTTTTTTTTTTCCCCACCACGAAGAAACCTAGTTACCTGTCCACACGGGCAGGACTTTATTCTGTGTCTGCGAGGTAAGTGCACAGGGTTGGACCTGTCGCGGGGAGTTGTGAGGGTAAACTACAGTTTCAAGGGAGGTACCGGGAACAATGGGAGCATCTGCTTCTCCGAGGAGAGATCTGGATACTTAGTGCAGTGCCGATAAGACCTGGATTTCCGAGGCTCAGTGGCTTCTGATTCAGTTCATTTGTCTCTGAATATAGACGGAGGTTGCTATTTAGGAACAGCCGCCAATGGTTTCCTACTCTTAATGGTTTCCTGCCCCTAATCCATTGCAAACCCGAAGGCACCTGTGGCAGAATTCGCAGGTGCGCCCACGACCTGGCTGCTTGGTGAAAACGGGGAGCATGTGCCCTTCTCTAGCGCCGAGTGCCCTTGGGCACCCGCTTAGCTGCCTGTGTTTCAGTTTCCTGTTTGGTGAAGTGGGAGTCAAGGTGCCATCTCATCGACTTACTGTGAAGATGACATCATTTAGCAGATGTGAAAGTTCTTGGAACACAGGCATTTCACAGACATCTATTTTATTTCGGTTTTAAAAACTCCATCCGTCTCAGCAGTTCGTGTTTTGCCAAAGTATAGGCCTCATCACTTGATTCTCCTACCTGGGGTTAAGAGAAAGGTATGGGAGGTCATTTTACCAGCAGGGAACCGAGGCGCAAAGAGGTGAAGCAACTTCCTCAAGCTGCAGTGGCTGCTCAGGGAAAAGTTAGCCCACCTGGGTTCTCTTTCCAGGGTAGTGTTTTGCATCTCTTCCCAAACTTTCTCATGGGGTAGAGGGGGTGATGTTCCTCCCAATGGTTTACAGAGAGGATTTCATTTGTTACAGGCATTCTGCTGCTCTCACTGATGTTTATGGTCCCCCTATTGAGAGGCATGTTCAAAGACTTTTCTAGTTCATTGAAGCCCTGCAGGCCATAAAACAAACAAAATAAGTGTTCTTTATGACTGGCCCAGGGCAGACAGATGCATACCCTTGATTGTTTTAGAGCTGACAGTCACGAGTGGTAACTGTGTTGGCCCAGTAGAATTTCCTGTAGGAAGGAAGGAAGGAAGGAAGGAAGATGAAAGAGGTCCCTACTCGGGTTGTGGAAGGTGCCAGGAGTGCCAGAGAGGTGAGGAAATGACTGTCCTGGATGCTTTAGACCCCAAACTGCTCTAAACAAGATGGCATGCATAGCAGTGTTTCAGCATGATCCCATGGAAGGTCACTTTTTAACTTTTAATTTTATTATCAGACAGTAAAGGGCTGAAATGAGAAGCACTGCATCTAGCCCCGTGAATTCTTACATATGTGTGCATCCATGCAACGGCCACCCAGAAAAAACTATAGAGCATCTCTAGCACCTCAGAGGGTTCCTTCGTGCCCCCTCCCCACCCCTGGTAACCTTTGTTCTGATATCATCACCAGAGATTAGTTTGCCTTTCTGAAACTTCCCCTAAATGGAACCACGTGCTATGGACTCTTTTGTGTCTGGCATCTGTCACTCAAGACGATGTCTGTGAGCTGCATCCGTAGTGTGGCATCTAGCAGCAGAGTGTAAAGACACATTTTTAAAACAAAAATAAGTTAAAAATTGCCAACCATTTTCAGGATGGAAGGCACTGGATATGGACAGCTTTATAAAATGGATTTTAGTTAGGTTTTTGAAAGAAAAGATGGGAATTCAAAATTCAGGGTCACTAGGAAGACACCACGAGGGCAGGAATGGGGACCAGAAATCAGGCAGGTATATTTTGCCAACAGAAGTAGCTAAGGATTGGCATGGAGGGGAGGTGGAATGCTGGGGAGGTGGATGTGGGGGCGGGGGTGGGGCCGGGATGTCACAGCTGGTGGAATGCCCAGACTGCAGAGTTCTTGTCCCCTGGTGTCTGTGTCGGTGAGTCCTTACTCTGCTGTCACCCATCCTAGTTCTGGAAGATGACCATAGTCACATCCTTTGTCCTTCCTGCCAGGCAGAACCATACGTGTTGGGACCTGTGATGGGGTTCCTAGAAGACTGGGCAGAACCTAGTATATGAAGCTCTGGTGGACATTGACACCTCTGTGACATTGACATGTGAAGCTCTGGTGGACGTTGACACCTCTGTGACATTGACAGCAATTCATCCTAGAAAACTTGTTTTAAAGTATAAGACAAACTTACTACTTAATGGAATCATATGGACCATCCACTTACAAGTTTTCCCATAATCGATACACTTAATGTGATTGGATTTTCATCTTTTTTACTTGTGCATGCATGCACACAGGGGTGTTACATATCTATTGTCATTTATTCACTTAACATTTTTTTCTATGGGCTGCTTTAGAAGATTTCTGCTCAGGTAGCTCCTATCTAAAGTCCTTATGACAATTCATCACCAAATGACAATGGAAATAGAATCGACTCCTTTATAATGTTGAACGGCTTCCGTCTCTGGCATCTAATTGTGCACGTTGGTACTCCCTGCACACTTTCCTTCTCCAGGTATTGGCGTGGCTTGTGGTCAAGTCTCATTTCAGTCCGTTCTCCAACGCCAGCTTTTCAGAGAAGCTTTCCCAACCAGTCCCCTGCCCTGCCCCAGGTCTAAAATAGCAGCATCTCATCACTGTATAATCTTACCTTGTTTTGCTTTTCTTTACTGCATTTAGCAATACTTGGAAGTCACATGTATATTTAAAATAATTTCTGGTCTGTTTCCTTTGTGACAGTAGAAGCTCCGTGAAGCAGGGGCTCTGGTTCATTCCATATGCCAGGTCCGTGGACCGTGCCTTGTGTATAGTAGGTACTCAGTACATAATTATTAATAGTAAGTAAATGGGTCCTTTCATATTCACCTGTGAGACTGGAGGGAAGAAAATCCTTTCTTAAAGATGAGGACACTGAGGCTCAGAGAGGTGGAGTGACTCACCCAAAGCGCGTGGTCAGCGGCAGGGTGGCCCTGGTAACGTCTGCTGACTCGGGGCTGAGTGTGGTTCCTGTGACCCTGCGACCTGGTGCACCTGACGACACGCAGTACTTGTCTCATGGCCTGGATTTCTGCCCTAAGATGGAGCAAGGAGAAGTCACATCCACTTTTAATCCTTCTCTAAGCAAATGATGTGACCACCTCTGCCCAGTGGTTCCTCTTCCTCAAATGAGAATTAAATTCTCACCAGGGTATCATGAGTATTGTACCACCAGAGAGTTAAAGCCTAGGACGTGAGAAAAAGGCCCTACAGTATAGTTGGAAAGTCAACATTATGTTAGTGAACTAGAAAAAATAAATCAGTGGCCTGTAAAGGCATGTTTTCTAACTATATTTTTTGTTGCTTTGCTGCCTGCTTTAACTAAAGGCTTTAATAGGTTTTCTTTAATTTGTTCTTCTGTTAGCATACAGAGACCCAGGCACACGGCTTATTATTTTGTTAATCAGGAGATAAATGTATTTATTTTGGGAAAAAAATGTGAAAAATGTCTCTAATGATCCACTTGGAGTGATACACCACCTTGCCTTAGGAGAAAGCTTTGCATAATCTCTTAAGCGACCTCAGGGGAAGACAGGGATACTTCCATTAATTCCACACTGTGCTTATCAGTCCCATTCATTGGGGACTGCTCTCAGCCTGTGCGACCTTCTGTGAGGCCTCTGTGGTATGCAGGAGATTCCAGAAGTGCAGGAGCGAGACCTGAGTACTGTCATAGCGCCTGATGGTGGCAGCTGTAATTTGCATCAGCTCTAACAAGCTGGTGTTGAAACTGGATGGCAGGGTGCCAAGGAAGCGAAGGTCAGCAGACTTTGAAATAGTGCAGTGAGTCATATAACCCAGGATTTGCACATACCCATAGGGCTACCTGACTCACCCCACCTCCAAGGAAACACGTTCGTGAGTGTTGGTTAGGGGCCCATGCCCAGCTCTGTCCGAGGTGTGTGGTGAGTGACAAAAGGAAGCCAAAGTCACTAGGATCTCCTCACCTTGCTCAGGAGACTGAATCAGAGGGAAAGAAAAATTAAAGTGGATAATCACGCATGAAGTCAATGGAGAGAGAAGCCATCATGAGCGGGGGCAGGTGGAAGGATAGGAGAGAGGCCCAGCCCAGGCAGAGCGAACTGTGCAAAACAAAGAAGCATAGCTGATGTGAGTAAAGACTTCAGAATGATTGAGATGTGGACCTGCGCAACAGATGGCCTGGGTGTGAATTCTGTGGCGCCGCCTTCTTGCTACGTGACCCTGGGGGAGATTACTTACCCTTTGTAAGCCTCAGATTTCATAGCTGTAAAATTGAGATTGTGGTGATGTCAGCTTTTTCCATTCATTCAACAAATTGTTATTTAATGTGCTAGGCGTTGATTTAGGGACTGGGGATACAGTGACAGATGTGTCCTTACTCTTGCAGAGCTTGCTTTCTGGTGGCAGAGGCAGACAGTAAGTACATAAGAAAATAACAGAAAGTGGTAAGTGCCACACAGAGAATGAAAACAGGGAAGTAAATGAGAGTGCCTGGGGGTTCCTTCAGATGTGTGCCTAGAAAGGTCTCTCTGTGGAGGGTGCAGGATCTGGGGCCTTCGTGAAGCCAAGGAGGAGGGTGTCAGGTGGGAGTGCAAACCAGAAATGGCTTGGTGAGTTCATGAGCTGCCAGGCAACCATTGTGGCTAGGTGAAGACAGGTGGGGGTGGGGTGGGGGGCAGACTAGGAGGAGAGATGGAAGAGGTAGGAGGTAGATGGGGGCCAGATTGCCGAAGTGTAATTTTCATGCCGTGAACTGATCTGATCTTTACTTCTGATCTGTTTGGACAAATGCGTATCAAGACACAAGACATTTCCATTGCCCTGGACAGCTCCTTCCTGCTCCTGGCCATTCGAATCCTTTGCCCTGAGAGGCAACCACTGAGCTAATCTGTGTCCCCCTAGGTAGTTTTGATATTCCAGATTTCAGATAAATATATATAAGTTGAACAATACATAAATGATGTCACATGGTACAATCCATACTCTTCTTCACTCAGCGTAGTATTTTTGAGGTACATCCACATTTTTGCGTGTATCAGTAGTTATTATTATTAATCTTTGCCGAGCAGTATCACACTGTATGGATGAACCACAGTTTGTTTGCCCATTCACCTGTTATGGACACCTGGGCTGTTTCCAATGGTTTCAGATTAGATTTGCATTTTTAAGGCATCACCTTTGGTTGGTCTGGGAAGGATAAAGTATTCTTATTATAAAGAAGACCAGTCAAAGAGTAGAAGGAGTAGAAAAAGAGAGTCAGGTGGAGTTATTATTGTAGTCTGGGTATAAGTGGGTAGTGATGCTTGCCTGAGGGTTAGCAATTGGAGGGAAGCAGATAGTTTGGGGCCATATTATGAGTGTAGCAGCAATGGAATTTGATCCATTCCATCCTAATCCATCCTAATCCATCATTGTTGGAGGGTGTTGTATGAATAAAAGACAGAAGTGAACCTAATACCGAATTTGTTGGCCTGAGCAACTGAACGGATGGTAGTTCCATTTGCCAAGATGGGCAAGACCAGGGGAGAAACAGGTTTGGGGTAGGTGGGAACCAGGAGTTCTTTCTGGGATGTGTTAAATTAGATGTGTCTCTCTGAGTAGTCAAGTGTTTTGATAAAATGAGATAATTTATTTAGCAGTTTGGAATAGTATCTGGAAGATTCTAAATGCTCAGGAAATGGTAGCTAACATCACACTTAAAAGCAGTGCTAAATCATAATTACTAAGCTTACAAAAGAGACTAGCCAAATGGGAGAAAAATGAAAAAAGAGTAAACAGGAATAGTGAGAAATAGGATCCAGTGGGTAAGGAAGAAATAAATCAGTTGGTAGAAGGTTTTGAATTTCAGGTAGAACATTTTGAACCGAATCCACTAGAGAATAATGTGTCTTTGCACTTTAAGAAGGAGGAGACACACACTATTTAGAGTGCTATTTAGAGTGCTAGCGAGGAGTTCTAGGTTTTGGCTCCTGGCTCCTTGGTCAGCTGGGTAAAGTCAGGCAAGCCACACCCTTTCTCCAGGCATTGAATTACTTATGGGATTGTGGGGAGGGGAAAGTAAGATGATGCAGGCTAAAATTGCCTTGGAAAGTATCAAACAAATGCTCAACAGTATTAAGTGGCTTTTTGGAGTTGTGTGATGGGTTAAACACTGGGTGCTAGGAACGGGGCTGGAAATGGGAATGACTTGCAAGTGGGGAGAAAGCTGTGTCTTTTAGCTGGTTTTTAAGGGCCTTCCCTGGAACCTTATGAGAATGAGGAAGGTATAAATCTGGGAGAGACCTTGAAAGAAGAATCAGATGGCTGAGGCTGAGGGCGTTGAGTGCAGACGAACTGAGCCTCAGGCGCTGGGAGAACATCGAGGCCAGTGAAGAGAACAGGATAGTTGAAAAAGGGGTGCTGGAGTTGAGGGCAGGCCCTACCGGGCAGATGTGCCAGAGGTAGGCAGTTGGGAATGTGGGATGACAGCTCTGTTTTGCAGGTTCGGCTGGTTATATGTGTTTGCAAGTCATCAGCCCAGATAATGACTGATACCAAGAGATCGTGAGCTGTCCAAGGAAGCAGCATATATGGCGCTGTTTATTTTGCTCATGTCGGTTGATTTGGTGCCAAAACAACATGCTGAAGAGTGAGAAATCCTGTCAGTCAGCTGGTTGTCTGGGCTGCTCCGTGCCAGCCAAGCAGTTTGACAGACTTTCCAGTGTGTTGAAGACTGAGCTGACTGCTTTGGCAAGTTCACCGATAGAGTCTTGAGTTGGATGTGTGTGTATTAAAAGAGATTCCAGGACTTGTCCTGGATTTAGAGTTCTGGGACACCAGTTCCTTCGCCCTCACGCAGGACCTCTTGAAGCCCTTTTGAGGGTGGTGCATGTTTGGGTTTGGTCCTGAAGAGGTGACTCAGATGTGATGAACAGTCTAGCCCACCCCTAGGACATTTGGTAGTGGAAGTCTTTGGAGTACATTCTGAGATAGTGTCTGAGTATCCTGGGTCCTTGATTCAAGCAGACCTGGTTATTTAGCATAAAGAGGACAGTTCCTTATTCAACTCCAACACAGGTACAAGGACTTCCTCCAGACGGGGATATCCTGATGGTTTTCTGTTACTCTGATATTAATCTTAGCATGGAAGGTAAGCTTTCAAATAGGGTGTTTATACCTGTTGTTCAAAATGGATTGATTAATTAATTAATTATTTTTTATCCTCACCTAAGGACATGTCCATTGACTCTAGAGAAAGAGGAAGGGAGGGAGAGAGAGAGAAACATTGATTGGTTACTTTTTGCAAGCCCCCCAACTGGGAACTGAACTCACAATCCAGGCATTGTACCCTGACCGGGAATCAAACCCACGACCTTTCAGTTTATGGGACGATGCTCCAACCAACTGAGCCATATCAGCCAGGGATATGCCTGGCTTGTTTTGCCCATTTCTTCATGACAAAACTCCATTATCGTTCTGTATCTTTGACTACTGTCTTCAATTTTTTGTTGTTGTTTTTTGTGGCTTTTCAGACCAAAATTGCACTTGTAATTAAGGTGTTCAGAGATACTTCTGCTACCGGATTACCTCATCCATGATCTTCTCTCCCCTTCTAGTTCTGTTTTCACTTTCAATTCCAGGCAGATTTGATCTTCTGAGCTAAGACCTCCTCCCCCACTCCCACTTTCTTCTTTTCACTTGTGCCAAAAGTTCCCAGATTTCTAAAATCCCAGTGTTAAGTCATAGCTTGATGGTGTCTGCTGGCCTTCCATGTACCACTGGGTGACCCAGAAGCTCGTCGCGTAGTGGAGAAGGAAAGAGGGCTTGTGTCTCGGAAAGCATTACTTAGCCATTTAAAGTGAAACTGTACATGGGAAGCTAATGTGGGGAGAGGAGAGTGGTACTCACACCCACATCCCTCAGACCATATTTTTCCCCTTCAGATCTTTGCTACTCATAGAGTTTCCTCACATGTGAACTCTTTGAGGAAATGCAGAATCTCAGGCCCCACCCTGAACCTGCTGAATCTGAATCTGCATGTCCACAAGATTTCCTAGGTGATTCCTGAGCAGGTTCAAGTTTGAGAAGCACGGCTGCAAATCACAAGAGCAGTATTCAGACTGTTTCCAAAGCAGTTCACCTGCAAATACAAAATTTATTGGGGTCACAGCTGCATACAGCAGACTCCAGGTGGTGTGGTGCTTTTAAAATAGGATTAGAATATTTTTTTTTTCCTAAGAAATATACGCACTCCATTAAGAGGAAAATTCAGACAGCTCACAGTGGCAGCCAATGAAAATGCAGACCCTCTTACCCCAATTCTTCCCATCCCCAGTCTCACTCCTCACCCCCTTTTAATCATTTCCAGAAATTGTTCGCCTCCTTCCCTCACCGTGTGCTGCAGCTTACATTGTATGCTGCGGTTCCAGGAGGGGAACTCGATTCACTGGGCAGAAATCCTCTTTAGATTCCAATTAAGGACGAGGGAATTTGTGACCGTGCTAGAAAGTTGGATGTCCAAGGTGCTGAGTGAGGGAGCCCAAAGGAACACCAGCAACATGGCCTTATTATTATTAGCAAGTTTTAATTGTTTCAAACTCGCCACTAATTTTAAAAACAGGGCAACCTACTTTATGACTCACTTATTCCTGTTATTTGCTCTTTCTCTCTTGCTGAGACAAACTCTGTCAGAGGAGGTGTGGCCACCTAGACACTGTAAGGTTTCCTTTTTAGATCAGGAAAGGACAGATAGAGACCCCCATGTGCTGGTCTTTTTTACTTTTTCTTTTTCTCCCCCCCCAATTCGATTAAGCTAATTAATTTGTGAGGAGAAATTAACCCTCAGTTTGGGGATGCACTTGGATGCCACTTTGCCGAAGACTCATTTGAAGTGATGATTAGTTGTTTGCAGTTCCTGCCTTTAAAACAGCAACAACAACTTTATGGAGTTATAATTTGTATGCCATAAAATTCCGATTTTAAGTGTATAATCTTATCTACTTAAAATCTTACTGTGGTTTTAAGGAAACTGACTGAGTTGTACAATTATCATCATCCAGCTTTACAAAGGTTTCTATCACCCCCTAAAGATCCTTGTGTCCATTCACGATCAGCCAGATTTGAATCCCCAGCCCCAGCCTGCTAATCTACTTTCTGTCTCTATAAATCTGCTTTTTCTGGACAGTGGTATAAATAGAATTATACAATATGTGGTCTGTTGGGACTGTCTTCTTATACTTAGCCTACTGTTTTGGAGGGTCATCCACTGTGGCACATATCAGCGTTTCATTGTTTTTTATTGCCAAGGGATACTCTCATGTAGGGACCTGCCACATTTTGTTTCTGCAGTCACCAGTTGATGGACATGTGGGTTCTTTCCACTGTTTTGCTGATGGGAATGATGTTGCCGTGGACATCTGTGTGCAGCCTTTGTGTGGGAATATGTTTCCACTCTTCTTGGCTTAGACACTAGGAGTAGGTTTGCTGGGGTCCTGTGGTGAATGTGTGTTGAACCTCAAAAAACATTTTTTTTAGTTGTGGCAAAAGATACACCACATAAAATTTAACTATTAACTCTCTTAACTATTTTCAACTGTACAGTTGAGTGGCATTAAGCAATTCACAATGTTGTGTAAGCATCACCCCATCTAGCCACAGAACTGTGTCCATCTTGCAACACTGAAATCCAGTGCCCATTTGGCAGGAACTTCCCATTTCTTTCCTCCCACTCCTGGCAACCACCGTTCTACTTTTCCCATCCTTTGACAATTTTATTTAAGTGGAATCATACAGTATTTCTCCTTTTGTGATGGGCTTATTTCACTTAGCGTAATGTCTTCAGGATTCATCTATGTTGTAGAGTGTGTCAGAATTTCCTCCCTTTTTAAGGCTGACTAGTATTCCACTGGATGCCTATCCTGCATTTTGTTCATCTGCTCATCTGATGGATACTTGGATCACTTCTGCCGCTGGTGGTTGTGAATAATGCTTCTGTGAACATGGCTGTACAAACACTCTTCAGGTTCCTGCTTTCAGCTCTTTTGGGTGTATAGCCAGAGTGGAATTTCTGGATCATATGGTAATTCTGTTCTTAATTTTTTGAGGAACATCCATACTATTTTCCATACTGGACCATTTTGCGTTCCCACCGATAGTGCACAAGGGTTTCCGTTTTTCCACATGCTCGCCAACACTTGTTTTCTGTGTTTTTGATAACAGCCATCTCAGTTGGTGGGAGGTGGTATCTTACTGTGGTTTTGGTTTGCATTTCCCTAACGATTAGTGATATTGAACATCTTTTCATGGGCCTGTTGGTCCTTTGTATATCTCTGCAGAAATGCCTGTTTGTCCTTTGCCCATTTTTTTTTAACTAGGTTGTTTATTTTTGTTGTTGTTGGAAAGCTGTAAGAGTTCTTTATGTATTCTGGATCTTA
This sequence comes from Desmodus rotundus, assembly GCF_022682495.2. NCBI lineage: Eukaryota > Metazoa > Chordata > Mammalia > Chiroptera > Phyllostomidae > Desmodus > Desmodus rotundus. The sequence continues at coordinate 111,773,540 of NC_071394.1, forward strand.
ACCCCACATCAGATACTTGATTTGTAAATATTATCTCCTATTTTGTGGGTTGCTTTTTCACTCTGTTGATTGTATTCTTTGGTGCATACAAGTTTTAATTTTTGATTGTTCAGTTTATTTATTTTTTTTCCTTTGTTGCCTGTGATTTTGGTGGTGTATTTCAGGATTGCCAAATCCAATGTCATGAAGCTTTCCCCCTAAGGTTTCTTTTAAGGGTTTCATAGTTTTAGGTTTTATGTTTAAGGCTTTGATCCATTTGGAGTGAATTTTTGTGTGTGGTGTAAGGTTAGCATCTAGCAACTGGATTCTTTGGCCTGTAATTATCCAGTTTTTCCAGCATCAGTTGTTGAAAATACTCCTCCTTTCCCCACTGAGTGGCCTTGGCATCTTGTTGAAAATCATTTTTTTCCTAATTATCTTTTGCCCTATAAATGCCCTCTTTCAAGAGACTTTTCAGGGGAGTCCTAGGCTAAACGTCTGTAGAGGGCCAAAGAAAATCAGTCGACCACATAGGTGAAAGTTTATATTTGGGCTGTCTATTCTATTTCACTGGTCTATGTATAACTTTTAAAGAAACTGCCAAACCATTTTCTCAGGTGGCTGCACCATTTTACATCCCCTCCGACAACGTGTGGGGATTCCCCTTCCTTCATATCCTTGACAGCGTTGGTTATTACCTGCTCTTTTGATTACAGCTGTCCTCGTGGGTGTGAGGTTGTATCTCGTTATTATTTTGGTCCTTGACTTTGAAACACTCTGCCATTGTCCAATCTGGAGCAGAGATGTCATCTAATAGAGCGAGGACCACACACAGTCACAGGACCAGTTATCTGCCTACGCTCAGTTCCTCTGCAGAGCCGGCTGAATAAGCTCAGGCAAGTCTCTTAGCCTTTAGATCCTCAGAATCTTAGATCTTATGAATAGTGGGGAACAATGAATACCTTCCTCACACAAAGATTCAAGTGCTTTTCTTATTTTAGGTGCTTGGTAGATGTTGGATTCACAGTTTTACTCCATACATGTCCTGTCAGTGTGTTCTTGCTGTGGGACATCCCTGTCACTGGTTTAAGTTTTCCAGCAAATAATGACTTTCAAGTGTTTTAAGGATGAAAGAATCTTGCTAGACAGCTTGGCTGTCTCTCTGCAGTTCTGGATGTTTCCCAAATACCTTCACACCCATCTTACTCATCCACGTGGAGTGAACTGCGCGCACCCTTCTCCCTTGTCTGTGTCATCTGGGTCACGATCACTTGTTTATCCAGGTTAGCTTCCTTCTCACCATCCATCCTAGCTTCTGCATCCTATGACGACGTCGGTTACATTCTCTTGACCTCTAACCCTGGATCCTGTTGTCGCATAAACATTTTAATCCTAGCCCCATCAAAAGCTGTGTGGTGACCTTTCCTTTCACGGTTCTGCTCCATCTGCTGAGACTTGCTCTTGGGGGTGGTGAAGTCACCTGGGCAGCCTTCCCCTCCTTGTGCTTGGGCTGCTGGCTGCTGCAGTAATTGGCTTGGCTGCACACTCCCTCAAACACTGTCCTTTAGCTGGTACTTGTTAGAAGCTGCAAGGCCATTTCCCTTGGGATTTCCTGGAGATAGAAGCTGTCTTGCCTAATTAAGGAGAGACATGGGAAAGGTGTTTTGAAGGGAGCCCTCTTATCTTGAAGAACAGTGGCTGGCCCTGAACATATGGGAGGGAGATATGAAGGCCAAGGCAGAGGGCATGGTGGCAGCGACTTGGAACATTTGGCAGAAACTGCGTTGTTGGCAGTCAAAGGATAATGTTTGAGTGCTTTCTAAAGGACTTAGTATGTCTTCTTTAGTAAATTGGGCAGTAAGGCCCACGTGTACTAGCAATTTTGTGCGCTTAGGTTTCGAAGTGTCCTGTGATACGCATACACATGTAGGAAGTACTTTTCATAGCCTACCCCAAACCTTCTAAAGCAAGTGAGCAAAGCTGTCACAATGGGGTATAACTGTCGCCACGTAGAACCACTTAGGAACTGTTGGGACTATTCTATGCCTAAGCTGTTAGGGTCCATAGTGAAGACTTTGGTTTTGGGAGTGGATTTCTTTTAAACTCCAGGACAGCTGTGTCCAATAAGAATAAACTGTTGGCTACAAGTAACTTAACATTTTCAAGTAGCCAGATATATTAGTATCATAGGACCATCATAACAAATGATCACAAGTAGGGTGGATTAAGGAACAGAAAGTTTCTTTATTCACAGATATGGAGGCCAGAGGTCTGAAGTCTAGGTGTGGGCAGGGGCACACTCCCCCGAAGGCTCTGGGAGGAACCCTTCCTTGCCTTATCTCGGCATGCAGGGGCTCCTGGCAATGCTTGGTGTTCCTTGTAGCTGTATCATCGCTCCAGTGTCTGCCTCTGGCTGCACGTGGCTGCCTCACTGTGTCCCCGTCTCCCTCTCCTTTCACTTCTAAAGACACCAGTTACTGGTTTTAGGGCCCAGTCAAATCCAGAATAATTTCATCTCAAGAACCTCAAGTAATCCTATCACTTTCCAAACAAGGTCCCATTCTGAGATTCCAGATGGACGTGAACTTTGGGAGACCCTAGTCAGCCCACATTACCTAAAAAGTGAGAAAAATGATCAATTAAATTTCATTAATTTTATTGTCTTATTTAACCCAATTTCGAAATACCGTTGTAACATGTAATCACTGTAAAAGAATTTTTAATGACGTATTTTAACATTCTTTTTTGTGTGTGTGTGCTAAGTCTTTGAAATCCAGTGTGTATTTTACTCTCACATAGCAGGTCAGTGTGGACCTGCCACCTTTGAAAGACTTGCTATCTGCGTGCGGTTGGCTGCCGTGTGTCGGCCAACACAATCGGAGGGCTCTGTGTCTGGCGAAGCTTTGGTATTTCTCAGTGTCTTGCCCTGTATTTCCCCCCTCACTCTTTTCCTCTCTCCCTTCATCCTCCTCTTAGTCTTTAGGGAATTTTCTATTCACTTGGAAAAAGTCTCCGCTGTTCTGAACAAAACAAATTAAAGTCTACTTTGTGAAAATGGCTGGGATCCCAAGACTCAGGGGGAGAAGAACAAAGTTAGCCAGTTTTGCAAGAAAAGTCCTTTATTCAGTTACATTTTTGAGCATCAGTGTTTATTGCTGGTAGAATTCACCAAGCACTTCAATCACAAGTGGCTTACATAAGTGTGGTGAATATTGGGGATGTAACGTTTTTATACGGAGTGTGGGAGAAACAAGCCTTTATTATTACAAACCCTCCTGCCCTGAGCGTTGTGACCCCCCATTTATCTGCCCCCATGAACACTGCCATTATTCTCTGCCAAGTTAAGACAAGAAATTGCACAAATTTCTTTCTGGGCTGACGGCTGCATGTCTGTTGTAATAATGAAGTTAAACTTTATAAATCTTTAAAAAAATCTGTGTTGTCTCTCCAAGAATTGCAAGCTTGTTATTTTTTTGGCTTGAACCTCGGTGAGGAGGAGGGGGGCTTTATAAGCAGCCCCACAGGGAGGAAAGTTTTGGATCCTTGAATTCTTAAATGGGGTTTGGGATAAGATGTAGTTTCCACCACCCCTAGCCCCAGCTGATTTACGCTGAGCCTGTGTTACTGTGCTCGGAATTTTTCCCTCAGATGAGTCAGTGTTGAAGAAAATTAGCAGACAACCTGTGAGTATGAGTGTCCTAGAGAAGAATACGTAGTACAATCTGAATGTCCCTTCTCCTGCCCACTCTTGCCCCTACATGAGTACATATCTACCCACTTGCTTTGTATATCTACGTACATATATATTTAAATTGCTTATTCCTGTCTTTCTAAAAAACATAATCACACTATGCTAAATATTGTTCTGTAGCTTGCTTTTCTGCCATTCACAGGGACTTAGAGAGCTTCCATGTCAGTATAAATAGCCTTGTTCATTTTTTTATCATCACAGTGAAGACATTTTTTTTTTTTTTTCATTGCTTTCAGGGAGAGAGGGAGGGAGAAAGAGAAACATTGATGTGAGAGAGAAACATCTTTTGGCTTGGTCGCCTCCGGCACGTGCTTGGACCAGGCATTGTATGCACCCGGATCTGGGATTGAACCGCAACCTGGCAGGTTCCCTGACTGGGAATTGAACCTGAAACCTTTTGGTTACGGGACAATGCTCCAACCAACTGAGCAACACTAGCCAGGGCCAAATAGCCTTATTTTTGATAAAGGTGGCGTAATAGTCTGTGGTATCCATCTACATAATTTTCTTCTCTTACCGATCAAATCTTAGAGGACATTTTTCTTTTGCTCTGATAAATGGTATGCATATATCATTGAGCATGAGTGATTATTTCTGTAGGAGAGCTTCCTAGTGGTGTAGTGGGGCCAAAGGGCAGGCCATCCCAGTTTGGCTTCAGAAAGGCCATGCTGTGAGGAGCGTGTCCTCCCCGACACGGTGTGTGAGGGTGCCTGCTCCCTCAGATCTCGGTCAGTTTACGATAGCATCACTGTCAACCTTTTAATTTTTGCCAGTCTACTTAGCCTGAGGAAATATCCCACAGGGCTTTTGATTTTTCATTTCTCTATTACTATTTACTTTGATCATTTTGTATAGGTTTATTTTCCATTAGTATTTATTTTTCTTTGAATCACCTGAATTTGTCCTTTTTTTTTTCTTTCAGACTGTGCCCTTTTCTTACTGTCATAGATGACTTTTCTATATTCTGTTTAATACTTTGATATATATATTGTAAGGATATGTTCTCTCAACTGATCTGACTTGTAAAATGTATAGATTAATTTGAGAATTGATATCTTTACAATATACAGCCTTCCTATGAAGAACAATACTTATTTCTTCATTTATTCAGTCTTTAGTAGAAAGTTGTAGTTTTTCCTATATAGGTCATACTTATTTCCTTGAAGATTTAAGTATTTTATGACTCTTGCTATTAGGATTCCTTTTTCTGTTACATTTTTTAAGTGGTTATTGCCGACATGGAGGAAAACCTCTGAGTTTTAGGTGTTGGTATTGTATCTAAACCATTTATTGACTTCTTTGTTAGTGTAGGTAATCTCTAAGAATTGCCTGCCAATTTTTATATATTTTTTACACTTCTAGTACAATGTTGAATAGCGGACAAATTGATGGATTTCTTTTTTGTTGTTGTTGCCTTTAATGGGAATGATTTTTATGTCTGTTTAGTGTAATGTTTGTTTTCAAGTTAAGATAATTTCCTTCTATGACAAATTTGCTATTTAAAAAAAACTCAGAAATTGATGTTGAATTTTATAATAAGCTTTTTGTAATCAATTGCAATGTTTTTTTTACCCTTTAGTTTGTTCATGTAATTAATTTGTTTCAAAGGGTCTGCTTTTGCATTTCTGTAATAAACTGGGCCTTTCGAGTGACTTCCCATTACTATCACCTCGGGTGGGAATGGAGCTGATTTATTCTGTGAGGAGCATAACTGTTAGTTTGTTTAGTAAGTGCTGTGACCGATTTCATAGTGGCTGGGGCCACGGGGTAACCTCAAGCTACATTCAGTGGTTGCGTCATCTTCAAGTTCTTGCTTGCAAGTATTAACTCTCACAGGTCATCGTGACTTATAAAGCCCCTGTCCCCCACTCACCCTTCACCTAACAGGATGCTTCCTAGTATATTACCATTGACAACTCTATCATCTTAATCACGACTTCCATTCATGTAGCCCCTACCGACATTAGTTACTTAATGCTCCAACAGTCTTGGGAGATGGGCATTTTTATGCTCATTTTTTAGATTGGGAAGCTTGGAGAGGGGAAGTGATTTGCCCAGGGTTCACACAGTTAGTAAATGTTAGAGTTGGGATTTGAAACCACGTTTATATAACTGCGAGGCCTATCTTCTTGACCATGTCATGGATACTGTCACTTGCAGCCTTTCTTCCAACTTCCACCTAAGCTGAAACGTTTTGCTGACCACGAGTCTGCCTCTATTCCTTCTCCTGTTGCTGCTGTGGGTTGTCTGAGGGCAGGGTGTTGAGGGACAGTGGGAGAAGGGAACAGGCCCTTGCAGGTGTGCTCAGCAAGGACCCCTGTCCTCAAATCTCTCTTGCCCGTCTCTCCTGTGATAGAGGATAGTCTCCAACATCATATCTCCCTTACCCTCTGGCCCCTTGTCTCTGTGCCAGGCTCCTTTGCCCCTCTAGAGTCTGAGGAAGGCAGGATGTTCTGAAAGAACATTCTAGTTTTGCTGCAAGAAGACCCAGTCTCTTTCTACAAGGCTACCAGGGAAAATTTCTGGGAAATCTGTTTGCTAAGCAGAGCTTCCGGAGGATAGGTATACCTCAGCCTCTTTGATTCATTCAGGCCCAGAGTCTTGTCTTTTCTAGGCCAGTAGTTCTCAACCTTTTGTTTTTAACTTAGGTTAAAATTTTAAGATAAATACCATAACTAAGAAAGGCAAGGGTAATTTTATTTATAACATATTTGTTTATAGTGATAATTTTAGAATTTTAAATTACATATGTTCTTCTGTCCCATTTATAAAAATCCTAGAAAATTCCGACATGGGGAAAGAGTTATTACCTCCCTTTACCCCCTGCCTCTCCCCTCTGTCACGCTTCAGATGCGCCTTACTGGTCTTGTATCACATAAAAATGTTCTAGAGGAAGCAAGTGCCTACATGCATTTAACTGTACACGAGGTGGGTGGTAAGAGGTGTGTCCCGAAGCACGCACACGCTATGCTCTTCTGAAATGAACTATCCCACTTGAGGTTCCCCTCATCTGTTTAGATCTCCCTGGCATGCCTTGTTAACATGTTTTTTTTTTTTTAAATTGAAGTACCATTGGCTTCAAACATTGTGTTCAGGTGCATATTATGATTTGATATCTGTATACACTATAGCACGCTCACCACCCAAATTCTAGTTTCTATCCACCATCATGTACTTGACACCCTTTACTCACCCCTCTCCTCACCCTCTTCCCCTCTGCAAGCCACCAATCTGTTGTCCATATCTCTAAGTTTGTTTTTTTGTAGTACACATGAGTGAAATCAGACAATTTTTGTCCTTTTTCATCTGACTTATTTTGCTCAGCATAATGCCCTCAAGGTTCATCCATGTTGTTGTCAATGACGAGAGCTCATCTTTTCTTATGGCTGAGTGGTATTTCATTGTGTATGTGTGTGTGTGTGTGTGTGTGTGTGTATCATAACATATCTTTATTCATCAGTCAGTACACTGAGGTTATTTCTATATCTGGGCTGTTGTAAATAATGCTGCAGTGAACATAGGGGTGCACTGAATCTTTTTGAATTAGTGTTACCATATTCTTTGGAGAACCCAGAAATGGAAAGAACCAAAAGACAATGAATGAAATGGGAGAAGATATTGGCAAATGATATTTTTGATAAGGGCTAATATCCAAAATATATTAAAAAACACATACAGTGCAACAACAAGAAAAAAAAACCCAACCTGATTGAAAAATCACAGAGGATCTAAATAGACATTTTTCTAAGGAAGACCTGCAGATGGCCAACAGGCACAAGGAAACATGTTCAACATCTTTAATTATTAGGGAAATGCAAATCAAAACCACAATGAGGTATCACCTCACACTTGTTAGAGTGGCTATTAATCAAAAAGACAAGAAAACACAAGTGTTGGAGAAGATGTGGAGGAAAGGGAACCCTCCTATACTGTTGATGTGATTGTAAATTGGAGCGGCCACTATGGAATGCGGTATGGAGGTTCCTCAAAAAATTAAGACCAGACCTATCATGTGATCCAGCATGTTGTTTTTTAATGGATCCATGACTAGTGCCCTTTTCTTTCAGATCAGAGGTGCTCAACATTGGCTACACATTGGACTCACTAGCTTAAAAAACACTGATGCCTGTGACGTGTCCCCAGAAATTCTGATTTAATTGGTCTGGGGTCAGGTGTGCGTTTTGAGCTTTAAGGAGCTCCCCAGTAATTCCATTGTGTCTCTATGTTTGAGAACCATGGGGGTAGATTTTTATTTCTGCAGAGATTGCTTGTGTCCCCAGTATCTAGTCCTGTGATTGACATGTGGTAGGCGCTCAGTGTTTGAAGAATAGCTAGATCAGATGAGAGGTGCATGAGAACAGAAGTTCGTGTTTGGTTTACTCTCTTCCCTCTCTGTGCTCTGCCCATTCCCCTCCAAATGCAGAGAAAACATTCATCAGTAGCATTGGGTTGTGAGATAATCCATTCTTAACCCTGTCCTGTGTGAAAAGCATTGATGAGATCCTATAGGCATCAACCTCAAGCATAGTACTGAGATTTCTTACCTGTGGGTGCATGTCTTTGAACCAAGAAATGGTGCTTTGTCAAGGTTGATGGCGCTTCCTGCAGAAGTAGAGTTTAGGCTGGCAAAGCTTTTGGATTGATTCAGAGCTAGTTTGGCTTCTCAAGCTTCCTCGTAATGAAAGCACTTAATGCTTAAATAGGTAACTGACTCTCTGAGATGTGGAGTCACGGTGCCGGCCATGGTTAGTTTTGTTCTGATCCATACAGAATTCCTGCCAGTTTTACTTCCTGTTCATGGACACCCTGCTGCAGGAGACTTAGACGGTGGTTTCCAATGTGTCCAGAGATGCAAAATCCATCACGTTTGTCAAAGCCGAAATGGTTAAGGAGGCAGATGCGGACTGACTCCTAAATCACATGATTCTTTGGAGTTTTGAACATCATTCATTACCTACCTGACCCCTACCTTGAAGTAAATCCTGGGCCTTAATAAGAAATGAAACCCTTATCTAGACAACTTGGCGTCTTTATGGTAATTTAAGGAGAATCCGTGTTTCCTGGGTGGGTCTTGGCTAGGGTATTCATGTTCACATATGTATGTGCGTCCCTCCCAATACACTAAAGATTGTATTAGTGACTGTTGTGCTTTCCTGTGTCATTGAATGCGTGGTAGATCCCGACCTGGCAGTTTAAAAGAAAACGGAAATAGGATGTCAGTAAATCACTGACAGGAAAATGGATGGATTTTTTTTAAGCTTCAGTGACTGTTTTTAATGAAAAAAGAAAGTGGGGATGCTTTACCCTAATGTCTGAAACAAAAAGTGAAAGAGAAACAAAGGAATTCGAAGACGTCTGCCTCATGTCCTTATGTTCTGTCCTTATCCCTGTTTCATTCCCAGGAGATCTATTTGAGGACGGAACAGATCAAGTAACCCAGCTGAAGTCCTTATAATTGCCTTCCACTCCCCACTTACCTTCATGTCTACAATTCTTTGCTTTACTTACTGTGCTCTAGCTGCACTGGTCTTTGCTCTTAATGAAGCCAGGCACTCTTTTGCCTTTGCGTTGGCTGTTCCCTCTGCTTGGAACACTCTTCCACCAGATATCTAATGGTCAACTTCCTCTGTTCCATCAAGTCTTTGCTTTAATGCCACCTTCTTGAAAATACCCAGGAATAATTGCAGTCTACCCCACCCTTCCCCCATTTCTCCTTTCCTCATGTCTTCATCTTTCACTTCATAGCACTGTCACTTACTGATGTATTATATAATTACTTATTTGCATAGCCTGTTTTCTCATCTCCCAGCACCCCAATGTCATTTCCACGAGGGCAGGATCATTGTTTCCTTACATACCTAGCAAAAGTCCCCGGCACATAGTAGGTCCTCAGTATATACTCTTGGATGAATGGCTCAATATGATTCTTTGCCAATGATTCTTTGGCTTAGAATGCTGTTCTCCAAACTTGAATGTTCTGGCTATTACAGTTTTTTCCTTTGAGGTTTGGCCTGCTGTACTTCATTGATTTGTTGCGACTGTTTTGTCATTTTTCTGTCTTTCACCAAAGAGACAAAAAGCGCAGTCAGATCAGACCAACTGCTCGGAAAAGCCGGAGGCTTTGGGAGTTCATTGAAGTAGCTATTCCACTATTAGGAGAGGAGCGGTCCACAGTGGGGCTGGTTGCCTCTATTCCTACAAAGCTGGTCGGAGTGCACGTTCTCCTGAGAGTCTTCCTCAAGAACACGGCGTCTGAGATCTTTCCAGTCTCAGAAGAGGTGGATGGCTCATTGCAGAGAATTCCAAGGCCCAGTTCAGCTTAGTATCAGCAGTGGGGTAACAGCCAGGTCCTTCCTGATGCCTGGCCAAACGGAAGAGGGTCACTTGGGTTACTTACTCACTAGGGCTTGTGCCTTTGTGGTGGTTGATGTAAGGTCCTTCTTTTGGTCCTGCCTGTCCATACTCAGTGTGGTGAAATGTGGCAAGCAGTAGGGCAGGGCTTGCCAGATTCACAGGGCCCAGTGAAAAGGACTTCACTTCAAAAGCAGATTTTCCTTCTTTCCTCTTGACCCTTCTTGCCTTGCCAATTAGTTATTCTTTTTCCCCTACTCTTCTGTATATACACACACTTCAGAAACTGTCCCTGTATTGGAGAATTTTCTGTGTGTGGTCAAGGCAGTAGCCATTCTGTAATCTTCTACAAATCAGGCTTCTACTACTGTTAGCCATCTGGTACACAGCAGGGGGTGGCGTGGGGAAGCCACGGCAGGGAGAGAAGACCTCTGAGGATACCAAGATCTAACACAAAGCCCAAGCACAGAAATCCATGCAATTTGTTTTACAGGCCAGCTCTGTCCAGTAAGCACACAATGTGAGCCACATGTGTAATTTCAAATGTTCTGGTAGCCGCATTAAAGAAGTAAAAAGAAACAGGTCAAATGAATTTCAGTATTTTTTGTTCCATTCCATGTGCCTAAAATATCAGTGTTTCAACATGTAATTAACATGAAGATTATTGATGAAAAATTTTATTTTATTTTTGCACTGGTCTTCTAGCTCTGGTATGTATTTTACATCTACCGTGCATTTCAGTTTGGGCACTCCAGTGCTCGGGAGTCATGTGAGGCGAGTGGCTACCCTGTTGGACATGTACCTGGAAGGTCTTACCCAGAGTGAATCAGCCTATGCTGCATGGTATTCTAACAATTTTCTGGTTTCCCAGCCACAGCAAATTTGAAGCATTCAATTCATGGCAAGAGCAGTGGAGTGGTAAACAACAGCAGGGGATGGGTAGAAGAATGATAAGTGGCTGGAGTCACTCATTGCAAGCATGCCAGCCTACCCATCCTTAGGACCCCGGGAGTATGCAATGTGGTAGCTTGGTAGAGTAATTGAAAATAACGGATAGCTTTCCATGCATGTCCTCCTCTTCATAACCCAAGTCACCCCCACAAGGCTAAAATTACATTCATTATTCTCTAAGAAGGTAGGTGAGTGTGAAGAGTTTGTGGAAAGAGTTAAGGGAGGTTTCTATCAAGTGTTGCTAAAATCCCAGTGGCCTAGTACAGGAGACCCAGGAAATAGGCACAGGTAGAAATCCCAGACTGTCTGATGAGGCCCTCTCTGTGTGTAAAGCTAGGAGTCCACAAAAGCCATGGAAAAGCCTGCAAGTGTGGCTTCAGCTGGGTGTGTCCCTCTTCACGTCCCTTAGATTGCTAACTTCTTCATTTCCACGGGTTTCCGGTCTGGCCCCTGGGGAAGACCTGCCGCTGGAGCCTGGGAGCCAGCAAGGCTCACCCGTAGCTGCGGCCCCAGCTGTGTTCCGGGGACCCCAGGAGTCTGGCTTGTCACTGTGGGAAACTTTCTGGATGGACTTCGTTGGAACTGACCACTCCATGGACAGTTGCTTGGGGCAGGGGTCCCAAAGTGTCTGGGATTGCTGTCTGAGCTGCAGTACTCAGAGTCCAGCCGGCAGAAAACACAATAGCACCAAAACCCAAATGCTCGAATCTGACACCCTCCGCCTGTTTTCCCTTTTTGTTTCTTGTGCATACTTAGAAAATTATAAAGTCAGGAGCGGAAGGGTAGCTGTCATGTAACTAGTGTATATTGTTCTCATGTAAAAGATTCAGTCTGTTGCATAATTTTGTCTCTTTCTTCCTTTTTTAGGCTGAGGAGTCTTGTAAATGCAATGGCTGGAAAAACCCCAACCCTTCTCCCACGCCCCCCAGAGCCGATCTGCAGCAGATGATTGTCAGCCTGACGGAATCCTGCCGGAGTTGTAGCCATGCCCTAGGTGAGTCCCTGCATCTTCCAGGAAACGCAAATGATGTCCCTGTAGCCAGAAAGTTCTAACTTACGCGACTTCCGTGGGTTAACCAAACTCTATGTGAGGCAACAACAAAAGAGTCTCTTTAGTCTCATGAATTTGCTGGGGAGGGCTTCAGGGGAGAGACAAACCCTGCACTGTCTGCACTGGTTCTCTCCCTGTTCCCCAAGAGCTGCGTTCCGCTGGGGGATTGCCAGGTAAGCGGAACTGGACAGCCCAGCTAGAATAACGGGTAGCACGTCCTGATTCATTCTGATGGGGACCTGCAGGCCTGGGACCCCCTAGGTTGAAACCTCAATGGAGTGGTTGGTTGTCTTATTGCTGCTGTTATTTTCTGGTTCCCTCAACTTTCTGGAAGTGCTTCATTTTATCTTCCTGTTCTTTAGTCTCCTGTATCTGGTGGCTCTTTGCTCATAGGGTTGTGCTCAGTAAACGTTTACTCGTGTTTTCCCTTTCAGCTTTATCGGTCCCTGCAAGATAATCATTGTCACGCTGGCAGGATAGACTCTGCCGAAGTTACTCAACTGGACTGTGCTACTATGGTCTTGACCTCATACTAGTTTGAGGTTATTTTTTAAAAATTGTTTTATGTTTGAGTAGATACAAGTTAATGGGTAATATGGGTAGTTTTCCCTAGATATTAAAATTCCAGTTCATAAAGGATCTTGGAAGATTATACTTACATTTTTGCCTTTGGTTATTCAGCATCCCAAAGAATGTCTCCATGTCCAGTTTACTGTCCAGCATTGCAAGGACATACGGGAAAATATTCTCACTAAAGTAGCATTTTCCACCTGACTGTTTATAAGTGGGTGGCTTCTTTTTGACATCATTTTTCTCACAAGCTTCCAGCTGATATCAAATAGTACAGCATTGACCTTCAAGGTCAGCATGGTGTTAGGCCGAGTCTCAGGTTTTATTTTGTACTCAGCCGGAGAGCATCTCAATACTTACAGAGCAAAACTGTGGGGAGCGTGATCTTCCCAGGAAGTTGCTGTACTGGAGTAACCCGAAAAGGGAAGTAGAAAACACTGATCTCACAAACGAAATAAAAACACTAATTGCATCACCATGTTGATTTAACTGGTGTCTAAAATAGTGTAAGTTCTGATTTTTGAAGCAGCCAGTGCGGAGGACGGATTTCCAACGTTAGAGAAACACCTTTGCTTATCATGTACCTTTCCCACAGCTGATCCCTGAGTGAGTGCCCTTTAGAATCACCTCAGCAAAGACCATGCAGTAGAAAGCTGGGCTCAGGCAGTCCAGCAGCCCTGGAATCGAACTGTCTTTGGTGTTGATTGGGAAACGTGAGTTCACATTCGAAAACAGAGTCTTTCTTGGCCGAGCAGAGTGTCTCCTTGTTGAGCTTGTGAGCACACGTGAATGCCCACAGGCAAGCTAACTTTGTTCCCTTCGATACTTCTTAACCGGGTTTGAAAACACATACCCTTGTTTGACAGTGTATAATAGAATGGGGATAAAAGGATGCATTTCTTTTACCTGGCAAATTTATGCCCAAAACTTAACCTACGTATAAGTTATGATGTGCCTTCAAATTAACCAATAAGACAGTTATTAGAGACTTTTTAATATGATATTAAAAAGCTATAAACAACTTAAGCTTCCCAATGTAGGAGAGAAGTGGTTAAGTTATGAAAATCTATGTTGTGAAATTTAGAATGGCCATTAGAAAAAGATGTATTTTCCCACATGGAAAGATCTGATTAAAATTAAGATACTATTAACAGAAAAAGTAGGTCTTATAGCAGCTTAATTGGAGGTTTTATAATTTAGGACGTATAGAATCCATCAGCCTGAGTTCAAATTCTGGTTCTACAATCAGTAGCTGTGAGTTGGAGCATTTTATTGAAATCTGCCTGGACCTCAGTTTTTTTTCGTTCAAAGGTGGAGTTAATAATAGTATCTAGCCCTGGCCAGTGTGGGCTCCGTTGGAGTCCACAGTCATCCTGTAACTGAAAGGTTGCGGGTTCGATTCCCAGTCAGGGCACATTACCTGGGTTGCAGGTTCCATTGCTGGTCCAGGTGTGGGTGTGTGTGACCCTTGGTCTGAACAATCCCTGGTCCTGTTGCCGGTCCCTGTTCAGGGCGTGTATAGGAGGCAAACGATTGATGCTTCTCCCTGACATCAATGTTTCTCTCTTTCCCTTTCTCTCTCTCTAAAAGCAATGTAAAAAAAAAAAAAAAAGTCCTGGTCCAGGCTGGTGGTGGGGGGGGGATAAAAAAAAATAGTATCTACCTCATAGGATTGTTGTGAGGATTCAGTGAGGTAACACAGGTAAAGATTTTAGAACTGTGCCTAGCAAATTAATGCATTATCACGAGCTCTTCTTTCACTTCAAACAACACGTATGAATTCAGTGTACTTTAAATAAGAAAACAGTGTTTATAAGAAGGGTACTGGTATAGGTCCTCGAAGCTGAAAACAAAGGGAAATTAGGTTTCAGTAGAGGATGTCAGCTGCTGGAGTTTATGGGCCTTGTGTCCTGGACATTGCTGCCGGGTGATTCTGTTCCAGCTGCCTCCATCCGTGTGGTTCAGGATCTAAATCCCCAGAGAAGGGGATCTACTTGGTGTCGTGCCTGTTACATGCCCAGCTCTCAGCATGTCACCTGCACAGAGTACTACAGAGAAGGTGGTCATCCCCCAATGCATGGGTATTGACTCAAGAACAGCCCCATGAGAATAATCTCATTTTGTCAGTTTAGAAAATACAACATACTTTAATACATGTAAACAAGAAAATATCTGGAAGGATGTATGTTGAGTTGCTGGCAGTGATTTTTTTTTTTTCAGGGTATTGGGGTTATTGGTGCTTTCAAAATGTCTTCCCCTTCTTTCTTTTCTCCCTCTTTCCCCTACTGTTCCTCTTCAGTCTGCTTTCTTAAAAGTAAAATGTCTACCCCTTTTCAAGTACTCTTGGAATTATTTCAGAATGCCATAGTGTCTTAGCATCAAGGCTGTAGAAAACCTTTTTCTGAGATTATGCTTCCTCCCACTTCCTCCCTTTAAAATTTTTTTTTTTATTATGGAAAGCTTGAAACATATATAAAGGTAGAACGAATAGTATCAAGGCTATAGAAAAACCTTTTTCCTGAGATTAGGCCTCCTCCCTCCCTCTTAAAAAAGCCTTTTATTATGGAAAGTTTCAAACATAGGTAAAGTAGAAAGAATAGTTTAAAAAGCCACCTTCTTCCCATCACCTTATTTACATTTGCCGTTTACCCTTCCTGTTTTCCCCCCCCTGGAACATTATTATTGACTATGTTCCCTGTGCCGGACTTTGCATCCCCGAGGCTATTTTGTATCTACCAATCTGTAGTTCTTCATCCCTTTACCTTTCTTCACCCAGTCCCCAAGCCCCCTCCACCTCTGCCAACCATCTGCCTGTCCTCTGTATCTAGAGTCTGGATCTGTTTTGTTTGTTTGTTTATACTGTTCTTTAGGTTCCACAACTAAATGAAATCATATGGTATTTGTCTTTCTCTGACTTACTTCACTTACATGCAGATTACTTCTTAATGATTACCAGCAAGGTAGAGGTTGGGGTCTAGGGAATTCTGCAAAGCATCATGCAAGCCTTAATTCTCAAATGCCTTTCAATTTGTGCATGCTGTTCCGTTTTCACCATCACTATTCTGAGCATGGTCAGTTTGGGCACCAGTAATCATATACATGCGTCAATATGTAACATTGCTGGACTTGTCAAAACAAGACATTCAGGCTCATCGATTGAGGTGATATCTAGTCTGTTGATTTGCTGTTGGGCATCCCTTGGCTCAGCCGTACGTGTTCTTTCGACAGTGCGCTCTGGTTTCATGTGGTCTGACAGTCACTTCCATGCCAGGCAGGCATCCCTGGCCTGCCATAATTTGATACTCTTCTGTGTCTCCTGGGTAAGAAACACAGGACTGACAACAGTCCGATCAAGCGGAAAGAACATTCAACTGGGAGTTAAGAAGTAAGAATTCGAGGCCTGGCTCAGCTGTTTACCAAGTCCCGTAACCTCTTTTCAGTTCAGTATCTTCATCTGCAGAATGAAATGGTTAGTCTCGTCCTTCTGTCTAATAGCAGAGGTGCTCGATACATGGCGCTAATGAGCGCATGAAATGTTGCTACTCCGATTTCAGATGTGCTGGAAGTGTAGATAGAATACATGCGAAATTTTGAAGGACTATTGTGAAAAAAGTGAGATACCTTATTAATACTGATTTACATGCCGAAATGATATTTTGGATGTATCGTGTTAATAAAATTTACTAAAATTAGTTTCACCTATTTTTTAAACATAAAATATGTGTAGGGCTCATGTTATATTTCTCTTGCATCGTGCTGGTCTAGAACATTCTAGTCCATTTTCTGAGATTATTTGATTTTTGAGATTGGCACAGATTTATTTATAAACACTTTTTAAAAAGATTTTATTTATTTTTAGAGAGAGGGGAAGGGAGGGAGAAAAAGAGGGAGAGAAACATCAATGTGTGGTTGCCTTTCATGTGGCCCTCACTGGGGATCTGGCCCACAACCCACAACCCAGACACATGCCCTGACTGGGAATCGAACCGGTGACCCTTTGCTTTGCAGCCTGTGCTCAATCCACTGAGCTACACCAGCCAGGGCTATTTTATAAACATTTGATGAAGGGTGCTAACAAAACACTTTACTCGACCTAAACATATCTCCTTACATTATATAGTATTAACAAAGATTCCTGATTTTGAGCCAGCCTGTTTAGATAGCTACCTGCTTCCATGACCAGGAAGGAAGAAACACCATTGTTATCAAAACGCAGTTGGAATTTTTGTCATTTTGGAGTCCGTTGTTCTGAACTGTGCCAGAATATGTTGATTACTAAATTTGACTACTAAAAATTTTTTTGTAGTTTTATGTAGAAGGTTTTGATCATTTTTCAACACTATCAGTTTTTTCTGATACATATTTAGATTATGTGATGTAATACTTGACATATATCATATATATTGTATACACACATATATATTTAAACATTATAGTAATGGAAAGTGGCAATCGTTCATTACTATGGTTACCTCTGCTACCTGCTTATTTACAGTAGAAACTTTCAAGGAAAGTAAAGAATCAGCAACAACAATTATGCCAAAACTTGTTTCTTGAATAGCATGAGGCATGAAGGGACTACCAGTACTTTTTTATAGACTATTTCAGGCATTTAGATCATAGGCAAATCATTTGATCTAATACATTTTCTTTGGCCTTACCACATTTGTGTAGACCTTTGCCACTTCAGTCACCCCATAGTCCCCATTTCCACATGCCAAATGACATGGTGCTCAGCCAGCACGCTGACACAGCCACCTGAGCCAGCATCTTTCTCTTGGCTGGGTGTCCTCTGTTTTTCTAATGCCGCCTTTTACATGTGGGTCTCAGAGCTGTCCGGACCTGTGATTCTGGGACAGCAGGAGGGAAGGGGATAAATGGATAGTATTGCTCCTGCTTGATATGTTACTTTCCCCTACCTTCCTCTGGTCATGAAGTCCTGTTGCTTTTCTCTCCGTGTGTCCCCCTCTGGCACTGCCTGAGTTCAGGCTTGTTCCCTCTATTCTTTGGCTGTATTTGCACCAGTGCGTGGAGAACTTACCTCCGTTCTTATGTACCCAACTCCCCAAGGAAGTAGTGATCTACTCTGATCGCATTCTCCAGCGTAACCCCTCTGAGCTCCCTATTATTCTCAGAATGAAGTCCAGCGTTAGCTGG
Organism: Desmodus rotundus; assembly: GCF_022682495.2. Classification (NCBI taxonomy): domain Eukaryota; kingdom Metazoa; phylum Chordata; class Mammalia; order Chiroptera; family Phyllostomidae; genus Desmodus; species Desmodus rotundus. The sequence goes on from NC_071394.1 coordinate 111,791,350, forward strand.
GCATGCGGGATTGTTCAGGCCTCTACTGTCTGGCCTTTCCCCCACCACCCGTGTTGCATTTTGGCCCCTAGGCTGTTTCACTCTTTACACTTCCTCCCACCACCACCTGCAATGCCTTTCCTTCATTTTCTGCCAGGAGAACCCTACTCAACCTCAAGGTTTTACTACTATAGACCTCGGTTAGAGAATAGAGACCTTCTTGGAGCTTGATTGCAATGCATCTCTTCGGACAGCTATAATTATCTATACCCTTGTTGGTTTTCTCTACTGGACCGAGATTAAGGACTGACTTTTGCTCTAGTTCCTGATATATTTAGTTCCTTCACTGATAAATATTTATTAAATTCAGTAACAGTAACAAAGTGGCTGGGTGCTTTTATCTGAGCAGAGGCTTTCAGAGCTCATCATCTGTGCCTGCATAGGCCAACACAGTAGTCACTAGATACGTGTGGCTGCTGAGCACCTGAAGTATGGCCAGCTTGAATTGAAATGTGTTGCAAATGTTAGATACACACAGTTTTATATATTTATTTTTTTAAAATATTTTATTTATTTATTTTAGAGACACAGAAAGGGAGGGAGAAAAAGAGGGAGAGAAACACTGATGTGTTGAGAGATACATCACTTGGTTGCCTTGTGCACACTGCCAACCGCGGACCTGGCCTACACAACCCAGACATGATCCCTGACTGGGAATTGAACTGGTGACCTTTCATTCCGCAGGCCGGCACTCCATCCATTGAGCCAGGGCTAAAGGCACACAGTTCTAAAGCCTTCGTATGACAGAACAATGTAAAATATTAATATTTTTTATATTGAGTACATGTTGAAATGAGTAATCTGGTATGTATTAGATTAAATAAGATGTATTATTAAAATTAGTTTCACCAATTTCTTTAACTCTTTTAAAGTGGCTACTAGAATATTTAAAGGGACATTTGTGGCTTACATTGTATTTTTACTGGATTCAATTCACCTAAAGGACTCTTAATCTTAAACTTCTCTCTTTCTCCACTCCAGGGGTGAGATTACAAAAGATGAAACCACTTTTAAACTATAAGCCTTTTGCACATCATCAATTCAAAAGGTTTCATTGAAGGAATTTGTTTTACCTCCTTTAGCCTTGATCTCAAATTCCCATGAACCAGAAATGTATTTGAACAGCTTACAGATCCTACAGATGCCATGCCGTTTGCTTTCTTTCCAGTGCAAGGAGCCAGAGACACATTAACTGCTGGCCCGGCTTCTGCCTGTTCACCCTGCCCGGCATGTGAGGACTGGCAGGCTGTCCTGCAGTGGTACATGGAGCCAGAGCTTAGTGAGGGTCACAGCACACGGTGACAGTGCACTTCCTGCTCCCAGCAAGGCAACAGCTGCGCCATGATTCTTAGCAGCAGGCTTTTGGCGCTGCACTCTGGGGCACCCTGGGTATTTGCAAGTCTGACACAGCACTGAGAGGTGCCACGGCATACCCTCCTGGAGAGATGTAAAGACAGCAAAGCCGTCCCCTGTCCTCTGACTCACCCTTCCCCTCCCTCCACCCTCCACACAGGACCAGGAGGAGTGAGCTCTTCCTGAGAGTCAAGGGTTGGCCATTCGCGGGTAATGATAGCAATGCTTTGTACCAGGCTCTTGAAAGGCTGTTTGAAGTGAAAGCAGGGTTGTTTACATTTGATAATGAGATTCCACATGGAGGAAAGATTTCTTAAAAACTTTTTATTTGGAAATAATTTTAAATTTACAGAAAAGTTACGAGAATGAAAAGAATATCCTCTATATCTTTTGCCCATATTATCTACTGTTGTCGGACCTGGACTGGGACCAAGGTGGGTCTGCCAACCAGTCTGGAAATAGGATTCTTGTACAGTTGCGAGAAAAGAATTTCAGGGACTCTTGCATGGGAGCATTTGCGGTATAGTGGAAGATTTATTGGAAGTGGAAGGGCACGCAGGGTGCAGATGCCCCTGAAGACGCTGCTGCACTACTGCACCCATGACCAGGTGGCTTAGCTCCCTCTTTCTGCAGGACTCCAGCCTCTGGGACTGCATGAAGCCCAGGAGGAGAGCTGCAGCCCAGAGATTCTGTGCCCTGACCACAGAGTCAGCATCCGAAGCTTCGGTAGTCTTCAGCTTAGCCTTTGTTCTCCTGCGGCCCACCGTCCACGTTCTGCTTTGTCCTGTGTGGTTGCCACACCCGGGCCTGTGTGGCTGCTACAGAGAGAGAACATGTATGTCTTGGGCCTTTGTTAAGGTTTGATTATATTTACTTGGGTTTGGGAATGGCTAGGCTTTCTTTCAAACTATTCAGTCTCTTTCCTGGGGCTATGGTGGGCCTCCCCCCATCCAAAATTTTTTTCCTGGACCTCTTTGGGTTCTGTGCCCTTAACCTGTCTGATCCTCTTTGCAGATTTTCCCAGGCTAGACTCCTCCCCTTTATGGTTGCTAGTCCTACTGTGTACATCTCAGAGTTCTGCTTTGTCATCTGGCTTCTACTGCACATGAGCTTAGCAGGATGACCTGCCCTGTGCCATTCTTGACTTCCACTGCAGGTGTGCCCAGCAAAGGAATTTTCCCCTTACTCTTTATGGCCTCCCTCTCCCATCAGTAATCTAGTTAATGGATGCTGGTTGTTCACCAAAGAGATTAGAAAGCCAGTCTTTCCTGCCTGGTCAGGATAAAGTCCCATGCAGCTGTTCCCTGGGGTTCTGTGTAGCTTTCTAGTTAATCAGTCTTAGCTACTTTAGTTCCCTTCTCTTTTTTTAAATACTTAACTAGATACTTGTGCTAACACTACAAGTAACATTTTATCCTATTTGGTTTTTGAGTTTCTCTTATATATATAAATGAGGGAGCATGTGTACTGTGTGGCCGTTGCATTCAAAAGTGAGTGAGCAAGTAGAGCAATGAATCTGCATCACACTTTGTGTTAAGCTTGAACATTCCTCCACGGAAACTATTTGGATGATTCAGAAGACTGCAGCTGTGGGTGATTGGCAGCCTCATCATGACAATGCTCCTGCTCATACATCACGTCTCCTGTAAAGCTTTTTGTGAAACATCAAATCACTCAGGTGACTCAGTCCCCCTATAGTCTGGATTTGGCACTCTGAGACTCCTGGCTTTTCCCAAAACTAAAATCACCTTTGAAAGGGAACAGATTTCAGACTGTTGATGAGATTCAGAAAAATTCAACTGGGCAGTTGATGGCGATCGGGAGAACTGTGTGAGGACCCGAGGTGCCCGATTTGAAGGGGACTGAGCTGTCATTGTCCTGTGTACAGTGTTTCTTGTATCTTCTTCAATAAATGGCTCTATTTTTCATACTACATGGCTGGATACCTTATGGATAGACCTCATGCATATGTGTGTGTGTATGCACACATACATGAGTCTGTACATATGTGTGTGTGTTTTTACATGCATAGTTCTTTTTTCCTGGATCATATGAGAATAAGTTGCATACATATCATGGCCCCTTCCCCTAAGTACTTAAGTATATGTTTGCTAAAAATAAGGATATTCTTCTATATAACCTCAGTTCAGTTACCAACTTCAGTAAATTTTAACATGAATGTAATACTTTATTTAATCTGCTGTTGGTATTCCAGTTTTATGAGTTGACCCCCAAATGTTCCTTACAGCATATTCTCCTCTCATTAAGCATCTCGTCTGGAAACACAGACATACGTAGTTGTCATACGAAAGGAAAACAGTGCGTCTGCTCACACTCAGCAGTTCTGACGTCCATTGCGTGGGCTTCTCCTCACCACCCAAGTCTCCCAACTCTCCAGTGGATACTGAGTGGATGCCCTGCAGTTTAACTCAGTCCTGACACTAACTGCGTGTAGGTAGCGCAAACCCCACGGGTGAAGGGCTCAGTCCCCCTTCTCCTCCCCACTTCAGATGCCAATCTCAAGTCCACGTTACTACCTGTGCTTCTGACAAACCTGCTGTAAATGGGAGGTTCCCGTGACCCCCTTTTCAAGTTTGATAATTTTCTAGAGTGACTCACAGAATGCAGGAAAACAGTTTACTTATTAGATGACCAGTTAATTATGCAAGGATGCAACTCAGGAACAGCTGGATGGAAGAGATGCACTGGGCAAGTTAGGGAGAGGAGCGTGGAGCTGCTGTGCCTCTCCAGGTGTGCCACCCGCCCAGCACCTCCTCATGGACACTGGCCTGGAAGCTCTTCGAACCTGTCAGTTGTGTTTTTTACGGAGGCCTCATTAGAAGGCATGATTGATTAAGTCAGTGGCTATTACTGATTAAGTCAGTCTCCAGACCCTCTCCCCTCCTGGAGGTAGAATGATGGCCTGAAAATTCCAGCGTTTTAGTCACTTTTTTTGTTACCCTGGGAACTCACTTAATTAATATAAACTCGTTGAAAGGAACTTGTTGTAAGACCCTCCTTTCACCTGTATTGGTCTCATTTCTTACAAAATTCTGACGGATTTAGGAGCACTGTGCCAGGAAAGGGAATTAAGACCAAATGTATTTATTTCTTCTTATAACTCACAGTATCCAAGCAGGTCTCTTTAGCCTCTTTTAATCGGCAGCAGTCCCTCAGCATTTCTCTTTTATGACTTTGACATGTTGGTGGAGGGATGTTTTAAATTAAAAAACAAACCTGTTAAAGAGTTAGTAGGAAATACATTTTGTTATCTTTTGTTCATAGAGGAAAGACTTTTGCAAGCAAGACCTTAAAGAAATGCCAACCGTAGATTTCACTTGCAATAAATTCAAAATTCCTATACAACCGAACCAGCCACCCATTCCAAAACCCCAGCAAAATCCAGGAGCATTTGCACTGAGTATTACAGACATAAAGTTCTTTCAAGGCAAATAAAACCCCCCAAAACTAGAAAAACAAAAGAACCCCCCCAAACCAAAAAACCAGCAGGCAGAGGACACGAATAGGCAGTGCACAAAGGAACAAATACAAATTACCAGTAACATGGAAAACAACTCCAACAGCATTCCAGCGAATGCTGAGCAAAACACGGGCACCCGTGTTAAGTTTTTTGAACAATTGATTAAATTTTTGAGAATGATTCTCCACTGTTGGCAAGGGTGGGGAAAGGTGTATTCTCTCACAATGATGATATAATATATGACACATTGCTGCAAAATTTATTGGAGGGGAAGTTAGAACATATATTAAAGGCTTAACTAATGAAGATTTAGTGTTATGAGTTCTGTGGCAGGTTAACTACTCTTGATTTGTACACTGTAGTTTACAGATTTTCGCTTCACTTTAATATTAGTTTTACTTTTAATAATGCTTCCAGACTTCTGTAGCAGAGGAAGGAACTTACTCTCTCAGGTTCTTTTTGGCTGGTCTAGTAATGTAATTGAAATGAGACAGATTAACAAGAGAAAAGAACCAAGTTCAATTACATATGTACACATGGTAATCCTACAGACATGGGAGAGTCGGAGACCCCCATATCCACAGGAGGTTCCAAGACGGAAAGTTAAAATGAGGTCTGTATGACATCCTGGGCTGAGGACCAGGTAAGGCACTTTGGAGCTTCAGAGGGGAGGAAGGTCATTGTGGACGTTGACAGATGTTCAGTAATTAGTAGTTTGCCCTGCCTTCTAGATTGGTCAACCAAAAGCTATTTCTGGTGATAACACTAATTATGGGCAAGGCCCCTAATTTAAATTCTTTAAGGGAGAGATAAAAGTTTCTCACGAGCCTCAGGATCTTGATTGCCTTCAGCTCAAAATAATTCCTATGTCCAAGTGGAACATTTTGGGAGCCCTTTTGAAACCCCCACACTTGTAAATAATAGAGGTATATCTTTTTAAGAAAACAAAAATATGCTTTCAGATAACTGAAGGGAACCTACTTGCATCAAAAATGCTTCTTTGGAAAAGATTAAGAGAGTTTCTTTCAATCATGAATGACCTTTTTTAAAATTAAGTATGTGTTGATTTTCATTACAATAAACAGTTTAACTTTACGGTTAGAGGGAAGAGTGCACCTGGGTGTTGGCATGGGTGGGGATTGGCTGTGGGCTCCTGAGTGAGCCCCATCTAATTCCGGTCAGCAGCCTCAGTCAGGGGCAGCATTCAGATTAGGGAGAGACGGGTTGTCTGAAGGAGGTGGCGGCAGAGAGGAGTCTGGGGATCCTGTTGCTACTGTAGACGTGAGACCAGAGGTGGGAGTGGTGAGGACTCTGAGAATTAGGAAGCTCAGCTGCATCTGGTGACTGGCAGTATGTGGGAGGTAAAGGACAGTGAACGAATGAATGAGGGGCTCCTTGGCAGAAACAGGGCTGGCAAGCGGGAGACACTATTTTGAGCAGGGCCATGAGGCTTCTACTGCTAGAGTCAAGTTTGTTGTGATGGTGGAACACTCAGTATCGTTAGGATGGCAAGGTGAGTGGGTGTGTAGTGAATGAAGACCTGAGCTTGAGGAGAGGTTAGCTGGTGATACAGATTTGGTGAGAGAAAAAGCGGAGAGTTAGGTGCTCGGAGACTGAAAAGGAGTCTTGGTCAAAAGGAGACCCTGGTGGGAGCATCTGGGAGCGCGGCAGCCAGGAGACTAGGTATTCAATATTTGTAGTTAGTCGTAACTGTCCTTATCTGGCTTGCTTATGACAGGGAAGCTTCTCTTTCACAGCAGCTTGTCCAGACCTTCTGTTTTCCTTCTCTAGCAGATGGTTCACTCCCTCCACTTTCCTCTGATCTTCTTCCCTCACCCCCTCATTCATTCCAGGAAGCTTAATCCTTTCCATACCTGTGTTTACCCCCTCCCACCCGAACCCTACCTTTTCTTCATTTTCAGAGGAAGAGAAACCCATCTCTGCTATAAAAGTTGCCCTCATTTGTCCAGTAGAGCCTCACCTTGCCTCTTCTGGGAAACTTGCAGCTTCCTTTACATCTCCCTCCATCTCCAGCTCCTCATTCCTTCCTGCTTTGGGTTATACTCAGAGATTTGAGGACAGATCACAGATTCCCTCCTCAGCAGAGTCAGAGGGAAATGAACTCCCTCAGGTCTCACTTCTTAAGCATTTTAATTTTTATCTGATCTACTCTTCAACATATGTGAGAAGTTGTTTCTGAACTGGTTTTCAAACCATGGAGCTCCTGCAAGGGGGGTGCTTCTGAAAATAGGACTTCCCCACCCCCGTTTCAGAACAGCCCTTTCTAATTCTGATTAAGAATTCATTTGGGTGAAGTGTTTTGTGGGTTAATAAAAAGTGAGCCGCTGGTTTTAACAATAAATCATGGCACGTTTTTGTGGGAGTTATACCCACTATGTTAGCACCTCAGAGTGTTTCATCTGCAGAAATTCATCTTAGATTGTAGACTGCTTCTTTTCACAGCTTATCACTGGCAAGAAATGAAAACATGGCCGGGTAAAAATCATCTGAAATAAAATTACGTCTGTGCATAACTGACATAAAAACCTGAACCCAATTGTCTCCAGAAGGAGGCTTATCTCCCAAAGGCTTCAGACTGACCTCAAGGGAAATGTTTCAGTCTTCAGGAAAGAATGACCTGGCAAACGTACTACTTAAAAGGAAGTCTAATTTCGGGCCTCTTTTAGAATGTGAGGAAGCTACAGCTTGTGTAGCCAAGTGTAAACTAATAGATTTGAAGATTAATTTTGGTGTTTACACACACATATATTTGTAGTTTTTCTATGATGCAAATTGTTTATGCTCTTGAGTCGATTATTCCCTTTCTATTTGATTATGTAATAATACAGTGTTGGCATTTTCAAGTGTAGATGCATCATTAGATTTGCTTTGTAATATCTAAGGCAGGCGGATCACCAAAATTTCCTTCCTCCCTCTTATGATTTAAAAATGCTCTCTAGGGGTGCACACGCATGCACACGCAGGCGTGTGCACACGCACACGCATCACCAGTGCCCCGTAAGCTGGGGCCTGTCACTCTGCCTTTCCACTGCCCCTCTGCATTAGATGGGAGTTTCAGTTGGGTGGCCTCTGTCCCGCTAATTTTAACCCCATTAATCTGGTTTCCTCACAGACATTTGGAAAGTCTGCTCTCGCTATTTAATCCTCCCACCTCTCTGAAATTGCTTTTGATCAGCTATCTTAGTTTGATAGCTGATCAGAAGCAGGCTGCAGACAAGGATTTGAGTGCAAGTAGTTTATTTGGGGGAAGGTCAGGAGTGGAAAAGTACAATGAGGAGGAGGAGGTGGTCGATACAGCCAGCTCCCACTGTGGATGGCCAGTGCTTGAGTGTGGGGGAGAATGTGGCAGCCGGTGTAGAGTGCTTTCCTCACAGTTATCCCACCTGAGGGGTGCGGGAGGGGAATGTGTACTCTTAACTTCTCTGGTCTTTGGTTGAAGGCTGTGCTCGAGGGGCAAGGGCGCCGCAGAGCTTATTGAAGTGGTAGGGGAGGGCATGTGGGCAGGGCACCCGCAGCATTTTCTGTCCCAGGCTCCTGACTGAACTTTGTGGTTTAATGTCCAGAGCACTGTGGTTCCTGGAGTAGACTGACCCATGCTGACACCTCGCAGGTAGTCCGAGTCACTTTCAGTCCCATCTCCCTTTCGAAAGGCAAGGAAAAGCCTGTCACTCTTCTACATAGGTTACTCTTTCTTTAAGGATCATCCCAAGCACTTCCGTGTCTAAGCAAGAGCACACCAAGAGCAACACCTGAGAGGATCGTGTCCATTCCGCGGCCAGCATGGTGACAAGTGCTGGGGATCCAGAAAGGAGAGACCTGATCCTGGCCCCGAGGAGCTTGTGGGCTAGTGGGTGGTCATTGGGTGGCTTACCTAGAGAGGCCTGTTGAAACGGGAAAAGGCTTGAAGTGAATCAGCTAATCATAAAAAATTTGTTTGTGGGTGGTAGAGCTTGGGTCAAACATTCTTCACTTTCAGGCCCTGGTTCTTCCTTGTTGGCTGAATGACATTGGGTGAAACAGCATTCCATCTCTCTCCAAGCTCAGTTCCCTCAGCCATCAAATAGGATTACTGATATCTATTTTATGGGACTGTTTGAGGATTAAATAAGATAACCTTGAGAATTGACTGGATTTGGGTGGTAGAGAGGACAGGGGTGGAGAGAGGTCAATGGATAAGTCACTTAACTATAGTTAAGACAGCAGGACAGAGACAAGAACAGTGGGTTTGGGGTCTTGATCATGGAGGACGTTCAATCTCAAGCTCCAGTAGGAACTTCACTGCAGAGGTGGTGAGGTTCAGTGTGTTCAGAAAGGCTGAGGGAAAGGGCCTTTGTTTAGTCTTTATACTGATACGATCTTCTTGGCTGACTGAACTGCTCACAGGATTTAGAACTCAGCCTTCAGGGAGCTTGGATTTAATGCCCCTCAAGCACAGACCTCTAAATCCTGGATCCACTTCTAGGACCACAGAACCTTCTTGATATGGTGGAGCATTTGCTGATATAGAAACACTTAAGACTTTAACACCATCATGACCAGACTTGGTGCCAATGAGTTCTGGATTTTAAATATACATTAGTAGATTTTAAATATACATTTGGAAAATGAGCCACTGGTTCATTTTTGAGGCAAAGACTCAACAAGGTGTCAGTCTCTTATTTGCAAGTCACTTTTGTGAGAAAACTTAGATCTTACAGGGGTTCAGAAATTTCCTGTTTGCCATGCAACCTAATGGATTGGTATCCTTGAAGGTTTGTGAGAGAGAACCTTCCATTTGGAAGTTGAGAATGTTTGCAGTTGCCAACTAACTTCTCACATATGTTCCTTTGATCTTTGTCCTAAGCTGCTCACGTTTCCCACTTGGAGAACGTATCAGAGGAAGAAATGAACAGACTCCTGGGAATAGTGTTGGATGTGGAGTATCTCTTTACCTGTGTCCACAAGGAAGAGGATGCAGACACCAAACAAGTTTATTTCTACCTATTCAAGGTGCGATTTTAACCTTGTGAAAGGCTTTTCCTCTTTCTCTCATTGTTCGAATGTGCTCAGTTTCTGTACACCAGGTTGCGGGTGGGAAGGCTCTCAGCTCATGGTGGTACATTTTGCCCTCAGGGTTTGCTGACGCATGCGTTTCTGTGTGATGCACCATACGTTGAACACGTGACTTTCCTTGAGAGCCTTCATACTTGTATGCCAAGTGCAGTGTCCTTGTTTGCTTATGCTTATGGACTTCTGTCCATCGCCCCATCCATCCACCCACCCGACAAATGTGGACTGCACGCCCGCTCTGCGCGTGGCGTCACGTAGGCATGAGGGATAGATCAGTGGGCAGAGAAGCCTTTGCCCTCATGGAGTTTACATTTTAGTAGAAGAGGCAGACAGCCAACAAGTAGATAATATGTTTGCAGGTGGTGATAAGTGCTGTGAAGAGAAACAAAGTAGGGTAAGTGGAACAGAATGGCAGGGATGGTAGTGGGTGGGGGCCATGGTAGTGAGGAAGTGCAGTTAGAAAAGGCCTCTCTGAGATGACAGTTGAGCAGAAAGGCAAAAGGGGTGATAGGAGCCATCCCTGAACGGGGTTGGGGGAAGAGCCTTCCAGCCAGCAGAAGGAACAAGCATCTGGGCGGTGCACCAGGTGAGACTGATGTGATGTGGGAATAGCAAGCAGGCCAGCGTGTGGAGCCTAGTGAGCGAGGGGAGGCTGGGAGGAGATGGGGTCAGGGGGTGGTGCGAGGGCTTTGACTCTTAGGCTTCAAGGGGAGCAGTCAAGAATTTCCATATTTGCTCAGGCATCTTGCCACTCTTCTCTGCGTCTTGTTGACACGAGTCACCGATTAGTGCCGCCACTCCCTGTAGCTGTGTCTTCATGGCTCTACCTCAGCTCCTTTGGGTCTTGTCCCTTCCCTTCCTACAGGCATTTGTCCCTCCAAGCTTCTGATTGCAGTCCGACTGAGAGATGCAGGAGGGAAACTGGTGATGCGACCAGATAGAAACACTCTGGATTGCCAAAACTAGATTCAGAAAGTAGGATGACAAAAGGAATAATTAAACAAAAGCAGCCTGTTATGGAAGACACTACTGTGTTGTAGTTTGTAACCTTTAGAAGGCTCTTTCATAACCAAAACCCAAACCAAAACACTCCACTCAGAGCTTATAGCTAGGGACAGTTTTCTGCTTCTAGTGAATGCTGGGCTTCATTTTATGTGATGAGGACAGATACATTTTCCATTGAGTTCCCTCTTTTGCCTTTGCTGCTGGGAATCTTGGTGAAAATTCTGTGTCCAATTCCTATAGGGTTGTTTTGTTTGTTTGTTTGTTTGTTTGTTTGAATTTACTTGATACACCATTTTCCCTTCTTTTTTTAACTAATGGGGTTTTTGGAGGTCCATAGGGGTTAGGAGTAGATAATTATATTTTTAAATTTTGGGGTCATGTGTAGATATTAACTCTAAAAAGGTTAATTGGGGGGAGAAAGAGAGAAAAGAAGGAGAGAGAGAGAGAAAGAAAAAGAGAGAGAAAGAGAGAACATATGAATGAATAACTGAATTCCCCACAGCCATTAGCAGGCACTAGGCGACTCCAGGTGACAATTTGTTGACATGGCCGTGAGGCCTGAGTCATCAAGATTGAGCCCTGGCAGGTTCATACAGTTTAGAGCTTCTTTGGAAAAGATCTTAGTTGAAGGAAAACAACGCTTGCATGACTGCAGCTATTATTTGTCTTGGAACTAAGCTCCCTGGCAGGCAGTCCCCTGCCGCCCTGTTGGAAGTGAAGGTGGTGTCAGGGCTCCATCCTGTCTGCCTCCTCTGCATTCTGTGTGTAACCAGCCGAGCAGCCTGGAAAGCAGTGCTCCACTTGGAAGTGCATTCTCTCCCTCCCTCGCTTACCTCTCTCGTCTTTAACAGTGCAGATATATTTGCGTGGGGAGCAAAATCCAAAACACTCAGCATTCTCCCCCTTCCCTCCCCTCAAAATCATTCTTTGGGCAAATAAGTTCTCAATCATCCTTCCTTAACTTTTGAAAGGCAGCTCCTGTGTCTCATAGGTTTCAATAATTAAAATGTCGTATACATTTTAGTAGCATTAAAAATAAACGGAAGTCTTAGATGTTGAAAATAAACTCAGTGAAAAGCCTCTTGCTAAAAGCTCAATGTATCCTAGCACCTGTGAATGTGGCCCTGGAGCCCAGCTCTCTGGGGTTAAATCCAGCCACATCACTCATCAAATGTGACCTTGGGCAAGTCCTTCTCTCTCAGTTTCCTTATCTGCAAAATACAAACAATAATAGCACCTACCACGTCAACAGATTGTTTTGACTATTAGGTAATATGTACACAGAACTACAAAGAGCGCCTGGCAGAAGTAAGGATGCAAATGCTTGCTGCTATTATTAAAATTTGTTGATACGCCCACTTATCCCAGCCTTATTCTTTTGTAGAAAATAAGATTCAACATCTCCCCAATCCAGCAGTTTATCTCCACAATGAAACCCCCAGTGGGCCAAGTTCTCCAATGGTCTTATTTTTACTGGAGGGAAAAAACGGCAACCAGAATTATTTGTATTTAAATTCTGTGATCAATTTTTATGTATTCTCAGAATCACATACAATGGCTTATTGCACATTGGCTTTTGTAAAAATGGGCATAACACAGCGACCGGATCAACAGCGCCCTACACTAATAATTTACATGGCACCCCTAGAGACCACTGAGGCCCTTGTAGGACATACCCAGTGGGGACACCTGCGGACCTTCAACCTTGTGGGTTGTCCATGTTCATTAACTCCTGGCAGAATGGTTGTCTTGTTTTGTTTGTATTGAAGAGGCAGTGAGTTGAGAGAGGAGGGGAAAAAAGAAACTTCAATAAAGGCAGGGTCGTGTATCATAACTGGCCCACGTATAAAGGTTGCAGAAGGTTCGAGCAAAGGTGGAAGGTAAAGAATTTTAATACTAAATTTATTTTCAAATTAGGTCTTGATTAGTGGCTCTCTGTTCCCTTTTCTCTCTGATATTTGCTCTTTGAGGGCTTGGAATTCCAATGGCAGGGATTAGAGCAGCGTTTTGTTTTGTGGGTATTGAGATGCCAGAACACTTGGCCTGCATTCTGTGGGTGGAGAGGAAATGAAAAAAGACCGCAACAGTGAAAGTTGCCAGTTGAGAGCCCTGCAAAATTCCTTCCAAAGAGCTTGGGCCCTGGGATTATGACTGTGATATACAGCTGCCGCAGACAGCCCCCGCCTGCTCCCCCACCACCTCATTTGTGCAAAATGGACCTTGGCCCTTCAGGGGCTTAGACAAGACCCTCCCTGGTGTTATTTAGCACACCTGCGGTGTTCTAGATGGGAGTGTGCAAAGTTTGCATGGCATACACCAGACCCCTGGGTCAGTGGAAGGCCAGAAACAAAGAGTGGGGGGGAGGACAGTGTGTAGGATACAGGTGTGTGGTGGCCCCTGCTGCCCTAGGCTGCCCAGAGTGTCAAAGGTGTCATGTTCCTCATAGCTCCGGTCATGGGTGTGTGCAAACTTGGGTTACCTGGTAGTCAACCCGTTTTATGATTTAAGGCTTTGTTTACATGTAGTTGAGATACATAGAATATGGTGACTCCTTCAAAGGCTCTGTGTGTGTGTGTGAGTGAGAGAGAGGGAGAGGGAGAGAGAGAGAAGTTTTGATTGATTTTTAAAAATGATTTCTTTGCAGCTCTTGAGAAAGTCTATTTTACAAAGAGGAAAACCTGTGGTTGAAGGCTCTTTGGAGAAGAAACCCCCATTTGAAAAACCTAGTATTGAACAGGTAAAAAGAAAGAAGAGAAGTCCCCCCCTTTTTAATTGCTTTAAGGCTGAACAAACCTTTTAATCTTCCTTTTACATGTTTTTTTCTATCCTCCATTCCTACCTTAGAGATGCTCCTAGTCTGCAGAAATTATCCTGGACCCTTTGGCTCAGAAGTGAATGCTTAATTTAATAAATAGCCTAGCTTTTGTCTTTTAGGGTTGCTGTATACTCAGAAATCACTGTGTATTTGGGGAAGGAAAAAATTGACTAGAACATGTAATTTGTAAAAATATACGAAATGTGCTTTTTCTTGGTGTTCATATTTAAAAATTAAGTCTTTTATCCTTTTGCTTGGAATTGCCTGAAAACGCTTGTTGATATGAGGGAATTCAGTAGCAATGTGAAAAAACCATAAGCCCAGCAAGCCAAGCAAAAAAGAAATGAGATTTTCGAGTCCAGAAATTGACTTCCTGCTATAGTATGATTCCTGGAAAGAAGTCGATTTACGCGAGGAATCTGTTGACATGTGCAGACTTTTTCTGTTAGGTGTTGTCAGTCTCTCTCATCAGCATCACTTTTTAGCCTCTTGTTGTTTGGCTGAATAAATCTCGTACTGTCGACTGCATTTCTTGATGAGGATGATTACAGAAGACATGATATCACAGCCCTTACAAGTAAATGTATTTTTATCAGTCCGTTTTCAGTAGAAGAAATTTTGTTTCCAAACTCTATTAAAGAAGAATTCATTGTTGGTTTATTTTTAAATTTGACATTAGGTTAGATGGGACTGTTCTGTAGACAGATTAAATTAATGCACAGATTTTGACAAAGCTCATAATTTTGAAAAGGATTTGTTTTGGGGGGGATAAGCTTGCTGAAACCGAGTGACAGTAAAGAGCTTCAACTCTAGTGGAGTTTAGGTGCAATGGAAAGTATACTAGTAGTCTTTTCATTAAAATTTTGGTAATGTAAAAACATAGTATTTATCCAAGAGCCTCATTATATGTGGGTTATTGTGTTGATAGTACAGCAGGAATTATTCGGCAAAGTAGTCATATTTTATTGTTTAAGGGGCTTTGACCTTTTCAGTCTGTGATTTTGATTCTCTTTTTAACCTGTCAGGCTTGCGGCAGGCATGGAATTGCAACTCACAGTCTCTCTCTCCTGTCACTTTTCATTTGCTGTGATTTGAGGCACAGTGGATGCCCTCTTGGCATTCCTGCTCTCTAACAGGGAAAAGGAAGAGATTCTTGTGACTAGGGAAATGTCTGTTCCTTTGCTAAGAATCCACCAATGCTGCTGTCTTGTGTGGGTGTTCAGAATTGGTGTGATTCCAAAGCTGTGTGAATAAATTGCCTTTCTTCCTTTTAAGGGTGTGAATAACTTTGTACAGTACAAGTTTAGTCACCTGCCACCCAAAGAAAGGCAGACAATAATGGAGTTGGCCAAAATGTTCCTCAACCGTATCAACTATTGGCATCTGGAGGCCCCGTCTCAGCGAAGACTGCGATCTCCCAACGACGATATTTCTGGATACAAAGAGAACTACACAAGGTAATCAGGTGACCAGTGCTTTTCCTTTGGGCCCCATAGAGCACGTCGCAGACACAGAATTGCTCCTTGTCTCCGCAAGCAAGGGTTGTCCGGTTCTCATGGTCACACCGTCAGTTCAGAAAGAACATCTGTGTCATTTAAGTCTCCAGACTTCCACTTTTCATTCCTATCGTGATGTTTTGGGGGGTGAGGGATGCGAACCGTAGAGCTGTACTTCCCAATGATAGTTGCTAGTCACAGGGGGTTACTGAGTGCCTGAAAAATGTGGCTAGAAAAAAGAATGTGAAATTTCATTAATAGTTTCTTCTGTTGGTTACATTTTAAAATGGTAATAGTTTAGGTATATTGAATGAACTAAAATACGTTAATTTTATCTGTTTCTTTTCATTCTTTGATGTGACTAGTGGAAAATTTTAAATTGCACATGGCTTGCATGATATTCCTATTGAACATCGCTGATCTAGATAACAATACTATAACTGTGTACTTCTTACACAAAGATCTCATTTGAAAAATGCAATGACCATGAATATAATAATTTTTAAAAGAGGTTTTATTTATTTTTTAGAGAGAGGGGAAGGGAGGGAGGAAGAGAGAGAGAGAAACATGGATGTGGGATCAATTGGTTGCTTCTCACACACCCCCAACTGGGGGCCTGGCCCACAAACCAGGCATGTGCCCTGACTGGGAACTGCACCGGCGACCAGTCTGTTCACAGGCCAGCGCTCATCCACTGAGCCACACGAGCCAGGGCTAAAGAATTTTTTTTTAGAGAAGGAAAGATCACCCTAGTCCCAGCCATGACAGAACTAATGTCGTTGTATATATTGTCTTCCAGCCTTTGCTCTGTTAAGCAAATATTTGACATTGGTTAGAATGAAAGAAAATACAGAATTTGCATCCTTTTTGTCTGTCCATTTAACATTGTATCATTTTACTAGTTACATTCCAGTTCGTTGAGTTGATGTATCACAATTTACCTAACCATTTCCTTGTTGGTGGGCATCAAACTCTGAAGACTCTTGGATTGTACATGTTTTTTCTGAAGTGGGAATTTATTTTTATTTCTTATGAACTGAAAAATAATAAAACTGCCTTAAAAATCTTAAACATGGGCTATACAAAATAGAATGACCTATATTTGTTTTCATTCAAGTAAGAAAGGGACTTGGATTATCCATTCTATTCACCTTTTTATACTTTTCCCTGTAGATTTTGTGGGCACAGCGAACTTGCTTCAGGGAATATTATGAGCATATATCTATATTTCTGATTTAGAGTAAAGAGTGATTTTTGATGGCCTGTAAGGACCACTCGTCTCCAGGTTATTTTCTGTAATAGCATGTAATGACGTGTAGGAATGGGTATAGTTTAAGGTGAGCTTTCCTTCCTGATCACTGGCCTGATTTCATGAGAACTACCTCTTTTCCCTCTCCTCCCTCCTTTTGTAGTAGATACAATTTGAGTTATAAAGCATTTCTCTTAATTATTGACTTTTTGAGGAATGACAGATTTCATCAGAATCCATTTTTAAGTTATATCTTCATTTCTACACCTCCATTTCAAGAGTTTTACATGAACCACAATTTCTGTATTGTTGTAATTGTTGCTTGAAATGAGTTGAGATCAATCTCTCAAAAATAAATATCCTCTAACCCCATCTGTGACCAGTGGACAAAGCCGGATGTTTGTGAAAGCCCTGGAAGTATTTGCCATTCTTAGCAGGGAAAATCGTTTCATCAAGAGGAAGAATGAAATGTGACGTAGCACGGAAGATAGTACAGTGTTTTAGAAAGCAGAATAAAAATACTATTAGCACTTAGGACTTACCAAGAAATGGGTGGAACTTACAGATACTTAGGGAGTAGTAAAACTAGAAATAAGCTTTGAAGTGAGCGATGGGTTTGAACTGTGGCCCTGTTCCTTCCTGGTTCTGTGCACTTTAGACCAGTCCTTTCACCTCCTGGACCTTCAGTGTCTTCCTCTGTCCAAGTCTCACACGTGTGGTGAGTGTTCCGTGAGGTGGTTTTGTGCAGAGTGTCTGGTGCACAGAACTGGTGCTGGGAAGACGCTAGTCATCAGTTTCCTCCCACACATGTTGTCGCCGAAAGCTCAGTTGCTGCCAACATGGGACTCTTAAGCTGGAGCATGTAGCTCTGAATAAGTGCACCGAGAGCGTACTTGTCGGAACATCACTTTAGAAACTAAGGTAACACGGGGAAAGGCAGCAGCAGAGTCCTCTTCAGCCCAGCAGCCTGCGCCAACAGTTGACGGCAGAGGAGGGGAGTTGGCCAGTGATGAAGAGAAACCCGCTCAGAGGCTGAAATGAATAGGCCCCGTTGAGTTCTGAAACCTGCTGATTTCTAGGTGGAATGTAGACCAAGAGCCTCTGTGAATAATACATAAGGGAGTGAAGGTAGACTCCCCTTCCTCTGCTTCCCCCCCCATCACACTGTGGTGATGAAAAAAGGGAAGTAGAAACAACCTGTGAAAATCATGAGGATGATGGTTTCAGGGTAAAACCTCACTGCCGTGACTACTTGGGAATTTCAATAACCACGCACCACTGTGACAGGGTGTCTCGCTGATACTGATCTTCTAAAAAATGGGTAATATTACAGGCTGCAGGCACTCTGGACTTTATCTTGATGTGTAAGTGAGCCTCAGGGCCGGTAACGCTGGCTCAGGATATAATTTACAGCAATTGTGGCGATTGGAACAGAGGGGCTGAACCTGGAGCTCGCATCGCCGTGCAAATGGGGTGAGATGGGGTTCTCTGAGGAAAAGAGTGGACTCAGAAAATGGTTTGTTCGTTACAGAGCTAACTCTTGGAGACTGATCCAAAAAAAAAAAATTGAACAGTAGAACTGCTTAAATTACCTGTACTCTCTGTTCTGAGTGAAGGAAAGATATATATATAAAAATATTTGACATCAATGTTAAATTGATACACTTACAATTGATTATTGATACAGGTACATATCAAATATACATTAGATATATTCCCCAGATATCACCATTGTTTAAAAAAAAAAACCTGCACAAATTTTTGAAATTCCGTGAATTTCATGATGGTGCACTAATATAATTCTATGAAGAAATAACCTGAAAATAAAGTGTTAGAGGAATATGATATGTTATAAAATACATCTGACCAACAGAATCTGCTAAAGGGAAGTGGGAAATAAGTTGTCTTTGATGCTGAGATGTGCAGAACTTCTGAAAGTTAATGTCACCTTGATATTGGGGAGATGTTTTGTAAGACTACAGGCAAAGTTAGATGTAACTAAGTTGATTTTGATGAAACGATTTTAGGTAAGCATTGTTCTGTGGAGTATGGCCAGCCACCATGCTTCCTGAGTGTTCATAACTAGCCGTGTAAGCCTAGGGCAGTCTATCAGCAAGCACAGAAAGAACAGTGGACTAGGGGATGGGAGACCTAGCTTCTAGTCTGAACTCTCATAGTAAGTAGCCTGTAGTTCAGCCTAACTAGGAGAGGTCATTTCAATCCTGTGAAACCCTTAGGACTGTAAGGAGTCTAGCCAGTAAGGAGGAAGACCTGGTCTGCTGGCCTCAAGCTCCCCAGTTCTGTTCATGCTTTAAAGAAAGCGAGGTGGTTGCAAATGATCACGGTGCTGTAAAAAATCTGAGTTATTTGAACAATCAGTAAAGAGCAGCACATGCCATCGCTATTAGCATGCAAAAATGAATGAGCTAGCCTTTCACTTCTTTTCAGGAGACCTGAAACCAGTCACCTAGGCCAAATCCTTCTCTACAGTTAAGTCTTTGGAGGAGTGCGTGTGCAGAGATGGGGCACACACATTCCCATTTCCGTCTCACTGTGTGCAGTGCCCCCCGTCAGGTATTAAAACAGCACCAAAATGCCACACTTTGACTCAGTCCCTTTATCTTATCAAACTTCTTTATAAAGTAAGATTGATCTTGGAAGTAAAAACAAAACTAAACTAAAAAGTGTCAATTGAGTTCAATAAAATAATTCTCAAGGAAATGAATGGAAACCTATTATTGGAAATTTTTTTCTGGATGATAATCTAGGCTGCCTCCCTCTTATCCTGCGAAGATTAAATGACCTAGTAAGTACTTTTGGGTAACATCTTATGATTTTATGATAATGCTTATAACCTACCTTTGCTGTAGCAGAAGTAACATCTTTCGTAAGGAGAGTCGCAGGCATCTGTGACCCTTCCACGGATGGAAATGCGCTTTGGAAATCAGCAGCCCGATAGATACATAATGTGAACCACACATGTAATTTAAAATTTTTCTTTTTTAAAAAAAGGATTTTATTTATTTATTTTTAGAGAGGCAAAGGAAGGGAGAAAGAGAGGGAGAGAAATATTCATGTGTGAGAGATACATCGATCGGTTGCCTCTCACACACGTCCAACTGGGGACCTGGCCCGCAACCCAGGCATGTGCCCTGATGGGGAATTGAACCAGTGACCTTTCTGTTCTCAAGGCTGGTGCTCAGTCCACTGAGCCACACCAGCCAGGGCTAATTTAAAATTTTCTAGTAGCTGTATTTTAAAAAGTGAATAAACACAGGACATTCATTTTCATGTTTTATTTTACCCACTATATAAAAATATTATTTCACTGTGTAATATGAAAAATTATTAATGGTGTATTTTTTTCCTACTAAGTCTTCTAAATCCAGTGTGTATTTTATACTTACAGCACATCTCAATTCATTCACTAAATTTTACGTAGTTGAAGCTAAATAGAGACCTACCAGAACAATAGTGTTTAATAGAAAAATATTTCATATTGTGTCCATTTAAAAGTAAATTTAAAATCGATTAAAATTAAATAACACTAAAAATTAAGCTTCTTAGTGTACTAACCACATTAGAAGTGCTCAGTGTTTACCTGTGGCTGGTGGCTACTGTATCAGCACAGGTGGAGAACAATCTCATCACAGACAGCTTGATTGGACAGTACTGGTCTGAATCCTCAAACCCTTAAATCTTCCCTTGCAGGAGCTTGGACATATTTTAATACTAAGTCTTTCAAATAGCCTTGTGAGAGCCTAAGCCTCATAAAACTGAACTTCACATTATTAAAGTTTGTGACTGTTTAACTCTTAACATTTGTAGTTTCATAATATGCTTCTAACCTCATTAGGGGGCCACAGACTGACTAACATCCAGAAATGATCAGCCTTGGCGGTGATTAATATCTATGTGCAGTGCGCTATGAATTAAGAAAATAAACGCACTTCCTAAAGATCACTGTTTCCGACTTGACAAGGTACAACACAACACTTAAGATCCCCATTTTGGTGCTGCAATCATAAAATGACATTTGAGTATAAATATAAGACAGAAAAGTTGAGTCAAGAGTCGAAATGGTAGCAGAGTTTTAAGGTTAGTTTGGAATCTAGGCAGATGGAGTAGTACTTTAGGAAAGTTTTGTTTCCTAAAGATGAAAAACCACACACACACACCAACACACAGGAAATATGAAGTAATACAGAGTAAGGAAAAACGCTAATAAGCACCAGTAAATCCATATTATTCTACTCCTTACTGAAGGGCTGAGAGCTCCCGAGGAGCTTCCCACAGCTGCTTGGGCACATCAGAGCCCTTCCGCCCACTCTAAAGGAGGTCTGGAAGACACACAGCGAGGCTAGGTTTCAGTTTTTAGAAAGCAGGCCTGACTTGGAAGAGGATGTTTAGGTCTGCTACCAAGGAATAAGGATCTGTGCACGGAAGCTTCTGACCCTGCCCTCGTCTGGTGCTGCCCTCTGTGACCCTCAGGGTACATTCCTGTTGCTCCGTCCTGGGAAGGAGACTTCGTAGCTCTGGGAGACCAACAAGAAAGAGGGCTGATTTTTTGAAGAGCTTTCCTGGACTGAACCAGCTTTCCAAATCACATGCCCTACCATCCATAGCCAGTGAACCCCAGAACCGTGGTCAGATCTCAAGAAAGCCCCTGGTGTCCCTCAGGGCCTTGGGCCATCCTCCAGCCTTGTGCAATGCTGGAGCCTAATTTTGACTTCACGTCTGAGTCCTGAAGATGTACCTAAGCAACAGATGGTGGAAGCTTATTACTTCCTGCATTTTGTGACTGAGTTTTAAAGAGCGTTGAAGATCTTTATCTTCCCACCAAAGCTTCAGGGGTATGTTAGGTGCTGTGTAGGCATTTTAAAGAAACCTTACATTTTTCTCAGAGGACTCGATGGTGAAATTCTAATGCTTTCACAAAAGCTTCCTCTTTAATGTCTTTTTCTTTAAATTTAAACTACTATTTATGTGCCAGAAACACTTAATTGCTGTACGCACTTTCCTGCCCATTTTATAGGTAAGGAAATGGAGACTTAAGAGCATCATCCAATTTCCAAAGTCAGGCAGCCCAGCTAAGTGACAGAGCAGAGATTTGTTCCTGGGCTCTCTGACTGCAGGAATCACTGCAGGACGCTGGAGCATGGAAGGATTTCATAAAGTTGGACCCAAGTGGTTGTACAAGGGCGAGCCGGTCTAATTCACAAGTCTCACTAGCTGGTAGTGAGACTATTGTTTGTCGTTGCAGCTCCAATTTCTCCTGCTCTGGTTAATAGTATGAGATAATTAAATATTTCAGATGGTCTGGGGGTTTAAGAGATATTGACCGTGCTTGTCTCCTCTTGTCACAGGTGGCTGTGTTACTGCAACGTGCCCCAGTTCTGTGACAGTCTACCTCGGTATGAAACCACCCAGGTGTTTGGGAGAACACTGCTTCGCTCCGTCTTCACTGTTATGAGACGGCAACTCCTGGAACAAGCGAGACAGGAAAAAGACAAACTGCCACTTGAGAAACGAACTCTAATCCTCACCCATTTCCCAAAGTAAGGGAGTGGTCTTGCAAGTCTTTGTTTTCGTCTGGGAGCTTGAAATCGATAAACACGGGCCAAAGCCTGAAACAATAACAAGATCAGGAATGCTAGGAAAAGCATTCAGGGAAGAGGGACAAAGGGACCACCTCCTTCTCAGCCCCCTCCGAGAGTCCTCCTGGGGACTGCACAGTCCATGTATTCTTAGCTTGAATATGTGCTGACTGCGGTCCTAGCTCCCTTAGCCCCACCTCATCCCACCTGGGTGTCATTGTCTCTGAGCTTCATAGAATGGGTGGTGCTTTGTTTTGTGTATTCAGCTGCCAGGAAGCTAGAGGGGGATGGGAGGGGGGGGAGTGTGCAGAAGCAGTTTCCATCTACTCAGAAGTGGTGCAAGAGAACTCAAGTGGTTGGTTTTTTCCATCCTAGACCTCCAACCCTTTCTAAGACTAGTGAATCGCTCCGGCCTCAGCTGCAGTGGGCCAGCCCCCTCACTCTGTGTAAACCAGACCCCAAGAGCGGAGCTGGACAGGAAGAGAGGGGCCTTCTTCACAGTGCTCTTTATACCTCAATGCTAGGTTTCTTGTAGAATGTACATACTTGTGCACCTCGTTTCTTACCCCTGCCAGAGCTCCAGTATATAAATAATCATTTAAATATTTTTTCAATGAGGGCCATGTGTCAAAGAGAACAGGAAGTTGCAATGTTGCACTGTTGGCTATGGAAATGCATTTTCCTATCTGAGAGCTGGGTATCTAAGCTAAGAGGCTGGCTGCTGGTGACAGGGGGCGAATGTGCAGTGGATGACTTGTCATGGAGCAGTGACAGCAAAACACGAATGAGACAGTTTGTTTTGTGGGTGTCATCCTGCCTAGAGCAGGGCTGGGTAGGGGAGGTAGTCGCTGAAATCTAAAAAGGCTTTCTAGGCTTGCTGGTGTAAATCGTAAATAGAATTTAAGAGAGAAGGTATTATATCCTTTGACCAAAGACAGAGGGAGCCCTGTTTTAGTTGTAAAACTAGGTTTTTATTATTAAGTTACTATTACTGGATTACCCAGTTTGTGTCTTTAAGAATGACAATTTTAATTTTTTTAAAAAAAGCTGGGTCCACGCCCTGATTGGTGTGGCTCAGTGGGTTGGGCATCTTCCCACATAGCAAAAGGTCACCAGTTTGATTCTCAGTCAGGACACATACCTGGGTTGCAGGTTCAGTCCCTGGTCAGGATGTTTACGAGAGGCAACTGATTGATGTTGCTCTCACATCGATGTTTCTCTCCCTCTCTTTCTCCCTCCCTTCCCCTCTCTCTTAAAAAAAAATAAGTTAGGTCCAAAACAACAACAAAAATGATTTTCAGGTAGAAATTGAATGAAAATTCCTTTTGTTGCTCAATTCAAACCCTGATAAGCCTTAGGTAAAGAAAGGTGAAGGATGCCATGGGTATATCTGATGAGATTTCAGTGAACATCCAATATTCGCTCGTAAGTCCTAGCATCCTGATTTTCAGCATTTTCCTGAGAAAACTGGCAGCTGAGACTGAGACAGGACGTGAGCAATTTGTCTCCCTCCAGGGGGGAAGATTTAGAAGCACTTAAATGGCAGTTTGGATGTTACCCCTAAATGCGTTATGAACTCTGGGCATGCTCGTCTGTTTCAGTGGCTGCCTTTTAACTAGTCTGAGCTCCTTTCCTTAGAGATTAAAGCAATTTTCTTACCACTGTCTATTGCATTTGCCACATAAGCAGCATTTTATGTTTTCAGATTATAGTTGTCATTTGGTCTCTAAGCCACGGGACAAAGAGGAAAAGAGGACTCCCCCACACCTTTGATGGTGCTTAAAGAAAAATTTTAATTACGTTGCATAGTGACAATTTTTTCCCCATAGCAAATGTATTTCGCTTCTTGCAGATATTTGCTAATTATAGGGCGGTTTGTTCCTTCAACCCATGGTTCTGGCGTGCTTGTGCTGTTGAGCTAATCAGTGCTGCTTTTTCTTCTCTTTTACTAATGGTAGGGTAAAATTACCACCCACTTCTCTTTTTAAATCTCTTTTCATGGACTAGGACAACATTTGAGGTTATTAGGGATTTGTACCACCAGGTTTGGCAGCAGAATCACACATGTGTTGAAGCCTGAGGTTGAGTCTTAAGTGCTGTCACCAAGCCAGAGCTGTGCCCCCCCCCCCCCAACCCCATACCCCCAGGGCAGGTCACTGGTTCTCAGAGGCATTTTCAGGGCCTTGCTCCTTACCTGGCTCCTCTTCACGCATTGCCCACACGGCTTTAACTTGTGTCTTTCCCCCATCTACCTGCTTACCAGGTTATTGTTAAAAGAAGTTTAGTATCTGTATTTCATTCTAAGGGTGATAAATGTACATGTTGATGAAAATCTGATTAAGAAGCAGAACACTAGCCACAGCCCTACCTTTAGTGCTTTCAGATATTTGTATATATTCTACATGTATTGTGTTCTTTTGTTCTTCATACAAATTTGTATCCTGTGTTTATAAAATAAGCACACTCTTGTGTCATTATATGAGACCGTTCTTTATTATTATGAAATAACTACATATGTGTATATATATATAACACACACAGAATTATTTTTCTAAATTGCTAATGGCATTTTTTTTGGCGGGTCTGTGCCCCGCTTTGTGAAGAGCATTCTGACCATGTAATTACTAACAAAAAAGGAGTCTAGGAAAGGAAAGGCAATTCAGCTCTGTGATGAAGGGCAGCTGGGAAAATCTTGAGCGCTGTGTAAGGGGAGGGCAGGTCTGCTCAGGAAAAGGGGGCAGCCTCTCATCGGCAAGATCAGCATGTGGTCTTTGGAAGGATTTTAGCTCCTATTGCTGTCTGTCATTCTGTGTTTGGTAGGACACATGCCAACGAGTTTTAAAACATGTCTTAATGGTGGTGTGCTTAGCAAGAAGAAGGGACTCCTGTGGTATCTATAAAGCATGAATGACTCTATCAAGTGAGGTTAGGTATTCACTCAAATGGATCTTATTTTTAAGTCTTCTATGAGCAGCAAGTCAGAACTCCCAGAACCTTTTCCCATCTGTTTTTACTTCCGAGAAACCAACTCCTCTCGCCCCTGAAACCATCTAAAACCTCACAGGCATTGATAAATGAGAAGAATAGTAGTATTTTTAGTAATAGTGATGATGCTGATGATAACAAGTCTTTGATCAGTTATCCAAACCCTTGGTACTAGATATATTTTACAATACAAAAATTTAAACATGTTATAAAGGTAGTCAGTATAACACATGTGCCATATATTAGCTCCAGGGGTGGGGTTAATTCTCCTAAATTAAATCCATTCATAATTATAAAGACTACAAGTAGTCTTATGTATGTTAAGGTCAGTTTCTGTTGCCAAATAGGTTATGGGAAATCTTTTTTTAAAGGCTTTTGGGTTTTACACTTTCAGAGAGGGGATATAGATGGCTTGTAATAGCTAACCTTTATTATATCATTATCTGTAAACTCCATGAGGGCAAGTGGTTGTTTAGTTTACCCTGTCCTTCCAGCACCTAACTCAGTGTCTGGACTATTCAACAATCGATATTTGTTGAATGAATAAGTGAATGAATGAATGAATGAAGCACATGCTAGGGGTCAGGCACCATTTTAGGCACGTACATTAGCTTATCCCTCCCGGCCACCTATGCAGGAATTACTGTTGATATTTCCTTTTTATAAAAGAGGAGACTGGGAAAGAGGAAAGTTAAGAACTTGTTTCAAAATCATACAAATAAGTGGTGAGCTTTGTAAATGAATTCTAGAGCCCAGTCTCTTAGCCAGTATTCTTTAGTCTTCCCCTAGAATTAATGTGCCTTAAAAGTGGCTTGCAGGAAAATATTCCAGTACCGGAGGTATAGATTTGTGTTGGCATTTTAACCATAGTTCTTCAGTTTTGGTGTACATAAGAATTGTCCAAGGCACTCACCAAAATTTAGCCCCCAAGGCCTCTTCCCCCAGACTCAGATTCAGTACGCCTAGGTGAAGTTGGGTAACTGCATTTCAAGCAAGGTCTCCAGGTAATTTCTTTGGGCCCCTAGAACTTGAGGTCCATTGGGTTTACACACAACAGGCCATAGAACTTAGTAATTAACCGGTGGCTCAATCTTGGTCCTGAATTTACTAGTTGTGGGACCTGGTACCAGTTATTTAACCTCTCTCTGCCGTAAGTTTTTTCATCCGTAAGGTTATGAAGATCAAGTAAGTTAGAGTAAGAGCTATGTGTGTGGGGGATAAGGAAAATAAAGTGTGTAACTCACTGGGTTGATGTGAGGATTCAGTGAGTCATGAGAACAGTGCCGGCACATGGCAAGCACTCGGTGAAGGTTAGCAGCTTCTCTTCCAGTAATGACAGCTGCCTGGAGGACTGGAATCTGCATTTCCACCGGTGTAATGCTCTGTGCAGTCTGTTGTCAGTCTATGCGGAGTCAAAAGAAAATAAATTTCTAGAATTGCATTTCTCTGAACATTCCAGGGCTACTCAGCTAAATCATTTGAGTCATAATTAACTAGCATGTCTCTGAGTCGAATGCGAGATGCTGATGTTCAGGCGATTGCCACAGATGGTGAGGGCTTCCGTTTCTCTGGCAGTACGTTAGTTTTGGGTCTTACTATTGCTTTTGCTCTTGTGTCCAGGTTTCTGTCCATGTTAGAAGAAGAAGTTTATAGTCAAAACTCTCCCATCTGGGATCAGGACTTCCTATCAGCCTCTTCCAGAACCAGCCAGCTAGGAATCCAAACAGGTAAATTTCTTTTTGCATCAATCAGAGAACAACCATCAAGTGTTACTTGCAGTTCACTCTGCATTTATTTGTGTTTTTCATCAAGAAATTGAAGACTGGAGCCAGCACATTTTGCATCTGCACCTCTGTTACTGAGAAGAGCAGGTGCAAATCAGTTCAAACAATCACTGCTCCTACTCTTGGGTTTGCTTAGCTTGCACATTACAATTTTATAGGAGGTGTAAACTACCAGGCAGTTCAGCTCTGTAGTCCATTCCTGGCTGTCTTTAAAGACACTTACGGTCTTCATCAATGGCCTGATATGCCCAGGAATCAAGTTTCAGTCTGGTTTCTGCATCCATGATGTCTGTTTTGTCTATCAAGTTACCATCGTGTATAATGATAGGATGGTGAGTGGAAGACAGCAATCTTGAGTCTCAGGATACGACAAACTTCCCAGCGGGGCCAGGACATCCTTGCCATTGCTTTGAGTCAGCCAGTGGCATCACCTGGCAATTTTGTGAGGATGGAAGACATGTGATTTGTGGAGTCACACTGATTCCAGACAGAGGATCTGGATTTTTGCCTTGGATACTAGGAGAATTGAGAGATGCCAAAACAGTCATTTCTATGTGGCCAATGGGAAAGACAGAGTGCAGAAATTTTTTAAAAAGATTTTATTTATTTATTTTTTTTTAGAGAGAGGGGAAGCGATGGAGAAGGAGAGGGAGAGAAATGTTGATGTGTGAGAGAAAAATTGATTGGCTGCTGCCCATGTGCCCCCATCTGGGGACCTGACTTGCAACCCAGGCATGTGCCCTGACCGGCAATCAAACCGGCTACCTTTCGATTTGCAGGCTGGAGCTCAATCCACTGAGCCTCACCAGCCAGGGCAGAATGCAGAATTTTGATCTTAGAGCTTTTAGTAGCTCTAGGTCAATGTGTAATAGGGGGGCTTGTGGGTATTGCTTCCAGGAAAGATAATTTTATTGCTTTTTTTTTCCTGAAAAGAATTTTACATGAAATACAAGTGACCCTTTTTAGTATACGGTTCTGTGATTTTTGACAAACACACATTACTGTGTAACCACCACTACCATCAAAGTCTAGAAGAGTTGCATAGCCCTGAAAAGTTCTGTTGCACCCTGTGTAGTTCTTTCGTTGCCATACCCTCAGCACTGGCTACCACAATTTGTTCTATTTTCTTTACAGTTCTTATTGTTGTTTGCCTTTTCTAGAAGGTACATAGCTTTTTCAGTATGGCTCCTTTTACGCAGCACAATGCATTCGAGAAGGTGTTTAAGGATTTTTTTTTTTCACGTAGAGCCCAAGTTTGGGTGTAAATACAATTAAACTCCTACAAAGCAGAATACTTAAGGAATGAGGTATTTTGTTTTGGATCAAACCCTTTTTGTTTGCATTCTTGTTACCAAAATCAGGTTTGTGTTTATTTTTTTAACCTTGGGTCATAGAATATCACTGCATGTGTTTCTGACCCCAGACCTGTAGAGCTTTTGGGTCTGTCTGTGCATCTGGCTTGCTTCCTCCAAACCCGAGTTCACTGGGTGTGTTTTCTGTGGTGACTGGGCATATGCCTTTGTGTCTCTGTGATGTTCACTTTATCTTTGTCCTGATTCTGCTAGCTTTCAGATGGCGTTTCTCCCACAGACTCCTCCCTAATCCTTCCCGTGCCTTCTGGCCAACACTGGACCCCCTTTCTTCCTTACTTCCACAGAGCCTTGACTGGATCCTCCCCTTGGTTCTCAAACTTGGCTGCACAGTGGCATCGCCCATGATGGTTTAAAATAATGTTAATTTCTGAGTCCCTTCCCAAGAGCGTGCGATGTAATTTGCCTAGGGTGTGGCCTGGATGTTTTAAAAACTCCCAGGTGATTCTGATATGCAGCAATACTTGAGAACTGCTGGATCATACCACACTTCCCTCATGTTATCCTAGGCCCATTGTTTATGGGTGTCTTCTCTCTCCTATGAGTGTGACTCCTAACTGGTCAGAGACCCAGTTTTGTCACAATGATAATAACTGATACTTCCATTAAGTGCTTGCCTATGAAGTATGCTTCATGTCTTTAAGCTTTAACACAAAGCCTGGGAAGTTGCTGTTTCATCCCCCTTAGTTATAGGGGAGAGTTGCCCAAGACCAGGTCTTGTTAAGTGATGGAAGTGGGTTTTACACCAGGGTTTGTCTAATTCCTGAACACTGTATATTGAATTATGAGCCAGAGCTGTAACCGCTATATTGCGCTGCTTCACTGTGCATTGCAAATGTACAGGCAAGTGCTAGCAGAGGGAATGAGTGAAGGGCACAGTTTCCTCCTTCCAGCAGCGGGGCACCGAAGCTATTCAGCATGGTCCACTTAGTTCTTCTCTGGGGGGTCTTCTGGAGAGACCCTCCCTGTTCAAAAGTCCCCCTGACCCTTGCCTGCTCAAAATGCTTCCCAGTCTGTTCTGCTTCAGCAAATTACCTGTCATGGCACAGAATGGAGAAGGCCGAGGTCATCACTGTCCCTCTGGGAACTGCATGTTTATTCTGTGGTTAAGGTTGTAACCCAGTTCAGCTGGATGGTACTCTCAGTATTACCTGGAGCCATCGGAAACAGGCTCTTCTCCTGTTCCATAATTGCAGTGTGTTCTCTTTGGGGAAAGAAGAGTGCAATCATCGACTTAATAGGCATGTCTGCACATCTGTGCAACTGTGATAAATGACATTCATAATGATGGCTCTGCAGTTGTGCAAGGTACTCAGATGTCTTCAGAATCACCAGAGCTACCTCTTTGTGTAGACTCACTCCAGTGTACTTTGAAATTCAGGAGGCCTGTGTGCTGCAAGGAAAACCGTATAGCCTGGCACTTGAGTATATTCTGAGTCTTTCATGCAGACTGCTATTACTCAGTTAGCAGTGCTGTGGCCTGGAATCTCTCTGTGGCTTGGGTTACTTACTGCATCACTTTCTTGGCTGCTGGGAATGTCCTCTGCACACTGAATGTGGCTGCATTGAAACTTAGGTGAACGTTCTCCCTGGACATCTGCCCGCCCTGCTGTACTGTGTTGTATATGTGACCAGTGTCACTGAAATTGTCTGTGTCCTTCATGCACTCTCACCTCGTCAGCTACAGATCAGCCGCACACTAGCAAAGCAACATCCTATTTCTTACAATGGCTTTAAAAAAGTTTTGTTTGGAAATACTCTCAAACTTACAGAAAAGTTACAAGAATAGAACAAAGAACTTTTGTGTACTGTGTATACCGATTGTTAACATTTTGCCATACTTGCTTTCTTACCCCTCCCCTCTCTCTCTGCTTCTGTTCTATCTCTGTCTGTCTTTCTGTTTTTTCCTAAACTACTTGGAAGTTGCAAACATCACACCCCTTTATGGACTTCAGTGGGTAAAAGAACAAGGCTATTCTCTTACTTAACAGTATAGTTATCAAAGTAAGGAATTTTCATCTTGATGCAAGGTCAAACCTTATTACTTAATCTATAAGCTACTTTCTCTTTTTGCCTCTTACCTCAGTCGTGTGGTTTATAGCACTTTTTGCTCACATCAGGGGGCACATAATGATGGCCTGTCCTGTTTTGTTGGTATGAAGTTTGATCACTTGGGTAAGGTGGTATTTTATGAGGTTTCTCCGCTGCAATGGTACCATTTTCCCTTTTGTAGTAAAAACTTACTTTTGTGGGGAGATACTTTGAAATTATCTGTCTTCATCAGCATTATACTCACAAGGTTTAGCCCGCACAGATGATTCTCCTGAATTGATTATTATATGCTGGCTGCCAGTTGTTTTCCTAACTTCCATCATTCCTTCCTTATTTTTTATGGCCTTCTTCTGTAAGAAGAGCTTTACTTTCTCCCTACTTACTTATTTTTCTTTTCATTTATGATTTTATCAGTATGGACTCAGATATTTTTATTCTGTTCAGTGGGCTGTAATCCATTACTGTCTTTATTATCATGCTCACATTGACCCCATTGCTTTTATTTTAAAGACGACTTCTTTGAGGTATTGGGCAGGAATGGGATGGTCTCATGTGCACTTGGTTCCTCATTGCCTAAGAAAGAAGTCATCTAATACCTTATTTTCCTTCCCTTGGGACAGTCATCAATCCGCCTCCTGTGGCTGGGACGATTTCATACAATTCAAACTCATCTTCCCTTGAGCAGCCGAATGGAGGGAGCACCAGTCCTTCCGGCAAAGGCTCTTCTGGGCTAGAGGCAAACCCAGGTAATCACTTAGGGGACATAACCGAGGGCTGTGAATTGCCTTCGAGGTTCTCTTGTAATCTGAGAAGTGCCAGGAGTAGACTTAGACCAACTACAGGTTGTTCATGTCCAGGATTGGCTAGAAATGACTTTGAGCTGTATTGGGTCGTTATTACTGTGTAACAAACCAACCAAAATGCAGAGCCTTAAAACCAAACCGTAATCTTTTATTATCATAGCTCACTCATTCTGTGTGTTGCCTGGTTGGTGGCTATTCTCAGCTGCCTCATTAAGTCTTGGCTGGGCGTCCCGAGTTCTACCTGTTGACTGCGGCTCTGTGCCAGGCTTGAAAAGAATACTTACACTTGAGCGTCTCTGTTCCACATATTTCTCATCCTCCTGTGATCACTGGGCTTTTTTTTTTCTTTTCCTGGGTCAGAATATGTCCTTATAATGATGTCAGAAGCACCAGAGAGGAGGCAGAAATAGTTTCTTGAAGCCTAGGATACCATTAACTGGGATACCATTAATCCTGCCTCATTTTATCATCCACAGCAAATCACATGGTGAAACTCAGAGTCAGGGGCTGCAGAGATAGGCTCTACTCCTTTTGTAGGTAGAACTGGAAAGTCACATGGCAGAGTGTGGATACCGGGAGGGTAAAGACTTTGGCCATTTGTGTAATCTGCCCCATGGGCAAAAACATCCCTTAATCCTGGAGTTTTGATTTCACAGATAGAGAATGTTTGGAAGGTTGCATTTCTGTCCTCAGGCTTGACTTCAAAGAAATCTTGGATATGAGCAAAGTTTGACCTTAAAGAAGTGGCACACTGAGAGGGGAAGAAGAGGATTTCATAGGAAGCATCAGATTTTCAGTGTGTGTGCCACTGCGCTGTGTTCTCTCTCCCGCTCTCAAGGCAGGCACCCCTCGATCCAGAAACTCTGCCAGCGAGCTTGGGTGTAGCCTCAGATCCTTTCTTATCATAACACTATTGGCAGTCAGTCCACCAAGCTGGGGGCTGAAGAGGCATACACCTCAGCTACAGAATAAATAGTTCACAGTGTTACTTTCGGGGCTTCACAGAATTTGAGGGCTTGGTGGTCGCCTCCAATACAACAAGGAAGAGAGTTACAAAAACAGGAACTCAGCAAAGTTCATTTAGTAATTAACACAGTATTTCTGGGAGCATCTCGCTTGGACAGGGTACTCTACATTGCCCTTCTTTTGAACGAAAGATAGGGAGATCGCTGCGTGGAAACATGCTTAGTGGGATTCACTCCTGAAGAATCAATCAGCTTGGAATATCTAAAATTAAAAGAAAATAATAGTAAAAATAAATATATGATATACAGAAAAAAAGTAAGGAAAAGCATGCACGATGGTAGAAAAGAAGAAAACCAAAAAGCCGCTGAGCAGTCTAACGAGGAAATTGGGAGAAAGTCCTCCTTTTCTTTGCCTGGCCTTTACCAGCATGTGACATGTCAAGAATGGCCCTGCTTACTTTGTGAGGCATCATTTTAAGGCAAAAAAGCATTTTGAGAGATAATGAATAAAAAAAAGACCCATTTCTCTAGTATATTTCAAATATATATAGACATGTATACACAAATACATACCTACACATGTATAAACACACACATATATATGTGTGTGTGTATATATATATAAAGGAGAGAATTAACAGGACCACAAGGAAAAGTAAGTTAACCAACAGTTGAACATGAAGAAACATCTCTGGGTAATTCACAGATCAAGCAGATGAAACTATCAATGATCATATAGAGGTTCTGAAAACATGATCAGCAAGCTCAAATGGTAGTATAGAGATTATTACTCCTGAAAATTGGAAAATACACATTTATTCCAAGAAGACACTACACATTTATAAATAATTGGCCACGTTTTAGGCCTTAAAGCAAGTTTCAAAAAATTTTTGACATTTTGGCATTACATGGACTATGTTCTCTAACCACAAAGGGGCTAAATTAGAGATTAATAATGAGTGATAGCTAGAAGAACTCCTTGCATTTACAAATGGAGAAATTATGCTTTAGTAACTCATATATCAAGTTAAAAATTATCGCAGAAAATAGAAAATATTCAGAATAGATCTGTAGTTGGCAATTATTGGGACCTCCTCCCTCCTTTTCCCCACCGTCCATTGCCACCTCTTTCCTGGGTAAATGCAGATTTGACTTTCATACCCATTAATATTATTAGAAAATTGGTTGGATGAGTCAACATATGTTA
The DNA here is from genome assembly GCF_022682495.2 of Desmodus rotundus. NCBI lineage: Eukaryota > Metazoa > Chordata > Mammalia > Chiroptera > Phyllostomidae > Desmodus > Desmodus rotundus. The sequence continues at coordinate 111,824,621 of NC_071394.1, forward strand.
TCTGTTTTATGTTTAAAATAACCCATTGTTTGCCCTTTTATTTTGATCCTCATAGGAGAAAAGAGGAAAATGAATGACTCTCATGTTTTGGAGGAAGCCAAGAAACCCCGAGTTATGGGGGATATTCCAATGGAATTAATCAACGAGGTCATGTCTACCATCACGGACCCTGCAGTGATGGTTGGACCAGAGGTCAGCAGGGTGAACCTGGGCAGCCAGCTGGTAGAGCCCTTCTGCTCTCCTGGCCAATCTAGTTGTCCGAAATGGGAATGGTATCACTGAGAGCATGCCATGCTACCCTGGTTTGCATTTAACCCGGTGGTCAGGGCAGAGAGGGCAGGAAAAGCTGGTTGGAGAGGTGATTCCCCTTGACAAATATCGTATCACAGGGGAACTTACTAATAATCTCACACTGTTGAAGCCATTTCTCCTCCCTCAACTTTTGTTCTTTTTAAATCCTCTCCTGAAGATATGGTAATTGATGAGAGAGAGAGAGACAGAGAAATGCTATGTGAGAGAGAAACATTTATCAGTTGCCTCTCGTACGCTCCCCGACTGGGGATTGAACCTGCAACTTTTTGGTGTACGGGATGACGCTCCAACTAACTGAGCCACCTGGCCAGGACCTCCCTCAACTTTTTATCTTGAAAAATTTAAACCACCATAAATGTTGCAAAAATTCCATGATAAAGACTTTTTAAATTTACCAGTTATTAACATTACACTACATTTGATTTGTCTGTGTCCCTCCCTCCCTCTCTCCTTTGAACCTTTTAGAATCATTTCAGAATTAAATACAGACGTCATAACATTTTATCCGTAACTATTTTTCCCGTCTCTTGTAAGACTAGACTGTATTTTCACATTAACACAATGTAGTTATCACTATCCGAAAATTTAGCTAGGGTCCAGTATTGTCTAATATGTGGGTTGGCAAACTACAGCCTGCAGGCCAGATCTGACCCACTATCTATTGTCAGTAAAGTTTTATTGAAACATACTGTCTATGTCTGCCTTGCATTACAAGAGCAGCCTTGAATACTTGAGACAGGGGTCGTGTGGCTTGCAAAGTCTAAAATATTTGTTATCTGACCCTTTATAGAAAAGTTTGCTGACACCTCTCCTAAAGATGCCTATACCCAAATTCCTCATGTATCCAAATTATGTCCTTGATAACATTTGTTGCATTTAGTTCTAATCTCTTCAGTCTCTAATAGTGCCTTGCTGAAGAGTCCTGGTCACTAGTTTTGTGTAACATCCCTCCATTTGGATTTTGTCTGTTTGCTCAAGGTTGGATTCAAACAAAGCATTTTGGGTAGAAGTGCTGCCATCACCTCATTTGTTCCCTCCAGGGCCAGGGCACTTTAAGGCATTTGTGACGGGTTCCAGGAAATCAGGAAAGGGCTTGGAGATGATTTTGCAAAACATCTTTTGAAACATTTTTTAAACATGGCTGTGCTAGATTAAAGTATCTATTTTTTATTTGTCATATTTCCTTAGATATTTATTTTATGGTATTAGGATAATTTAGAGAACTGGAATGTTGTAAGAGAAAGATCTCATTATAAAATTGTCCTTTCCATTTCCTTCTAGTTACCCAAACTTGGGGACGAAGGCTGTATGTAGTACCTTTTGTATACCTGTCTTTCAGGGATTTAGGAACGTCACAGATTAGCTGAGCTCAGGTTTTTCAGCTATAAAATGTAGGTGCAGTCACACCTTTCAGAACTTGTTGCGAGGATGTAGTAGTGTACCGGAGTTGGCTCCTACTGGCATGCAGAGCCAGTTGTGAAGTTGCCAGGAATTTTGTGAGCTGGCAGTTTGAGATGACTGCAGTGGCACCTGGTCACCTGTAGACCAATGAAAGCAGCAAGTACTCCCAAGCAGGGCTTTTCTTCCCTGGGGATCTGTTTGATGAACGCTAAACCCACTTACCACCGGGTGGGTTAAATACGATGGGGAGTATAAAGTGCTGACACAGGTTGGGCTGCCTGCTAGGATTGAGAATGGGTCAACAGATACTTCTCCGGAGGAAAAACTGTCCCCCCAAAAGAGGTACTGTCCATATAAACGTGACCACCACCACTGGTCCTGTAATGAGAATTTGGGATCTGTCATCCGGAGGGTCCTAAAGAGCTCAGCCGGAGGGGATTCCTCCAAATCAGGGGTTTGCAAACTGTAGCCCACGAGCCAAATCCAGTCTGCTCCCCTCCTTTTAAATAAAGTTTTATTGGAACGGCTGTTACACCCTTTCATTTGTGTATTATCTGTGGCTGCTCCCACACCACAACAGTGTTGACTAGTTGCCACAGAAACCTGGCCCTTCACAGAAAGGTTTGATGACTCCTGAGATGTACCAAATATCCATGTATATGTCTAACACTCTGATCTCTCAAAATGCTTTACCTACTTTTTCTATTTTGTTTTCATAACGCGCGTTGTTGTTTGGGACCCTGAAAGTCCATAGCTTATTAGAACACAGGAGAGTGCCGCTGTTGCTATGTCCTATCCCCACTGTCTTAAGAGAAGAACTCTGTGTAATTTTTTCCTGTCTCCTGCATCCCAGAACAATTTTTTGTCAGCACATTCGGCCAGGGATGAGGCAGCCAGGCTGGAAGAGCGCCGGGGCGTGATTGAATTTCACGTGGTCGGCAATTCCCTGAACCAGAAACCCAACAAGAAGATCCTGATGTGGCTCGTCGGCCTGCAGAACGTGTTCTCCCATCAGCTGCCCCGCATGCCCAAAGAGTACATCACACGGCTTGTCTTTGACCCGTAAGTGGTGCTTTGCCCTTCCTTCTTTCTGTTTTCCCTTTTTGAACGAAAGAGGAACTACTCAGAAAGTGAAAGTCAGCCATGGTCACCCACCGAATCCCGCTGCCTCTTGTCACACTGGATACAAAGCTACATGAAAAGAATTGCCGTGTCTAAAGCATTAAGATTAATTTTTCAACAATTCATACATTTTTTAATTAATGATAATGAAGCTTTGTGTTTTAAGTTGCTGGCAACTATCCTGTGCTTCATTCACTGTAGCAATGAAAGAATATAAACACTAAGAAGATGCCCCACTTTTTGAGTAGTCAGAGCATCCTTCATCTTGGTGTCTTAACTAGGTATCACGGTTGCCTGGGTCCGCAAGCACTAGGAAAATTATTGGGATTCCAGATGTTAACTTTGAAAATCCATTGCCCAGAAAACCCCCCAAAAAACCCCTAAAGAAGAGTCATAACATTGCCCGGACAAGAGCTAATAATATAAAGTGTTGTACATGCTGTAATTTTAAATTAACTTTTCATTCTAAGAAGCTGTCATACAAAGTGAAATTGTGTAAGTTTTTCATGTGTAATATTTATATAAATGAATCTTTTTGAATGTAAAGATGCTTTCATATATTAAAAAAACCTAAAACAAAAAAACCCTGAACTTTTCTGATTGGCTGCATTTTAACATATAGAGCCCAGTGGCCTGTGTGGGCTGTGATTCACGTGTATGACAGTTCAGAGTGACATGTCGACAGAGAGGAGGTCTGACGGGATTCCGGAGGGCAGGTTTTGGCAGATTGTGTATGTGGGTTTTGTATTCTTCTCCATAATGTTTCTGTACTATTTCTGAGTAAGAGGAGTCTTCAGAAACACATGCCACTTCCGTCCATGACGTTGTGCTCTCCCCCTGACTCCCCAGCATGGGGCCCTTGGCATTGGGTGTGCCCCAGTTCCAGGGCTCTGGAGCACACACTCTGTTCTTTATTTGCAGCCCTCAGGCCATTTTTAGATGGCTGGCATTTTGGTCAGGTGGAATCTCTGATGAAGACTTGTGTAAGCAAGCTTGCTCCAAAACGTCCACATGAAAGAATGGTCTGGTGAGGCAATGGCTAGATAAAGGAGGTTTCCATAGAAACTCAAGAAAAACACTGCCCCCCCCTTTCCTGGTTGGTTAATAAGGAACACCCCCCAAAAGTATATTTATATAACCAAGATAGGTAAAACTTTGATAAAATCTTATTGTTTCAGGAAACACAAAACCCTTGCTTTAATTAAAGATGGTCGTGTTATTGGTGGTATCTGTTTCCGCATGTTTCCATCTCAAGGATTCACAGAGATTGTTTTCTGTGCTGTAACCTCAAATGAGCAAGTCAAGGTAAGAGTAACCCAAGGTCTTAAGGAAAAAGAATGTGGTATTTCTCACTAATGCTGCAGAGCTTGGGAAGGTCTCTGTGGGCCACGTCCAGAGCAGGTTCGAAGTGGAGTGCAGGACTTTCTGAGAATAGTCCTCTCGCTGCGAGTGGCTGTATCTGAGGAGAATAGATGTTCCCCATGTCCACAGGAGCGGTTCTTCGGAGGCTTTGTTGGACCTTGGGACAAGGTGCAGGGACACTGCGCAGCCCCAAATGTCTATGGCAAGTGAAGGATGTTTGAAGATAAATTGCAGTGGTCACTGTTAATTTACACACACACACACACACAGAGCTGGTGGCAGTGAACCCTCAGGAAGGGTATGGTGTGATGTGGATTAGGAAGATGATTTAGGCGGCTCACACTTCAGGAAGATTTCTTATGATGTGGTCCCTGATTGGGGGGTGGGGGGGGGCAGAAACTAGAGAAATTCTATAAGAAGGGAAGCTGTGAAAAATTTCAAATTATGACTATTTCAGAAGTACTCATGCTGGGTTTGGAATGTAATGTTTTTAGAGGGTGGTGTGTGTGTGTGTGTGTGTGTGTGTGTGTGTTTGTAATTTTCTTTCCCAATTATCCTTGGCATAGGTCCTTCCCTCCCCAGGAGCTATGGCTGTTTTATTGGTGTTGTGGTGGGTATCCCAGTCTGGCTGGAATGAACTAGACTCTCAATTGGCAGGAAGAGCTCTGAGCTAGAGGAGGTTGTGTTCTCTTCTGCTGCCCTTAGGAAGATGGAAGGAGGAAATGTGTCTTTAGAATATTACTCATTTGGTAGTTGGGGAGCCCTAAAGAATATCGGTGCGAAATAATGTGGGTGGTGGGTGGTGGAAAGATAAGCAGCTCAGGATTAGATGGCTGCTGAGAAAAATCATGGGAGGGTCTGAGGCAGTGTTGGTCAGTGAAATATCACGTGCCGTGCAGATGTGAGCCACGCACGAGATTCTACATATTCTAGTAGCCACATTAAAAATAAAGCAAAATTTGTTTTGTAAATATGTTTTATGTTGTCCAGTATATTCAAAGTCTTGCCACTGCAAAGGTACTCAGTGTTATGAAGAATTAATTAATTAATTAAGAATTAATGAGACATTCTACGTTCTTTGTTTTGGACTAAGTCTCTGAAATGAAGTGAATGTTACACCTACAGCCTGTCTCGGCCTGGACTAGCCACATTTCCAGTGCCCACTGTGCACAGTGGCCCGTGGTTCCTGTATTGGACAGTGCAGGTTCAAGGCCATTGTTGCCTCGTGCAATGCCATTTACAGAAAACAAAAATAAGTCACTGGAAGGAACTGTTCTGTGTGTGAGGGCTGCAGCTAGTGCTGTGGGTACTTTTGCTTTCATAACAGCTTGACTCTGGTCGTGGTGCTAGTTATAGCCACTGAGGTTATTTATTCTCACATAGCACAAATGGGGCTTTTTGCTTTTGACTCATAATACTGAGCATCAAAGGGGAAAATTCATTAGTCTTATATTTGTCTTTCTGACTGGGAAGGTGAGGTCCCCCAGCCTGCTTGAAACAGACCTCTGGTTCTTTTTCAAGGAATTCTGACAGTGTGTCTTTAGATGGTGCTGTTGTTGTTTCTCACTTTTTTTGTTTCCCTCTAGCCAAAGGGAGAAACAATTCCAAATGCCCAGAGTTTGGGAACTTATTTCAAAGGAAAATTTTGTTTGGCTTTTCATAGGGAGAGGAGCTGGAAAATATGTCCTTGGTTTATAGTTTCAGAAAAAAGATTGCATAATTTTTGTTTTCAAAGAAAGCTACACCAAGCACCTTGTTTGGAAGGGTTGATTAAGGTTGACTTGGACACTTTCAGGGACACCAGAGGGAAACTAAAGGTATTTAATATGAATTGGACGCTTTGTCTTATTACTTTCCAGAAGGGTACTTTATTTATTTATTTTTTCCCCAAACCATGTAATTTTCTAAAGACTTAAAGGAAGGTGGCCAAACATCACAAACCCAGAAGGAAGAACTAGAAAAAAAATCACTTTTTGTAAGCGACTTACAATGGTAGTTTTAGAAAATAAAAATTACTCTTTCAAAACTGAATGGAACGGATGAGTTTGGCAGAAGCCAGTCCTTGGTAACACCTATTTGTGAAAACAGTGTTCATAAGTAGTTTTAAATTTTTATTTAATACATTAAAAATCATGGCTACATTTAGAATTTGTATCCACTCATTTTGGAGTATTGCACTTACCACCACATTTCAGTGAATGCTTTAAGTGGAATTTGTGTGTGAATTTAACACAAGATAATGTTGAAGAATTTGCTTTAAGTTCCTCACCTGGTTTGAGAATATCTTGTCGACTAAGAATTATTTGGATTTGATATTATATGACTGTGCCTCTTTAGAGTTGCCTACCTAATACTCGTTTACCATAAAAAAATATGTAAATAAACACTGGAGTTACCAGACAGATTTGGGAAATGATCCTTGTGGTGGCAAAAATAGAGACGTGCAAACAAGAGTAGTTCTAGGGGGAAAGTCTACACATTTGCTTGTCATTGAATCATGTTGTCAGTGCCTCTTTCACCAGAGAAATATTTAAGCCGCCACTGTTGCCGGTCACAGTGCTAGACACAGAGAGGATTCAAGTGAGAGGACACAACCCCTACTCACAGGCGACTTGGAATATGGAAACAACTTTTGAAGAGGTGACAGATTAGTGGCCACTGATGAAAAATACCTTATGGAGGTTTTGAGTGGCTGTTTACAAAAGAACCATATTGTTGTTCTTGAGTAAATCACTGGATCGTGAGAGAAGGGGAGGAAATTTATGATGCTTACAAGATAGAGGTATATACGGCAAAGGCCTCGCTCTCTTCCACCAGCCACACCTGGGTTACACTAAATCCCATCAGAAAACACGTTTCCTACTCATCACTGGGTGTTACTCTTTCTCTGCCCAGGCAGCTCCCTTCGCATAGCCAACCCTTCTTTTTCCTCCAGTTTTTTTCATGTTTCTTTAAAAATAATTTAAAATTACATGGGTCATACACACAAACACATTGTCAATAAAACAAAAACCCTACTGTCCCTCCCAGTCCCTGCCGTCCCACTAGTGGGTGTGCGTCCTGGGTGCAAGAGGCAACTGTGTGCTTTGTCGTCGTTGTGTACATCAGTGGCATCCATACTGTACATACTTTAAAAAGCTTTCCATGATTTCCAGGGGTCCTTCAACCTTAGTGCTCTCAGTAATTATTTAAATTTATATTCAGATCAATTAAAATGAAATACAATTTAAAATGAAACGTTTTCATCCCTCAAGTACTCCGTAGCCACATGCGACTACTGGCTGCCGTGTAGGCCAGGAACACGGCCATCATTGCAGAACTGTCTGTTAAACAGCACCGATTCAGAGCTGCCTTATTCTTTGTCCACAGTATTTCACAGTGCGGATGCATCATAATTTGTGTAGTCATTTTCCTGTTCACAACATGTATGGTTTTTTCTGTCATTCATCAATGCTCTGTTTAGAAATGGTTCTCTAGAGTTTGAGGAGTAGAAGGGCTGCATGAGTGCACATGGCCACTCTAATTAAAAAAATGTATCTCCCGATTCCCCTTTTCCATGGATTTACCAATTTACGTTTTCACCAGTGGTGTGCGAGAGTACCATGTCGCCCTATCCTTACTAACACTGGGTACCATCAGCCTTAAAGATACGGCATGCTGTCCAGTGCAATACTGCTTCTCCTGATAGAGTGGTGTGATTACTATTGAGGTCACATGATGTTTTTATATTTGTCAGTAATATTTAGTGCTTGTTCCTTTCCTTTGACAGTTTTTTAAGGTTGTCTCTCTTTTTTTTTTGGTATTGCTCCTATAGATGAGATTTATATATTCTTGATATTACATCTTTACATGGTACAACTATACCCTTCCCATTTGTCATTTGTTTTTTGTTTAGGGCATCTTAAATTGCTTCGGATATCTTTAAGAAATTTAAAAAGTTGAAGTAGTCTAGTGAATAATTAGTCCTTTCTTTTATGCTTTTGCATTTTATGTTTTCTTTAAGAAGCTGTTTAGTACCCCTAGGTGATAAACGCACTTTTCTATCTCTTGTATAGGTTTATTTTTCCTTACATTTAGATTTCCAGTCCATCTTCTTACCTTGTTGTCCATTTGACTTACTCTTTTAAGGCCTGCCTTAAACATCTTTTTTACTTTCTATATCCTCTTCCTTCTCCTCCTTAATTATTTTGTAGCCTTTTCCTCTATGATAGGTACAAATACATCACTCTGTATCAATGCTGTGCAATAGAAATATATTGTGAGCCTCAAATGCAACCCACATATGTAATTTTAAAATTTCTAGTATTCTCTGGCTGGTGTGGCTCAGTAGATTGAGCGCTGGCCTGCGAACCAAGGAGTCCCTGGTTCAATTCCCAGTCTGGGCACATGCCTGGGTTGTAGGCCGGGTCCCCAGTAAGGGGCATGTGAGAGGCAACCACACATTGATGTTTCTCTCCCTCTCTTTCTCCCACCCTTCCCCTCTGTCTAAAATTAAATAAAATTTTTTTTCTAGTATCCATATTTTTAGAAAGTAAAATTAAACAGGTGACTTAATTTTTGTATTCTATGTTTAAGTTGATATGCCCCAAATATTGTTATTTCAACATATAATAAGTATAATTGTTATTTATAAGAATGTATTTCCTGATGTGTATTTTACACTCTGATACATCTCCATTTGGACCAGTCACATTTCAGTTGCTCGAAAGGCACTTGTGGCGAGTGGCTTCCATATTGAACAGTGCAGCTCTATACATAATTATGTATTTATGTCATTATCGTCCCCATTTAATTATCTTCACCTCAAGGAGAGAGTTATTTCATTCATTATTTTATTCGAGTTTTGCCCAGACTCACAGTGTGTCAGTATTGTGATATGTTTGGGAAAAGCTACAGTGTCCTTAGGTGACATCAATAGAAGGATAATTTCCAGAAGAGGGAGACTTCTAGCCTCACATGCGATAGAAAATTAGACCAAACGACTTCTAGAGATCCTTCTAGCCTCAAGGTACTATAGTTCCAAGAGATCATACCTTATAACACTTTAGAGTTCTTTTGAAAAGTATGTCATCAAATTCTAAAATATTTATGTGAAGGTATTTGTGTCTGGATGCTTGAATTTACTTTCACCTCTTTTTTTTGAGGTTCTAAAACAATCACTTCAAATTTATAGATTTTCTCTAAGCTTTATACATCACTGAAAAACTTGGTAATTGCATTTCGTTTTTCATATTTTAATTGTTAATTTATTCAACATTGTTTACTCGCATTAGTTACTGCCTAATGTCCTCTGGCTCCCTCAGAGATCTGGGCTTCTCAGACCTCATTAGGAAAGGTTGGATAAGAGCAAGTTGAAAATCCCATGTATGGGATGATACAGTTGAGGAATTGCTGATTTGTCGTATGCAGGAAACACTCGGGTTAGTTAACATTCCAGTAAAGAGATCAGCACTTTGTATTCGCATTGCTCCTTTCGTCTCAGGTTCTCACATACTGTGAAGATAAGTAGAAATTCAGAATCCATATTTACTCCCAAAACTTCTTTATTAATACTCAGGAAGTAACCTTTGGATTTGAACTGGCAGTTTGTAGCCTTCGCGTAGTTATTTCTCAAAGAACCAGAAACTTGTATTTCTAAATGATTATATATCAATTCAAGGATTTTGAATGTTTTGGTTTTTAGTTCATTTCAAAGTTCAGAAATACAAGACGGGGTACTAGTACTATATTGGTAAAATCAGTACCAAAGTAAAAATTCCTGAACTTGCCAATATTTCCTGATGAATTTGTAGGACTTATTTTTTTTTTCCTTCAGAACCTAATATATTGGTCTGTACACTAATTTCCACCTAGGGCTATGGAACGCACCTGATGAATCATTTGAAAGAATTTCATATAAAGCATGACATCCTGAACTTCCTCACATATGCAGATGAATATGCAATTGGATATTTCAAGAAACAGGTACGTTTTTCACTGCGCAGCACGATCTGTCATACTTTTCTTAAACAGGCACTCAGGTAGCCTTCCTTCACCTGAGTTGCCCACCCCCTGCACCCTCCAGCGTTTTCTACTTAGAAGAAGGACATACCATTTATTTTGTAAGCCTCAAGCCAGAAGTAAGCTCCAGACCGGATTAGAGGGTATGACCAGCACCATAGTCGTACTAGGTAAGTATTTGCTGAGTGAACGAATGTCATGTACCAGTGAAGGGTGATATTGCGTCCTGCCATTCTAAATTACGGTATCTCCAGTCTAATGAGAAACTTTTCGGGGTGAGTCATGTTCTCCATGTATGAGGGAAATAGATCCAGTCTGTGCAAAGGCTCTCTTCACCGCAGAGAAGAAATTCTCACATTTAGAAATAAGCTCCAGACAACTCTTGGTTTACACGGGTAGAGGTGTCCAACCTTTTGGTGTCTCTGGGCCACACTAGAAGAAGAAGTCTTGTCTTGGGCCATACATTAAATACATTGTGACACACACAAAAAATCTCATAATGCTTTAGGTAAATTGACGATTTTGTGTTGGGCCGCATTTACAGCCATCCTGCATGATCCGCGGCCCACGGGCAGCAGGCTGGGGGATGGGCTGCCTTCTCGGTCCTTTCTCATCAGAAGTTTTCCACTTGGCTTTTTAAGGACTATTCTTTGCATATTTATTTTTACAGTGCTTTGTAGTTCCTATGCATTTTTTGCTTAATCTGACTGCACAAGTAATGTATAGTTATCGTAGAAATTTTGGAAGAAGAAAAATTGCTCATAATTCTACCACCCAGAGAAATTTAATATTAATTGTTAATGTTTTGATATATACCCTTCTAATATTTTTTCTGTGTGTTTGTGAATGGATGTGTGTATATCAATATAAAAATTGGCTAATACTGTCATTGAATTATTTGCCTTTTTACTCAGTGTATTCTGATTATTTTTATATGACTTTTGATAGTTCTCTGAGATCTTGTTGTATAAATTGAAAATAGTTTATTAAACGAATACCACCTGTTGGGACATTCAGGCATTTCGTGTATGTCAGTGTGTGTGTGTTGCCCTCGTCTATGGTAATTTGCTTTGAATAAATGTCTAGAAGCAGAGCTGCTTCCAGGCGTGTTTAAGGTTTTGTTATGCGTTGACAAATACTGAAACAATTTCTGTTCTTGTCAGCAGTATAGAAGAGGGCTCAGGAAATTAGTCGATAATTGAAAATAGGTTTTTTACCCCTGTCCTTGGTAACGCATTGTATATGTTTGCATTTATTTGGTCATTGTGAGGTTTGACTTGTTTTTCCTTGTTCATTGACCCTTCGTATTAAATTTTTTTGAATTGCCAATTCATTGTAATTTGCCTTTCTTTCTATTAAAATATTTAATTTTACATTGATTCATATGAAAACTCTTTGCATTTACAGATATTGACCTTTTATGATTTCCCCTGCTTTGTCATGTTTCAACATTGTTTATGGCTTTTTTTAAATGTACAGAATTTTAAAGATTTTTATGACGTAAAGTCTATTCACTTTTCCTTAAAAAACATACAGGTCCTTATGGGACTAGAAAGCTTTCCCTCTTCCAGTGTTAGATCATTAGTCGCCTGTGTGTTTTTTTCCTCATTCTTTGGGGGGCGGGGTGTGAGACTTTTGTCCTCACACTCCCCAGACAGAACTCAGTGGGATTGTTTGCTGAGCACTGGAGCGTCAGCTTTCCTAGGTTGTAGGCACATTGCAAAGCCTGAGGTCCCAGCCCTGGTTCTCGAATGACTTGCCAGTAGCCCTCTTTGTAGGCAGTGGCAATAATTGCTTGGAAAGTAAGGGTTTGCTGAAAGAGTAGGCAGGAGACTGCTGGTGATAGTTCTGAAGCCCATGGAACTTTCTGCCAAAAACTGAAATAGGCACTGTAAGGAAAACTATGTTTATATTATAAATATAGGAATATACACCCTGTGGCATGATGTTATTGCTGCTTAAAGTGTGTAAATGAATAGATGGTAACGCATTTATGTCACTGAAACAGCCACACATTGGGATGGTCTGGAAGTTTTTTGCCTGTAAAGTTGGGGTTTCATTTTTCTCAACGTCAGGGTTTTACTGGGTGTAGTTTTTGACAAGCTTTTCTTTCAGACTTTAGTTCAATGTTAATTATGGGTTTGTTGAGAATCCTGGGGGCCCTCTTTTCCATTTTTGGAGAATTTGTGTAATTTAATGCAAAATTAAACCTTATGTTTACTTAATAGCTGTTTCTGTTAATAAACCACTTTTTAATAATATGTTTTACTATGCTTAATATTTTTACATTGCCTTGCTTCCTGTTTGCACATTTGATTTTTGATGTTTTTGAACTTCATAAAGCATATCTTGGTGCCTAGCACTCTACCTGGCACATAGTTAGCACTCAATATATATTTTATACACAATACCCATGTAAATGAATTTATTTGCTTTGTAGGGTTTCTCCAAAGAAATTAAAATACCTAAAACCAAATATGTTGGCTACATCAAGGATTATGAAGGAGCCACTTTAATGGGATGTGAGCTAAATCCGCAGATCCCCTACACAGAATTTTCTGTCATCATCAAGAAGCAGAAGGAGGTAAGCCTGGGACTGACTCCTGTTCCTCTGATCTGGACAGCCTTAGTTCTGTGTGTGTGGGTTTACTGGGTGTCATAATCAGTTTGCTATGGTTTGTCTAGATTTCTTCTTGGAAGCTATCCTTGATGTGTCTCCTCTCTAGGTCACCATTCCTGAGAGCGTCAACACTTCTTAAATTGTAATAAAAACACAAACTTGTAAAATATGATGAATCAGCTTCACCTTCAAGGCCTTTTACATTCTGGTCTGAAGCCTCCTTCCCAAATTTACCTCTTTAGTTTCTTCTCTAAACTGTTCTCCAAAGTCCATTACTGATGCTTAACCCTCTTGCTTGGTGTCTTCATCCATTGCCCACCTCCCTCTCCTAACCCACACATAAACTGAACCACTTCAGGCTGTGTTCCAGTTCCTCCTTGGGACTTCCCCAGCACTAGTTTGAGCCACCCATTGGAATTGCAATTATTCATCATCTTACGTAGACATTTGAGTTAGTGGGTTTTAATCTCTCCTTTTACAAGGTTGCAAGGTCTGAAGGCTACACTTCTAGGAAGTAACAGATTTGTTATCTAATATTGGGGTAAAGTCTTTTACACATCTGAACTGGAAGAGAAGCATGAAGAGAAAGCTTGATAGATTTGAGTGCATAGCACTTTTACATTTCTCTGAGACAGGGAAAAAAACACAAAAAGAGCATAATTTGGGAGTGTGCAGAGGCCATTTAATAAATGAATAAACTTTGCGTGTTAAGCCCAGGATCACCTCGTTGCTCCCCTAGTACGTTGGAGCTCAAAAACTTGGAGTTTGCAACTGTGTGTCCTCCTACACAATTCCACTTTATACTTCTGTTATTCATTCTAGTATACTTTTCTCCAGGCGTAACTTCCACAAGTTCTTCTATCTTAGACCTTTTTTTCCCTCATTTTTACTAATGGCCCTTAATCTCAGTTCTTAGTTATTTGTCAGACATCACCAATATAACAGACATCTATGCACAGTGTCTGGTGCATAGTAGCTGCTCATTAAGTATTTTCCTTTTACTTAAAGAGGCTCAGATTGTTTTTTGTTGGGGTTTTGTTTTGTTTTGGTTTTTTTGCTTCTTTTGGAGGTGAGCAAAAGGTTTTTTTTTTTTTTCTTTCTTCAGTTAGAAAATAAAAACAGCCTTTGTTGTTTGGTGAAAATGTCAGCCTCAGAGAGAATTCCAGATAGGGTACTTGGAGAGTTAATAAAAGCACAGCAGGCTCCTGTCTCTGTCTCTCTCTGAAGAGCTAGCTTTCTTCATTGTTCTCTTTGGGGCTTAATGAGCAGGTCTGAATTCAGCAGCTCATTGTTCAGCATTAGAGGCTGCTGGCCAACCAAAGCCATGAGGGCGCTGTCAGCTGCTCATTCCTCACTCCTCCTCCCAGCAGCCCAATTCATCTCCGCAGTGTAAGCAGGATTCCCCTGACAGGGTCTGCAGATTCCCATAGTCCAGATCTGTTGGCTCTTCCTCCACGGAGGGGAAAGCCATAAGCACAAAGCTAACAAAAGCAGTCCGTGTTTCAAAAGACAATGTTCCTTCCCCTGTCTTCTTCTTCCTCTCTTGGATCTTTTTTCCATTTCTCCTCACCTTCCTTCTTTATCACCAGCCTTCTCTAACATACACCATTGAATGGATGATGCAAGCTTGGAGCTGTTATAACCCAGTTCTTTTAAAAGAGGTCTGAAATCACCAAAATAAAATACTGGGATTCACATAGTACCTTCTCTTACTGAATTCAAATGATTTTTTCAAGTATCTTTTATTCCAACTTTGAAATCCCCCCGAGGAAGGCGGGGACTAATGGTGGTAGCGAACAAACTGTAAATCTATGGACTCTCCTAGCCCCTGGAAGCCTAGAGAGCAGGGTCAGTTGTGGTTGTGGGTAGTGGAGATAGAGAAACCTAGTGCGGTTGGACAGGTGGCGTGGAGTGGAGAGCTGAGTACTCCTCTGTGAGTGTTGACTCCAGGGGAGTGGTGGGATCCCTAGTGGCCTAGTGTCATCTGAGATGGCTGTGGGGGAGATGTGTCTTAAACTTGGCAGCCTGGTAGGGAACCAGCATGAGTAAAGGCTCAGGGTCTAAGTGGATTCATGGGCACGTGAATGACTAGGGCCAGAGATGAGTGGGTAATGAAAGCCACTGTTTGAGAAAGTGCGGCTAGGTTATGAGCAGGCGCAGTTGGCTGTGTGCGTGCGTGCGTGTGTGTGTGCGTGTGCGTGTGTATGTGAGAGAGAGAGAGAGAGAGAGAGAGAGAGAGAGCAGGCTGGGATTGAGGGAAACTTCTTCAATCTTAATCCATGTGTGAGACTAAAAGGGATTGGTTGGCTTTGGAGGAGCCAAAGGCAAGGTGCGGTGAAGGAATGAGATTTTTTGTAAGAAGAGATGTTAAGACTTGGTGACATATTAATGATGGGGAAGTCTCCCCCAGTTTTCTGTTTGGGAAGACTAAAACCGACAGCAAAGGAAGGAGAGATGGATTTGAGGAGAGAAAGATGAGGACATGGCAGAAAGTGAAGACGTTTTCTAGGGAGGTAAAGAGGCTAGAACAGAAGTAAAGTGTGTTCGTTCTCCAAAGTGATTCTTGGAGGCACAGCAAGATTAGGAAGCCTCCCCTCCCATTACCAGTCACTCGTCAGGAGCCCACCACCTTCGAGGTGCTGCGTGAAGGGTGTGGAGACCACCTTGTAGGTCATCACGTTGGAGAGTCCCTTGGTACGGAGAAAATACATTTCAAAGTATATGTGAAATTATATTTTCTGAAGGCATTCATTTAAGAGATTGCCATTGGGAGTCTTTTTCAAAAAGACTTATACTTCTTAATAAATGAGGGGAGAGCATCCATCCAGACCTGTGCTGTCCAAAGTGGCAGCTACTAGCCACGTGTGGCCACTGAGAACTTGATACGGGGCTAGTCCAAACTCAGATGTGCTGTGAGAGGAAATACACTCTGATTTCGAAGACCTAGCGTGAATAAAAGAATGCAAACTGTTGTGATTTTCTTCATTGATTATATGCTGCAATGATAATATTTTAGATATATTGGTTTAAATAAAAAAGTGTTGTTAAAATCAATTTGACCTATTCTTTTTTTTTTAAATGTGGCTACAAAATATTTTAAATTGCACGAGTGGTTTGCATCATACTCTGTTGGGTAGCACTGACCCAGGTTAACAGGAATATACTTTTACTAGCCCCATTATTTTATGACGTTCATTGTTTGACGGCTAGGTTTATGAGTTCAGGTGGCAGCATTCACCAGTGTTAAGTCTGAAATCAAGCAGTTAGGAACGGGACGTTTTTGTTTCCTCTTGTGAGTTCAGTTAATGACTGCTACTGGTTTATTTATTTCTTTTCTAAAATTCAGTTATGATATGGTTAATGTCAGGTTGGCGATTTTTTGTTTTTTGGGTTTTTTTTTTGTAATTATATTGGAAATATTTAGCTCAATATATTAGGAAGTATTTTATAAAACAAATACCTCTCAAAATTGTCACATCATGGTTGTGATGCCTTAACAGACAACACTTTGGAGTTGGCTATTTTTATGCAAAAAGCAAAGGTTGCCACTCAGGCCTTGAAAAATTTGAGAGGTAAGGTCATCCTCCCAGGCTTTCGGGCCTCTCTGAGGCCTGTTCTTCTGCCTCTTCAGTCCGGAGGAAGTGGTTCCTCGTCATGGGGTGTGAGAGGTTCTGATGCTGACCTGGGTAGCAGATCTTTGCTGCTTTTCCTGTAGCTCTGACAGAGCTCCTGGGACAAGCTGGGCAAAATAATTAGCTCAACGCTAAAGAGGACAGTGGGCCCTTGGGGTAGAATGTTCTCTTAATATTGACGTTTCTGCTGGCCGGGGACAAGGACTCATAAAGATGGTTGTGTGAATGCACTAAATGGGCATGGTGTAATAGAATGTTTTCCTCGTTTACCTGTTAAATCGAATTCACCCCTTTCTCCCTTTTCAGTTCCTAAAGACTGTATTTTGTTAGGGAACCAGCTCCTTAGGTTGGCTGACTGAAGCTGTAGCTGCAGACTTCCACCACTGAACACGTTTTCTTCCTGTGCTTTACAGATCATCAAAAAGCTGATAGAACGAAAACAAGCCCAGATTCGAAAAGTCTACCCTGGACTTTCATGTTTTAAAGATGGAGTGCGACAGATTCCGATAGAAAGCATTCCTGGAATCAGTATGTACATAGATCTTCTTTTAGTAACAAACTACAGAAATGATCCCTGAAAGTATAGTCTTTATAGATCTTCATTTAAAAGCAAAATCTTTTGGTAATGCCATTAGCTGTGTTTGAAACGATTACCAGAGTGCAGTACTTTAAAAAAGCTTTTTGCGTAGCCCTTCTCCATCTGTGTTATTTCTAGTCTTTCAAGAAGCCAGCAAATGCTTTCCTTTGATATCCTTTCTCTACTTCCCTTTGTAAACAAACCAAGGAGTGCTTAGATAACCCCTTGTTGTAGCTATTAATACCCATCATTGATTGAGAGCCTGCTGCTTGTAGCACAGTGCTAGGCACTACCCACGTGTGTCCTTGCAAGTAGGGGACTCTGCTCCTACGAGCAGGGAAATTCAGTCTCAGAATGGCTAAGTTCTCTAGCCTCACGCGGCACGTGGCCAGTAACTGTCAGAATGAGGAACAGGCCGTTTCTTACTCCTCCACCACGTTGCTGTTCTCACCGTGTCTCATTGCCGTCATGGTTACAATCTGCATGGATCTGTGCTGGGGTCAATCAGTTTTCCAAATTTGTAGGAAGGATGGTTGAAAATCACATGATTTGTTTCCAGTTCCCTATTTCACAACAGTTTTCCAGAGGGTTCTTATCTGCGAGTATGTTAGCAGTGAGTTGTGTTGAGTTGAAACATACACAGTAGCTCTTTTGCTAGATGAAAAGCTGTCAAGTATCGGCACTTTCGTTTGGTTCAAGTCCAGGATCTTCTGGTATATTGAAGATTTATAAAGCAAAACAAAATCAGTCAAACTGAAATTCTCCAGAAGAGAACAGCACATTATTTGTTTTTTCATGATATGTTTCATATATGTTTTTTCTTTAGAAAATCTTCTCTGTAGGACATCTTGCTTTCACTGTCAGACCAGAAATTTTACTTCCCCATGTTATCCCAATTAATGGCATAATAGCTACCATATCACTGAAGGCCAGTTTGTGCCAAGCATTCTTCTGTGGGATAACATCACCTAGTTTTTAGAATTCTGTTCTATAGATTGGTAAACTGAGAGCAAAAGGTTAAATAACTTATCTGGGGTAAAAATTAGCTTTTAAGGAGAAAGCAAGAAATCAAATCCAAGTCTACTGGACTCCAGAGTATGTTTTCTTTCTGCTACGCTAAACCATCTTGCGTTATAAGCAAGGTCTTTGCCAAATAAAATAGAGACTAGGACAGAGTTTATTCTAACCTAAAATAGCAGCTTAACTCTTCACATGGTGATGGGCAAAAAAAAAAAAAAAAAAAAAGTGACTATGACTTTAAAAAAATACACGTGTTTCTCTGGCTGGTGTGGCTCAGTAGATTGAGTGCCGGCCTGTGAACCAAAGGGTCACCGGTTTGATTCCCAGTCAGGGCACATGCCTGGGTTGCAGGCCAGGTCCCTAGCAGGGGGCTGCATGAGAGGTACCCACACATTGATGTTTCTCTTCCTCTCTTTCTCCCTCCCTTCTCCTCTAAAAATATATAAATAAAATCTTCAAAAGCATAAATAATACATGTGCCTACAGTACTGGACAGTTTTACTTTTTGTGCTTATCTTTGAAAGGTTGGAGTTCCTTTAAAAACATTAACCTATAGGGCAGTGTGGTCAGTCTTGGAAATGTTTTGTACTGTTAGCTGTGTTTGGAGGTAACTAACTCAGGTAATTTCAGTCTTTTCAGGAATAGACTTACAGAGGCATGGCTGTAATTTATTGCATTTTCAATAAGTGTTAACTGTTATTCTCTTGACCAAAACCACTTCTCACTCAGTCTTTAATTGTGTTGACATATAGGAGAGACAGGCTGGAAACAGAGTGGAAAAGAGAAGAGGTAAGTGTGATGGGTGAGAGGATATTAATGGAAGTGATCCCCCCTCCCCTCCCAGCAACTTAGACAAAATGGGCAAACTGATTGTAGTCACCAATACACTTGTTGGGCGTCAGTTTTCATAAAAAATTCAGGAATGAATTCAGTTTTAGGTTTTTGTAGAAGTGAACTGAATAGCAATCAACTGGCAAGAGGATAAAAAACTAATCATCGTTCTGTGTTGTTCACTCTTTCCCTTTCAAGTAAAGAGCCCAAAGACTCTGACCAGCTTTACAGCACGCTCAAGAGCATCCTCCAGCAGGTGAAGGTAGGGGTTTTCTTTTCATTCAGCCCATGCAAATATTTTGAAATGATTTCCCACACAGAATTTCCATATTAGATACCTTGCTTTTTTCTTTACCCAAGAGCCATCAAAGCGCTTGGCCCTTCATGGAACCTGTGAAGAGAACAGAAGCTCCGGGATATTATGAAGTCATAAGGTTCCCCATGGGTAATGCCATTAACATTTTGAAAGTATGATTTAAAATTCTCTGGATAGTGGTGTGGGCGACAAATGGTTACTGAGGTTAATTGTACTCTTCTGTAGTAGGGTAGGGTGTGTATGACGGGCGATGAGATTCCATGTATCTGGGGAGGGCAGTGGTGTCAGAGCAGAATGACACAGGAGAGGTGGGTGCCTATGTTTATGACACATTCTGCAACTGCTTGGGAGCCCACACACCAACACTAGGTGCAGAAAGCCCAGGTGGGGACTGCAGGCAGCACGAGATATGAAACGCTGGCTGTTTGGACATAACCTTGCTTATACTCTACTTGTTGGGTGGCAAATGCATAAGCATCAGGTTGTGCTCTTAATATGTTATGAGTCTGTGTAAGGATTTTTGAAGATAGTACAAAAGAAGTTAGATGAAGCTGCTTGAGTGCTCTACTTTCAGAGGGAGAAATCCTAGTTAACGCAGGCCTTGATCTTTCATGCTCTCCATGGATACTATTAATGTCACTCCTTATCCTCCTATTTTAAGCTTTGGCCCACATCCAAAGCAACCAAACAAAAAAAACGCCACTAGATAGGTACTTAGTAGAAT
The DNA here is from genome assembly GCF_022682495.2 of Desmodus rotundus. Classification (NCBI taxonomy): domain Eukaryota; kingdom Metazoa; phylum Chordata; class Mammalia; order Chiroptera; family Phyllostomidae; genus Desmodus; species Desmodus rotundus. The sequence continues at coordinate 111,844,538 of NC_071394.1, forward strand.
TTGCTGCTGTGCCTGCACCATGCTAAAATGAATGAATTGAATAAATTAAGAATCCCCAAATTAAACCAATCTGGCCTAGTGCAATGAGCTGAAAAAAAATTTTTTTTTCAATCCGCTGTGTGATCATTTTGGGGAGAAAGCTTGTATGAGTCTGTGACTTGCGTACCTTTTCTCCCTGTCATCCATTTCTGGTGCCAAAAAAGGGTTCAAGTGTGAAAGAAGGAATTAGAGGGATCTATTAGCTCCCGGATAGCGAGGTTACTTGTAGATGTTTTCTATGGCATTCATTTTCACGTGAACATTTTATATAGTTGTGCAATGATTTCAGTAGTCTGTACTCCTTGAAGTGGACATACAGCCATATGCTCTTTTTCCCTTTTCTCTCTCTCTGCCTTGCTTCTGTGTATTTGAGGACATGAAAACCAAAGTGCGGGTTGACCGAGTCTGGAGTTCTGAATGGAAGGGTGATTTGGGAATGAATATTTCCCATGGCATAAAAAATATGTTAAAACCCTTTATGTACATTTTAAAACGTAACCGACCTTTGTATCCTCACTTCTCGGACCATGTCAGCTTCTTTTGTGAAGCCCACATGGGAGGCTGCACTCACTTGGAGAGAATAATTTTCCTTCAGCCGTGCACGTGCACTTTGAAGACCTGCAGAGGCAGGCCTAGCAGGCTTGTCTGTCATAGCCTGCTCACAGCCTGCTTTCTGGAAGTTTTCTCCTCGGTCCGGTCTGAGAAGGATGTGAGCTTCTCCAGTCGGTTACCACTTGTGTGTGATGCTTGGCAGGGGAAAATTGACCACACTGAGTGAGACCAGTGTGGGCTGAGGTGTGTTCTGGACAAAGTCAATTAAACCAGCAAATGGTGCTCTGTAGTGGCGCTGTGATAACTTTGTGGGGATGCCTTTAGGTGCTGGGCAAAATATGTAGTTTTGTCCCCTAAGATGGCCATGTTTTTAAGGACAAGACCAGTCAATAATTTTACTCGTCCTCATTACCTTCTTGGCTCTTTACAAACACATTTCTTCTCTTTCCCCTGTGCCTTAAAAAACTCTTTTCTTCCATGTGAATGAGGTCTAATCTGTTTTATTTAGGGAATGTTGTCAGAATAGTCTCGCCCAAATAGTCTAGCATGTCTTCTTAACTGCACGTGGGTTGCCAGGCAGAATTTCCGATTTATCTAGAGTTCACAAGTTGGTGGCGGGCAGAAGAGTGAAAACAGAATAATTTAATGGTGTCTCCAGATTTGGTATTACTGATAAACATCTTTTTTAACTTAGAATACAAAGGAAATGTGTAGAATTGGTTTTAATTCTTCAGAAAGGCCCAAATACTTCTATGATTCTTGTTTTGTTTCTGTTCTGTTTTAGGTTCTCCCCATCTCTTCTTACCCTCCTGTTTCCAAAAAATACATTTGAAAAGCTTTAGATAGACTTTATTGTTAAGCTTCGTTGTCTTCTTCCCCTTTTAGTTTTTGGGTTAAGTCTCTCTTCTAAAACATTATATTTGGCAGGATATCTTCAGTGTGAGGTATTTAGGTGGAAGAAAGATAAACATCTAGTTTTACTTAGAGAGGCACAGTTCACTTGCTCTTTCGTTGTTAAATAAGAAGTCATCTTCATCTGTTCAGTCACACCTGGGTGAGACATTAGGGGGGTATGTGCTGAGCCTTTCTGTGTCTTAACACTTTTTAATTTTTCTCTCTTTCCAAACTATTTCAGTTAGAGAAGAAAGGAAATTGAAAGTCAAACTCACATTTGTGATGGCCTAATTCTGAGACAGGTTTTTGTCAAAGGAAATAAGAAAAAGCGGATTATTTTCCATTCTTCTTTGTGTTAGATTTAGGATTTTGATGCAAAATAATTTCTTCCAGTTTGGAGATGTTGTACATCAATTTATTTGTCTTATTAAATGATTATCCCAATGTATTTGGTTATATTTCTTTCCCTCTGGAAAATTTGATAATATAGTGGGAATTTAGGTTTATTGATATTCAGAAGTATTTCTTTAGTGATTTTGACTTATCTTTCCATCTACAGTTAATGGAATTTTTAATTATAGAACCAGACTTAGAGATAGCTAGTGACCTATACATAGACAATGTTAATAAGTAGAAGATGTTAGCACCTTCTAATCTGCAGGGAATTCTTTAAATCAGTCCTGAGACTGAGCGTTACAGGAGCCCCACTGTATTCTTGTAAATTCAGATGAAGCACTGTGCATTTGTAAAAATAATACAATTTAAAGCACGTAGATGTACTGGGAAGTTCTTATCTTTTTTACAATAGCCTCAGAAGGCTTATTTGCTTTAGAAAATAGATTATTAAGTAAAGTTTGTCATTCTTAAGTCATTTATGGAACACGAGAGGACATCCATTTGAACCATGTTACCCAGGTCACCGGTGTACTTGCAGATGTGTTTATGATCAGTTTCTCTACCTTAGTTCTCTACAACAACAAAACAGCGGTGACTTTGGTTAAAGAAACTCAGTCTGATTGTTTTAAGTAATGAAATGATTCAACACAAGTGTCCCACCTGATTTACTCCGTGTAGATAAAAGCCTCTTCTGTATAAATCTGAACGAATAGCTAACAGTACTTCATTCATCATATTTATCGCTGCTAATCTACTACTTCTTGTGCTGAATAAGGGATTGGACCAGATGATTAATAATGGCCCCTTCAGTGTTAAAATGCTGTGATTTTATACAAGCAAGAACATAAGATTTAAGAACTATTTTCCCTGATCATATGAATTTCTCTTACACAAAGTCACTGGGATGTAAAAATGTAATTAAACTGATGACATAGATTTTTCAATCTCACTTTTGTCAGCTAACGTTCAAAAGAAGTTACCGTTGCTAATGTGTTTTTTTTTCCTGTGCAGATCTGAAAACCATGAGTGAACGCCTCAAGAATAGGTACTATGTGTCTAAGAAGTTATTCATGGCAGACTTACAGCGAGTCTTTACCAATTGCAAAGAGTACAACCCCCCTGAGAGTGAATACTACAAATGTGCCAACATCCTGGAGAAATTCTTCTTCAGCAAAATTAAGGAAGCTGGATTAATTGACAAGTGATTCCCCCCTCCCCTCTGCTTCTTAGAAACCCATCAAGCAGTGTGCCTAAAGCAAGGTGGTTAGTTTTACAAAGAATTGGACATAATGTGTTGAAGATTCTTGTAAATGTAATAATTAGCACTTTTGAAAAACAAACAGAAACCTCCTCTTAGCTTTTCAGATACGTATTTAAATTTAAGTCCTAGAACATTTTTATTTTATGACATAGATTTTAATCTATTTACTACTATCAGTGTAAATTTTCTATGGCATGTCCATGAGGTGAATATTCAATAATAGGTGATCAGGGGGTTCCTCAAAACCTGTATATGAGGAAATTGCACATTGTACCAAGATTTGGGGGAATCCAGAAAATTTCAGACCATGAATGTTTCCATTTTTTCTAATGGAATGTGAGAATTTATTTTTATTTTTTTCTGAAGGATTTTAAGGAAGGAATTCATGATTAAAAAGCCCGTAAAAGGTGAAATATGTGACGTTTGAAGTCTCTCTGCAGACTTTCTCTCTATATATTTTAAAAACACTCATCTAGATGAGGTGCTTTGAGCAGTTCTGAAAAATGCAGTTTCATAAAAGCAACTGCCTTGATTCCTAAGGAGGAAATTCTAAATAATGCAAACTTTTTTATAAGCATCAGGTTTTTGATAATTCTGTCTACCTATAAAAAAAAACTTGGGAGTGTATAACCACTATTTTAATAATTATTTTCTCTACACAAATGTGTAATATTATATTTGACTTCGCTTATGCAGGCCATAAGTTCCAAAAGGCAATTTCCTGGGCCACAAAGGCATACATTTGAAAACACTTGAAATTGAATCAATGTGCTTTAATAGAAAAAGTATAATCTATATGTGTACCAAATATGGTGAATACTCGTTCTCATAAATAAGATTTTTTTCCTTTTCTATGATACACAACGACCCACCAATAACATACACGTGGACATTTTTCCTTTTGCATCCTCAGATTGTGTGTATTCATTGTCCAAGTTGAATTAAATGACCACCAAGATTTGCCGCCAGTATTTCAACACCTACATTGGTTTGTAGACCCAGGGTAATATCCCACTAAAATCCATCATAGAACCTGATTAACCAGTCTTGGGATTCCGGTTCAGTGCTTGGATTTAGTTGCCGATTAACACTACATAGATGAGTGGAACATCTGCCATCCCAGCTCTGGGAGGACCAACTAATACAAAACAATTGAAGGCCATCTTGATGGTCTCGACACTAATTTTTGTGACACAAATTTATAAACTGATTTTTGTAAAGAACTAGGTTTTAAAAGTGTATTTAACATGATGTTTTCTATCAGCATAAATGAATTAAGACGATCACTTAAAGTCATTAAAAAAGAGTTGCCAGAGATAATCTGCATTAAGGAAAACACTTGGAGTTGGAAGTGTTGTTTTTAATATGTAAGAGATGTTCAGAATGCTCAAAATGAAGAATGCCTCAACTTTTTTAAGGATAAGAAACCACCTTGAGTAGCATCTAGATTTCTAATGAAGAATGATGATACAGTTTGGATGAAGTATCCTGGACTGGTTTTAAACAGTGCTTTGTACTGGACCTGCCGAAGCATCTATCCAGCTTGGTATCCTGTGAAAGTTTGTTATTTTCTGGGTAGACGTTCTTATAGAGTATTGTCTTTAAAATCAGATTGTCTCTTCTATATTGAAAGCATTTTTATGTTTTCTAATTTAAAAATTAATATTTTCTTATAGATATTGTGCAATAAAGCTGAAGTAGGATGTGTGGTTTTTGCAAATGCTTTAACAGCTGATGAAATTTTACATTTGTAAAATTAATATATTGTACTGGTACAAAATAGTTTTAAATTATATTTTAAAAACCTCTCAAGTCTGGTGGTGTGTTTTCTTCTTCTAGCAGATTGATTTTTAACAGGGAACATGTACGATCTGATTGATGACCATTGATTGGATCCTTAATTCTTAGTTCTTAAGCATTTTGTCTACCATGTTTAGAACGGTTGCATTTGTGGGAAGTTTCATAAAAATCTATAGCCCATCAGTGAGAGACTTTCAAGAGGAGAGTCACTTAACTCTATCTGTGTCTCTTGAGTTTTCCACTGCATTTTGTCCACAGTCACTCATTAAACAGGGGGAAAAATCCAGCTAAAAGAGGGCTGTTGATTTAGAAATTAAATTTTTTCCCAGTTTTTCTACTTTGCACCTGTGAAATAGATGAATGAGCAGGGAGATAAAAACACAGCTGGATTTCTGGGTGTTTCCCATATGAGCTTCTAATGTTACTAAAAAATCTGACTGTAGGAAATATTATTATAATATCCTGTTGGGGTATGAGAGGACCCACCAAAGAGCACCCCTCTTCCCTTCTGAATTCTGAACTGAGAGGTCAAGAGCCTAAGGCATATACAATTGCCAAAATATCTTTATTAATGGCAAAATGGATATTGGAGAATATGGCTTATATATCTGTAGAAAATGGGCTAATAGTGAACCCTAGAATGTAAGAGATATTCAGAATGCTCACAATGAAAAGTGCCCCAACTTTTTAAAGTGTAATAAACCATCCTGAATGGCATCTAGATTTCTAATGAAGAATGATGATACTGTTTGGATTAAGTGTCTTGGGCTGGTTTTAAACAGTGCTTTGTACTGGATTTGCCAAAGCCCCTGTCCAGCTTGGTATCCTGTGAAAGTTTATTTTCTGGGTACACATTCCTGCAGAGTATCGCCAGCAGCTCTGCACCACTGCCAACGTCCCCCTCCAAGGGCATGGCCTTGGTCATTAAGCCCAATGCCCAGCCAAGAGCAATTGTGCTGTCTGAGGGCAAGCCAGCTCTGAAGAGGCACAGGTGAGCATAAATCAGAACAATCCAGTCTGGTTTCTCACTCTGGCTCACCAGTTAGGTCAGTCCCTCCCAGAAGAGGAATGGCCAGGGGCAGAGGGAAGCCAGCGGATGATGGATGTCCTTCTATGGGAAAGTAAATGTCTCGAATGGAGGTAAGTTTCTGTCACCCCACCCCCATATATTCATAGCAAAAAAAACCCCTCTAATTATTTATTATGCAACACAATTAAAAACTATTAATTAGAAAAAAATAGTGAAAACAAAACTTTGAGGTTTTACATTACTTGGAAATAAAATTTATAATTCTGGAACCTAAGAATAGTATCAGACTGAGGCACTATGGAGAGGTTAGTAATGTGTCATCCCTTTCAAGCTGATAACTCTTCAAACCAGCCCTCAGTGTTTATTTAAGGGAGCCTAAGGGCTGCGTGAGGAATGGTTACTGGGGCAGCTCTGGGCCTTTTCCATACTGCTCTGAGCTGTTCTGCTCTGCCCCTTCACTAGCATCCTCCTTTTAGCAAAGTGAAAAACCCAAAGAAAAGAGGGCAGCTACTATGGAATTTCAAAAGTCAAAATGACTGCAAGATGTAGTAATTAAGTTGGCTTTTTTTTTCTTTCTTTCAAGATGCTTACAACATATGTTTAGATTTCTTGACTATTTAAACATTTTATTTTCCCGGCAGAAAAAAAGTGAGTGTGTAGAGGGTGGTGGTTAGGGGCAGGGAAAGTGGTGGCAGAGATTGAATCAATGCCTCTACGTGAGTCTTAAGGCTCTTGGTGGTATGGGCCATCTACCTTCTCATTTGGGTGCTGTATTGGATACCAGTGCTGTTAATCTAAGGTGGAAGTTGGCAGGGCAAAAGGAGTGTTAGCAATGCCACAGTTAGGTAAAGAGATGAAAAGTGAACTTAAAGAGAAAAAGTAAGTAGAAGAAGGTTTCCAGGTATATTCGGAGGAAGAGCTTAAATAAAGTAAGAAGAAGATGGTGAGGAGGTGAGAAAGCTCCTGTGTTGTAAGAAGACCTCTACGGTATGCTACGGATATTTATGCTTTGCATTCTCCATGGGAACATCTTTGTGTGTGTGTGTGGAAAAAGGAAGCTGTTTAACAATGACAAAGCTGGAGATTTTCTTTACGTTTATTAAAAAGCCGAATAATTTCAACAAAGCAGAGAAAAGCAAGGAAAACACGTGAACTTTCCTGCGCCCTCCTATTATTGGGAAGTCTGATACTTGAACTGTGGCAATTTAAGAATATGAGAAACAACATATGTAATGTGTGTGTGATTTTTTGGAGCTAAACCAAAGGTTGTTAGTTTAGGTTTAAAGTTCTTTAAAAGTAGTCCCTTGGAGAACTTGTTGGAAGCTAAGGACCTTTTCAAAATGATGCACAAGCTCACATATGGGCCCTTTCTGCATACAGGTTTATCTGGTTCTTGGAAACTTCCTAAAATTCATTGGCCTCTGTTCTTCATTCTGTTAACCTCTCATTTTCTACAGTTAACAGATGGACATCTAATTTATGCTTTAAAATATCCAAGAACAGAGATGTGCAATAGGCTGTCCCAACAACAGAACAGCCAAAGGCCTGTGAGAAGGTCCTTGGGTGCGGATGCTGTGGGCTGCTTTAGTTGAAGAAAGTGCGCATTTGGTTCATGATAAGTTTGTGATTAAGCTCTAATTCAAATCTTTTTTCCACAGACCACTGTCAAGCAGGTGTGCCAGCGCTGCTTCTCTGCTCGACACCGCAACACACTTGGACAGTTGTAGCTTTGTGCCATGGCCCTCCTGTATATTTTTTAACATTTTACAAATATGAGTTGCCAACTTTTAAAGACTTAAATGTATTACTGGAAATGAAATGTAAATCATGTGACAAGGTAACACCTGTGAATTCAGAGGTGAGACGGTACTGCGAGGTTGGGTGAAGGTCGATGATGTGTTGTGGGGCTGCACAACCTGAAGGAGCCTGGGCTTCTCTAGCAGGCCCGTACGAGCTACCAAAACCGAAGAGTACGTGGAGGTCAAAAGTGGTCCAAATTGCATACATTTTCATGGGGAGGTCAGACATTGAATAAGTGATTGCAACGGTCAAGAATGCTGCAAACGGAAGGTAGAGCTTAGTTAGCCATCCTGGTACCAAGGATGGCTTTGTCAACACCCAAGTTCAAAAGCAAATGCAGCTTTAAGAAGTTTTCTCAGCATTCCTGTGTTCCTTTCCATTACCTCAAAACCCCAGTCACAGGGTCGTGCCTGTAGGGAAATTCTGGAGCTTGCGTTGGTTTGGTGCTGAAACCATAAAAAGGAAGGGACAGTCTGGTAAGAGGGAGCTTAGGGAAAGCCTCCGGGAGGACATGACTTTTAATCTGTGCTGAAAGATGAATGGGCACTGACTAAGGCAAAGTGTGGAAGAGGGCAGGCTGTGACAATACAGGCTGAGAAATCCCTGAAGCAGTCAAGAATCAGAGAATCCAACAGGAGAGGCATGGTAGAGAGCGAGGAGTGGTGCAAGACGGTACAGGGCCTGAATAGGCCATATTGAGAACATGGAATTTTATTTTAAGGGAAATAGGAAATGGCTGTTAGGCATGATCAAATTTTTGTCCCATGAAGGATGAGCTCATAAAAATTAGGAAACGTTAGCAAACAATTTATAATCAAAAGTCAGCAGACACAACAAACAGCAAGTTTAGACACCTACTGTGAGAACATACCAACATTGAAGGAAGGTAAGTGCTTATAATTGTTAAAAACAGCAAAACATTAAGTGACGGGTTAAATAGGCTATGTATGATACAGCCAAGGATAGAATGAGTGACCTGGAATTTAGAACTTATGAAACAAAGGACGCAGGTAAAGAAATAGGGAAAAGGAGGTAAGAGACAAAGGTTGGGCTGTACAACAATGTGAATTCCATTAAGGCAGAATATTTGTTTTGCTCATGAAGGTATCCCAAATGCCTAGAACAGTGCCTGGCACAGTTGGTGCTGAAATTAGTTAAGTCAGATTGCAATGACTGTTAGAAATTGTGTAAGGAGAGAATGGGGAAAAAGCACTATTGAACAAACTAAGAATTCTTTTGCAATCAATCCAGGGCATGAGTATAGTCAGTGAGTCTCAAGCAGAATGAATTATTGACTTCCACCTCTTCCCACGAAGGTATAACTGCAATGGGACTTGCTCACCCACTGCAAGTGAACAAGTGAGAAAACTGGACTTGGTGTATTAATAAACTGTTTTTAGAAATTGGACGATAGGTATTACAGGGCTATGATCTTAGAGAGACAGAAAATAGAGTGAGCTCTATGCCCACCCCACATGTCTTCCCATGGCAGTCTCAGAATTGTGACAAAAGGGGGAATCCAAACAGTCCAGTGGTACCACTGAGCTGAGAAGCTGGATGAAGTTTCGAGGAAGCTAGAAGTAGTAACAGAGTATTGGAGAAGAAGGAGCAATGCAGAGAAAGAGCTCCAGAATTCCGCTTGGGGGTCCCTGCATCGTAGCTGAATTCTAATCTGCACACGTGTAGGGTGACACCTCATGAAGCTAGGGGAAGAACAGCTGTGTGGTAAAGAGGAGTTACGGGGAAGGGTAAGCCAAACAACGCTCAGCTTGCACAGGGCTGGGGATCATTTATCCACCCAGCAGCCACAGTAGACATACCTTGTTAAACATGTGGCACATTCTGTGGAGACCTTAGATAATGTCATATCTTAGTACCGGGGCTAAAGGTGCCCTAGAGTAAAAGCTACTTTAGACCTGCCCCAGAAGCCTAAAACCAAGCCTAAAAAGGATCCAGCTGATCTCCAAGTAACTTAATTCCCCAACAGAGTTCAAAACTCTTCAAAGGAGTGTAACAAAATACAGCTTCTAAAAATGTCAAATTCCCAATGTACAATATTCAATAAAAATTATAAATATACAAAGTAGGAAAAAGATACATAACTAAAAGAAAAATTGACCAATAAAAACTGATCCAGATATGAGATAATGGAATTAGCAGACAATGACATTAAAACAGCTTTTATAAACATAAGTTTGCTCAAAGATATAAAAAAAATTAGTACAATGAGGAAGAAAATAGATACACAGGAGTGGGCAAAAAAGTAGGTTACAACTGAGAGTACATGAAACAGTTTATTGTCGTATTTACTAATTATTGTATTTATTTGTGTTAGAACTGGAAACCTACTTTTTCCCACCCCTGTATATAAAGAGAACCAAATGGAATTTCCAGAGAAGAAAAATTCACTGGATGGGATCAACAGAAGATTTGCCATAGCAGAAGAAAGTATAAGTAAACTTGAAGTTCCAGCAATAAAACCTATCCGAAGTGAAGCATAGATGAAAAGATGAAAAACATGAAAAGTCACAGGTGAAATTAGAAAATATCTTGAACTAGATGAAAGTGAAAACATTTGTGGAATGCAGCTAATACAGTGCTTAAGGAGAAAATTATAGCATTAAAATACTCATATTAATATGAAAGAAGTCTTAATTCAGCCGACCTTAAGAAGGTGGAAAAACAGCAAATTAAACCCAAAGTAGAAGGAAGAATATGAGGGAGCACAAATCAATGAAACAGGAAATGGATGAACAAAAAGAAAAATCGGTGAAATAACCAGTTCTTTAAACCAGTGATGAACTCCTAGCTGGGCTGATAAAGAAAAAGGAGAAAGCACAAATTACCAATATCAGGAAGGAAAGACAGGACGGAACTAGAGCTCTTACACACAGGATAGTGAAAGGATAAGGGAATATTTTAAACAACATCATGCCAACTCATCTGATAACTTATGTGAAATGAACTAATACCTTGTGTGACACAAATTAGCAAAGTTGACTGCAGAATATGAAATCTGTATGTCCCCATATAACTGAAGAAACTAAATAATGAAAACTTTTTATCAAAGAAAACTCAAGGCACATAGTGCTTCACTAATCTGTTGAACATTTAAGGAAAAAGTAATATCTTAAACAAACTCAGAAAAGAGGTATTTTTCAGAAAACATTTTATGAGGCTATTATTTGAATCTAAAGCCAGGAGAAAAAAAAAAAGAAAAACTGAGGAAAGACAGCGGTAACCCATGTAAATAAAGACAAGGAATAGTATTTGGAATATATAAAGAATCTGTATTAGAAAAATATGTTCTAGTACAAAAGTGGGCAGAAGGTGTAAGCAATTCATAGAAAGAATGAGAATGACCAATAAATGTGTGAATTCTCACAGCTAATTAACTCAATAAAATAAAATCTTATAAGTAACTAAAACTATTTCACACTCATTGGCTTGGCTAATTTTAATGTTCAGTAACCCACGGCATAGTGGTGGGGAAACGCAAACTTAAATTGCTCGTAGGAGAGTGCTGTTTCTACTTGTATCAGGAGAATGGGCACAGCCGCTTCAGAGAGCCACTCCACTTCTCGGTATCAGCTCCATGGAAACCCATGTGTACAAGGATGTAGAACATTCACTGCAGCAATAATTTATAGTCACTAAAAAGGGGAAGCAAATTATCTGTCAAAAGAATGTCTTATTTATGTAACAAAATACTGTACAACAATGAAAATAATCGACATTTGCCAACATGGATAAATCTCAGAAATGTTGAGCTATCAGTTACAAGAAGATATGTACAATATAACATTCAGACAAAATGTTAAAACGCAAAACAATTCTTAACAGTCTATAGATAAATGCTACAGCAAGAATACAGAAATGTTCCAAGAACAAAAACACCAAATTTAGAATAATTATTTTGAAGACAAAGGGAAGGATCAAAGCCAGATCAGAAAATGTCAGCAGAGAAAGATCTATAAAAGTCAAGGCAGCAAATGGTTTGGAGCTGGAGTTGGCAAACTTTTCCAGTAAAGGGCTGGAGAAAATATATTTTAGGTAGCAGGCCAAAGAGGTGAAGTCAAAGATTTATGTAAGTACTTTATTAGGGCTCAAATTTAGTGTTTTTTAATCACCAAAATCAATAGCCATGATATTCCGCACCCCCAACAATTTAAAAACAAAAAACCCTCCCTGGCTGGGTGGCTCAGTTGGAGAGTCATCCCATACACCAAAAGGTTGCAGGTTTGATTCCAGGTCAGGGTACATAACTAGGTTGTAGGTTCAATTCCTGGTTGGGGCATGTACGGGAGGCAACGGATCAAGTTTCTCCCCCTTCTCTCTAAAGTCAATAAACATTATCTTCGGATGTGGATTAAAAAAATAAATAAATAGAAATATAAAAAAACTCTTCATAGCTTGCAGACTATATAAAAGCAGGCAGAGGGCTATGTTTGGCCCAAAGGCTATAGTTTGCCCCTGCTGGCTCAGGGTTTTCCAACATGACCTTCTCTGGTGGTGGTGGAAATACTCCTCTATCTGCATCATCCCCAATATGGTAATCACGAGTCATGTGTGGCTATGAGCATTTGAAATGTGGCTACTACGATGGAGAAATTAATTTTTAAATTGTATTTAATCTTAAGGTAGCCATTCAAGAGTTTTTATGAATGTAAAGAACAGGTGTAAGGGGAGTAGTTAAATAAATAGAGTGGAAATAAAGAGATTGTGATGGGAGAGTAAGACATGCATCAGTGAGGACTGGTATTTGCGAACAGGGACATATCAATAGTAAAAAAAGTGCATGGCTTTGGAGGTCAGGAATAAAAAAATGTTGGCTAATGAAAAGGATTTGGAGTGTGACTGATACAGAATGCAGAAAGATATGAAGATATAGTCAGGAAAATTTGAGGTCAGGATTGGAAGAGCTCCCTCAGTAAAACAGAATTTGGGGACCGTGGGCCCGGAGGCCCCACAGTGGAGAGCTGAGAGAGGTGTGAGGTCGAGGGCGTGGTGGGGCAGCTGAGCGTTTCATGGCAATGGAGAAAACCGAAGTGTGGGGAGAGAAATGTTCAAGGATGAGAACAGCGAAGGCGAGAAAGTCATATGACTAGACACATGCTCTTTGATGTTTAAAGACCAGAAGAAAAACACAAGTACTACATTATACAAATTTTATTGCTCTTTAAAAATGGATAACCCACAGTGCTTTAAAGAGGTATATACAAGCAGTGGCTTCAAACTTTCAGAACTGAACTGCTTCCCTCTCATTGGCTGATCTAAAATACAAACAAACAATCCTTCGCATTCATACATTAAACAGTTTAGTTTTATGACTAAATAAGTAACTACCCTGAAAGTCCATGACATAATTTGTGATTTAGCTGAAGTATCACTTTGAGCAATACACAATCAGAGCTTGGGGTTCAGAGTTAGTTACTTACCTAGTCCCTCATCCTAAGCAACCATCAAATCTCTAGTCATGAGCTCATATACATTTTATCTGAAAAATTAAATACGATAATGGTATAAGGGAACCACAAACAATAGGGTATACCCTACAGTGAATGTCAAGAAATTTATTTTATTTTATTTTATTTTATTTATTTTTAAATCCCCACCGAGGACAAGCTTAATGATTTTAGAAAGAGCGGAAGGAAGGGAGGGAGAGGGGAGAAACATCAATTGGTGGTCTCATATGTGCCCCAACTGGGTACCGAACCCACAACCCAGGCATGTGCTCTGACCATAAATCGAACACATGACCCTTTGGTTTACAGGTTGACTCTCCAACCAACTGAGCCACTGTGGCCAGGGCAATTGATTTTATTCAAATTTTATTTTATTTTATTTTTTTTTCAAATTTTATATAACGTGTTTCAAAAGATCCTCAGCCTGTGTTCAAAAATCATTCTAGTATTCCCCAAGGGAAAAATAAAGGTACCAGGAGCTTATAATTGGAACATCTTATTTGAATAATTAATTTCTAAAATGTTGGTATAAGATACATTTTGACTAAATTTAAGGGTTTTAGGCAGTATACGAAATATAACTATAATTGTGCTTAAGTCCAGTTATTTACATTTAAATGAAAAAATAAACCAAATCTATTAAAGGCTTAAGGAAAAAGATCACATTTGAAGTAGAGTCTTTAAGAAATGTTCACGACGTAGAGTCGCGTCAAGAGAATATCCAAGGGCAAGAGCTCAACCCACTTGTGTGCTATCTTGCAGACTCTCTCCTGCAGCAATGGAAGGGGTGCGGGACGACTGAAACAGCATCCAACAAATGCTTCATTGTATTTTCTTCATACTTTTTTTTTTAGAACTGCGTCTGCAATCCTTTTTTTGCTTGAAAACAGGCGAATTCAAGAAACATAAATCTGTAAAAGGGTCTCCTCTTCTTAGTTTCCTATAAAGGTAAAGAGAGTTCTTTAGCGCCCCCATCAATACTAACTTACTCTTCAGTATAAAGTTATTATGAAATATGTCAGTGTTAATATTCCCACTTCAGCTTTCTATCAAAATTTTTTATTTCAAATAAGACTCACTCTTGAACAAAGCTCCTTAACCTTACGCTCCCCAAATGGTCCATTAAAAGTGAGTTCCCACAAATTAAATACTTACGAAGCGAGGGTAGGTTCCTTATAGTTCACGCTGACTGTGCACCGACGCTTAGGCAGAGACACTGCTGGGCTTTCTTTACTCTTTCTTGGAGAAAGAGAAAGTTTTCTCATTTTCACTTCAGGATGCAAGGGGGTATTGGTGATATCCTTCAGGCCAAAATGAGGTGACTGGTGAGTTTCAAGTAGTGCACCTACAAAAGCAACTTTTACTGAATATGGTTCAAAAAAAAAAGAACCTCACAAAAAATTAAATTGTATGCAATTACATATTCTAAATATATACAAAATCCAGAATTCTAGATAGATTTTTAAACCTATTTATCATTTTTCATCCCAGAGACATGGAAATATTAATTATTGTATTTGTGAAGAATGGATACAATAGTTCATTAAAAGTTAAAATTCTTGAAAATTAAAAAACTTAAAATTCTTCTAGGATAGCTTGGGCATAGTGGATTAGTTTAAACTATGGAATTTCATTGTAGTCATGCCTTGCTCTTTAGAATCTTTTTCAATACCAAATTTTATCATCATGGCTTCCTATAGTCTTATAAATCCACCTAAACTCACTCTGTTAAATAAATAAGAACTCTAAATCACAGCAGCTTGTGTAAACCAGGAGAAACAGGGTTCCCTCCTATAAAGCTAGTAGTAGGTTAAGAGTTACCCAATGTTTTTCCTATTGTAAGCGTCAAAATTATTCTAGTTTGAAACTACATCTATGTTGGGAGACAGGTACCCAGCACACAGTAAAGACACTGCAAGACAATCTCTTCAAAGAGCTTTAAAAAAGTCATTCCCCAAGAAAAAAAAATTGACTATAAAATGACTTTACATTTAGTAACTCTGTACTCCAGGGATATCTGGGTTTCAAATATTCTTTTTTGTCCCCACATCAACATATTGTACTATACTAATTATTCTAATTTTCAGTTTAGAAAATATGGTAAAGCAATAACATTATCGGTCGCCATGTTCTGGAAAGTTTAATGTATATACATATCCCCCAGGGAACTTGTTAAAAAGATGCAGATTCTGATTCAAGAGTAAGAGGTATAACCTGGGATTCTGCACCTGTAAGACGTCTCCAGGTAATGCTGATCCTGAATGTCCAGAGACCATACCCTGAGTAACACTATTTAGAATGTAGTTCATTTTCTTTCAAAAACTTACGGAAATTTTCCAATTTCCGTAAGAAAACAGTATAATGAACCCATGGTTACCGAGCTTCAATAATTATCAACATTTTTCCAATCTTGTTTGATGTATTCTAATATTATTACAGCTTATTTTTAAAAAAGATATTTGCATGTTATCACCACCTAACTGGTTGACCTTGGAAAGTCACTTAACATTTAAGCTCTAGTTTCCTTATAAACAAAACATGATGACACCTTGACTTTACAGTTGTTCTTAGGATCCAATGAAATAGCACGGCAAAATTTGAGAATGATACAATCTGAATGTGTATGTTATTTTTACCAAACTAACTAAAATTCCCAGATGAGAATCTTTGTGGGCAGGTGCAGGCTTGTATGCTCAACCTTTCAATCATGCTGACTTTTGATCTAACAAAAGTTTTTAGATGTTTTACAAATATCTTACGAAAGAATACTAAGAATACTAAGCCCATCAGTTGAGATTTTGGTCTTATTAGGCCACCATCACTAACTAGAAGATTATTTAAAATCATGATTCCAGTCAAACTGAGTATAAAGCAAAGTCATTATAGGACAGATCACTGGATTTAAGTTTGAATTCATTTTCAAGGTAATGTTTCAGGTGAGTGTATAAAAGATACTTTAATTCAACCTAACTCCATAAAAAAAATGTTTTGCCCTTGCCTTGGAAGGCTTCATTGACTAGAAAGTAAAAATGCTTCCTCCTTAACAAGTAGTATTTGTTCTTTAAAAAAATTTTTTTTAAATTAAATTTACTGAGGTGATATTGGTTAATAAAACTATATAGGTTTCAAGTGTACAATTCTACAATACAACACCTGTACACTGTACTGTGTGTTCACCACCCAAAGTCAAGTCCCCTTTGGTCACCACTTATTCCCCGCTTTAACTTCTACCTCACTCCATATTTGTTCTTAAAGAGGACTTAAATCAACTTAAAGCAGCCGAGAGCAACACAACTGTGATTTCCACCCCCAGCACCCCCACCCCCCACTATTTAATCAGATTGTTACTTCTCCCAAAGAGACAGATGGCAGGTCTTTAACCTCCCCCAAAGGAACAGATGGTAAGTATAGTATATAAGCATTAGGAGTGATCATTTATCATAAACATTACAAATGCAGGCAAACAAGTAGATCACTTACTGGTAGGAGTTTTTGTTGGCTGAGAACCATCCAACTCCTTTTCATCCTTACATCTTAGTGCCCTTTTAGGTCGAGGCCTGGTGACTGGGCTCCTGCATGAGTCACTGGTGAGACTTGAACTGTACTTGCAATTGGGCAAATAGAGGTCGTCAGACTCGTCTCCAGAACCACTTGATTCACAGCTGCTCACTTCGAATACATTGCTGTTTTCTTCTGTTTTAGAGTCATTGCTCATTTTTTGTCGGAAAGGAGTGAGATGAACACCTTCTTCCGAATTAAAATTGTAAGCATCATTGGAAGTGATAAAATCATCCAACTTTGTTTTAGAAACAGGTTTTTTAATTTTACTTTTGCTGCCTTTATATTTAGACACAAACTTTGATTTTATCCTTCTGTTAGCTTTTCTTTTCTCTTCTCTTTTTCTCCTTTGTGCATCTCTATGCTTATTTTTAGTTTGCTCAGATTTACTCTCTAAAATGTCTTCCTTTATTTTAGCAGATATTTCTGGGTAAATCAACTTTGGTGATGAGTTAATTTGATCTTTGTTCCATTGACAAACATTTTGTTCCACATTTTGAGATAGGTGCATGTTTACTAGTGCGTCTGCAGATCTAATTGTTTCCAATCCAAAAGACTGCTCTGACATAGGACTGATTTCAAAATTATCCAAGGTGTTGATTTGGCACAGATTATTAAACTGTTTCTTTAAATTGCGACGGAGAGATACAGTTCTAGGCAAAATATTATCAGCAGACTTATCTTCACCTGAATCCAAATCAAATCCCAGTCTGTCTTGAGGAATAGTAGGTATTTGCTCTGAGAATTAAAAAAATAAAATAAATGAGAAAAATAGTTTTACTTAATGAAAATTTTAATTTCAAGGATCTTAGAATTCAAAGTTAAAAATAGAATGAAAAGTCATTCTGTAGTTTCCCAACATTTATTGTATGTAAATAAAAATCTGGGGCACTTAACATCACCATCGATTCATTTGGCAATGATCAACTGAGAACTTATATCTGACCTATGGAAGAATCTTATATAATCTTCGAAAATATTCTAACTTGGGGTTTTATGTGTCCCTCACTTAAAAAATAACTAGTCGTTTACCTATGTGTAAAGGATTGAGGGGAAAAGAACCTCATATTCCACACAGTAGGACAAATATACTAAGAAAGTGGGAGCTAAGTTGTCTTGAAAAATGAGTAAAATTGGGATAATTGGAAAGCCTTTCAGGTACGAAGTATAATTGTTTTTTAAAGATTTTATTTATTTTTAGACAGAGAGGACAGAAGGGAGAGATAGGGAATGAAGCATCGATGTGTGGTTGCCTCTCACATGCCCCTTACTGGGCGACCTGGCCCGCCACAAAGGCATGTGCCCTAGACTGGGAATCAAACCCGCGGCCCTTTGGTTCACAGGCGGGCACTTAATCCACTGAGCCACACCAGCCAGGGCTAATTTTCTTTTTTTTTTAAGAAAAGTGAGGATATTTGGTGCTGCTTTATTCAAATGCTTTACTTTCTTCAAAGCTTAGTTCAAATAGAGTACTGACTGATATTTGAGAATAGGGACACGATTTAGAAGTAGAAAGAAAGGCATAGCTTTGGAGTTCAACTTTAAGTTTAAACCTTAACTCTCACTATCTCATAACTTCTTATGAGATACTTTACTTCTCTAAGTCTATATAAAATGGGACTGACTGTACCTACGTAGCAAGGTTGTTGTGAGGATTAAGTGAGATGATATATGTAAAATGCCTAATACAGGGCTTGACACATTGTAGGACTCAGTAAATTGCAGCCATAGTTATAGCCAAGGTTTCTAATTAGAGATTTGGCAAAAAAAATGAATGGATTTTAAAACTGTTATTATTCTGTGTAAAATAAACAGATTTGCTTTGAGCAGAAGAATACCAGGCAAGATTTAAAATGTTAAAAAGGAAAATTTGAGAAATTTAATTATGTTACATATTCTCAAAGACCTCACCTAGCCCTTAATTATATTTTCAGATTTTTACTTGAATTACCTTCTATTTGGAATGATTCTCCTTGTTCTGGAGGGTGAGCTTCCTGAAGAGGGGCTTGCCTTAGAAAAAACCATTGAAAACAGAGATTTAATTAGTAATTACATAATAAAAATAAATTTAAGATTTTCTTAAAATTTTAATTTTCTTTAGCATTATTTTATAATTCCATTCTAAATCGGTACATCTATTTTATGTCAAAGGAAACCCAAAGCTTTATACTGATTACATGGAGGCTGATTTGTTACAACTGACAGTGAACTCCTACTGGAATAACTAGCATATCCAATTGGACAGTTCCTCCTTAAACATGCCATAACTCATCATTTCAGTTAACTGGAGAAACAGCCAATCAGAATTGACCTATAAAATACATTAAAGAAATGCAGTTTGATTACTCAGCTCTTTAGGAGCCTGCTTTATCATTAGCTGAGTTGTGTTTTTTTGTTTTGGTAGTACCTGCTTAACTACTAAAGTCAACACTGTTTAGTTTTCCTTAAAAAACCGTGTCCCTCTGGTGCAAGGACAAAGACAATTTTTATTCTCTAATACTTACTGGCTGTCCCATTTTAATTATAACTTTATTCTTTATTTACTGTAGAGAATTTTCGCTTCTAGACATAAAATTTAAATACAGGTTTAGGCAACAGAGTTGTGGTAACAAACTGAACAAAAAACAATTTTAGAAATTTTGTAAAGACTCAACTACCTCATCTTACTTTTTGCCTGTTACATAAATATTTTGTCAGGTGTTAAAAGTTGAACAGTTTTAGAATTAATTACTAAAATTAATATGGGGATACTAATCATATTAGTGATTACTTTAGTAAGGAAGGGGGACATAGGCTCAAAAGGGATATGAAGGAATGGTTTGCGGCAGTAGTTCCTCCATGAGGACAATTATGGCTCCCTAGGGGATGTTTGGCAATGTCTATAGACATTTTTGGCTCCTGTAACTAGGGGAGAGGAGTGCTACTGGCATTTAGTGGGCGGAGGCCAAGGATGATGCTATATATGCTTTCGGCAGCTCTCCACAGCAAAGAATGATCTGGCCCAACATGTCACAACGTTAAGACGGAGAAATCCCAGGCTGGGGTGACGGTAATGCTCTATATCTCCACTGAGGTTTTGGTTTGACTGCATTAGTCAGACTCATTGAATGTGTAATTAACACCTGTGCATTTTACTGTAGGTAATTACATGTCAGTAATTCATAAGCAGACAAATAAAGTACACTGGATCCAAGAGACGGGCAAGAGGGTATATGGGATCTGACTGTACTTAAGAGTAAATTGGTTTAGTGAGACAGTGCTGTTAAATGTTGTATTTCTTTTCTACAACAGACTATGTGTAGTGCCGGCAAAATACCATCATTTGACTAACCAATCTTGCTTAGAATAAAAACTTGGTGTAAGAAAAATATAACTGAATGGGATAATTTAAAAGCTTTTATTCTTAGACATCAAAAAAGTAATTATAAGAAAGATTTGGTTTGGTTATACGTTGTGTAACAGAATTTCAACATATCAAACTTTATATTCTCAGTAGTGAGAACATCAGACTGAAAATATAAGTCAATATGATGCAAATTTCCTTTCATAAATGGATCATGGAATTACATCTCTTTTGGTATTAGTGAGCATAATAAGGAATTTGATACTAACGGTAAATCCTTTGCAGAGAAATCCCCGGCATGGTTGTCACTATTGGAGTCTATTCCAGAGGAACTTACTTCATGATTCTATAATGTATTAAAAGAAAGAAACCACCAGTAAAACTGAAATATTCATAACAAATCATTCATTTATTTAAAAATAAACACTTACTGACATTCTATTAGGGGGCCAGGCACTGTTCTAGGATACTAAAAAAAAAAAATTTAGTCCTACCCTTTAAAAACTTACATTCTAGTGTAGGGAAATTTTTTTTAAAAAAACAGATATATACATAATTTCAGATAGTGATAAGTGTTATGAAGGAAATACTCAGGGTGATGTGACAGAGAGTAATTGAGGTAGAGGGCTCTTATAGATAGGGTGACTTTTCATCTGAAATCTGAAGAATGTAAAAGAGCCAGACATTGAAAGAGCACAGGGAAGAGAAAGCCGTGGAAACAGCAAATACAAAAATCATGATGTAGGAAACTACTTGCTGTGTTTAGGAAAGGCCACTGTGGCTGGGATTTAGTCACTGAGAAAACAATCAATGTGCATGCAAAGGGCAGAAAATGTACGGCTCTGAGAGCCATGAGTGTGGATTTTAGTCTAAGTCCAGACTGAAGCTCAGTCTGGCCGCTGTGTGAAACATGGACTGAAACGAGCCAAGGGCAGAAGGTGTTAGGGAGTCACTATAGTAAATGAAACAAGACATGGTACTAGCTAGGACTGGAATTCTGTGGCTACGGAGGTGACACCAGGTGGAAGGTCTTGAGATAATAAAATGTGCTCAGATTGAACTGGGGTGGAGGGGAGGACAATGAGGAAGAGGATAGCTTCTAATGATTTTGAGTAGGACAAAAGGGTAAGGCTGTTTCACTGAGATGGAGGGAGGGAGAAGTACATAATATCTTTGTCAGAGAGGGAGTTTTGCTTTGTACAAAATATGTTTGAGATCCTTTATAAATGTTTAAGTGGACACATCTTGTGTATGTAGGTCCTGAGCTATAAATTTGGAAATTATTAGCAGAGAGGCAGTATTTAAAGCTAAGGGAGTGGATAAGATGGGTCTAGGACAATTGCCATTTAAAAGAAGCCAGCAAAAGAGACTGACATGGAACAGTTAGAGAGGCAGAACAAAAACTAGAATAAAATGGTAAGAAAGCTAAGAGATCAAAGTATTTTTTAGCAAAGTGAAATCCTTGTGTCATATATTACTTGAAGGTCAAGAAGAAAGAGAAGTGACTACCGAATTTGGCAACATGGAGGTTTGAATGATCTTGACACACAGTGACGATAGAATGACACTGATGAAGGCCAGATAAGAGTGAGATGAAAAGTGAATGGAAGCTGAGGAAGCGAAGACATTAAGTGTCTGTTCTCTTTGGAAAAGTTCTACTGCGAATGGGAGCAGAGAAGTAAGCAGAGACACATGAGTCAAGAGAGGTTTCATTTATTTTCTTTTCCTCTGAAGGTGAGAGATTCTAGAGCACATTTGTATGACAGCTAGAATGACTCAGCAGAGGGAGTAAATGGTGGAAGAGAGTGCAAACTTTCAGGGGCAAAGTCCTCCGGGAGACGAGAAGAAGGGAACTGATGCACAAGGGGAGGGCCTGGCCTTTGGTGAGAGCAGTGACCCTTCTGTCACTGCAACAAGAGGAAAGACGGAAAACATGAGTATAAAGGCAGGTTTGTAGACTTGTGTTAGAAGATGAGAGTTCAGTCATTCTAATTCAGTTCAGTTGTTTTTTGTGGAATTT
Source organism: Desmodus rotundus (assembly GCF_022682495.2). Lineage (NCBI taxonomy): Eukaryota > Metazoa > Chordata > Mammalia > Chiroptera > Phyllostomidae > Desmodus > Desmodus rotundus. The sequence goes on from NC_071394.1 coordinate 111,866,696, forward strand.
GATGCACATATAATATGCTCATGTTATGAGTAGGTTAAAACTTCATCAGAAATATAACAACTAGAAATTTAAGCCTGTTAAAAGTTTTAAATTTATTATCAGTATAGTTAATGTTCTAAGCTAGTATTATTACTGGGTAAATAAAGGAGAATATTTACCTACAGAGCGCTATAATTAAAAAACGGATTATTAAAATGATCCTTTATAAAATGTAGGGGACAAAAGGCTCTTAGAAATTGATTTCTGGTTGATTAAAGCATCTTCTTATTAAAGCATTTTAAGCTTCTCTATGACTGCTGAGGTGACTTGCTGAACGTGGAGGCACAAGTGTGGACTAATGGTTGAGAATGAGTGGCATAAGCAACATACGGCAGAAAACAAACGCTGATGTTGGAAATGCTAAGAATACTTTTGCCCAGCCACTAACAATATGTTTTAATAAATACTCAAAAATCATTGATAAATGTCAAAAGGCCTGCAATAGCAGAGTTTTGCCCCTACTGTTTTTGTGATTATCTCATGAGGTAGTTACTTTATGTTATTCTATGTATGATTTTAGCAAGGACTTTGGAAAGGGAAGAGGGAGATTCAAATGTCTTTGGAAGAATATTTTTCCCCCACTAGCTGACAGAAAAAGGAAAATAAAAAAAATTAGGAAAGATTATATTCTGAAGAAAAAAATGTTATTAAATAACTTATCACATGAAGGTAAAGAAATCATATTTAATCATTATAAAGATAATTCTCTACTACACTGTATATGAATATAATGCATATGTGTGTGTATATATGCCCACATATATACATACACTATATATATAATCACACGTAGAAAAAATGTGGAATCACCTTAGTTGCAGGGAAGCAAGAACACTCATTGACTCCTGTCAATAGAGAGGTGACTTTAATTCCTTTCTCAGGTCCATATCCCTACCCTAATCCCTATGGGTCTGGCTTTCTTCTCTCATCTCCTGCTAACACAACCATCTTCACTGGCACAGCAAACAAATGGTCCCCGGGGAAGAAAGGAAACTGTTCTGTTAACAGCTGACACTCAACACTGCTTTTCTCTTTCTCTGCCCCTTGAGTTTCCCTGGTGGTGGCTTCTGGGAGAAGGAATGATGAAACGGGCTCATCATTACTCTTCTCGGGATTAATATGCAATGAGACACAAAGAATATCCTAAACCAAGCTTTCTCCATGTCCGTTATATTGTGGCCAGCTCTTCTATATAACTTTGGACACAAACAGAATCAGATTACAAATATGGACAGAAAAGTATTCAGGATATTTCTTCTTTGGATATTAATGCGTAATCTTTGTTTAGCCAACTAGTAGGTAAAAATGATGCTCTAAAAGCACTTAAATACATCCCACCCCCAAATTAAGGTAGTTCATATAAAACCCTACTGGGATGTAGCAAAACTATATAGAAAAGCTAAGATTTATAGCACCAATTAACAGTTACCAGTAATTAAATAACATAACTGAAGTAAACTAATTCATAGCTTTGCCATTTTTTCCTAAGAAATTGAGCCTTTGTAATGAAAATACCTGAGCAGGTTCTTCTGTTTGTTGTGAAGTAAGCTTCTCTTTCAATGCGTATAACTGATACGTGAGGTAGTAACATTCTTTTCTCAGCTGTAGGATGATGTCTTGGGCTTCTCTCACTCTGGATTTTTCATTTTCCAAAGCTAAGACTAACATTTTGTTGTTGTCTTGGTAGTTTTTTAGCAGTGTAGAAGTGCTGGCTAAAAGAGGATGAGACTTTTTATTAGTTATTAAATCTAAACTTAAAAAGTGATACATAAGGATAAAAAGAAAATCTTACTGATTATTTGGCATGGTGGAACTATAAAAGACCTTCTTTTGCCAATCTCTGCCAAGTTTTTATTCCTTTTCTCTTTCATCCGTTTCTTTATGTCTTCAAGACTATCTTGAAAGGACTTTTTGAGATTCCTTTCCTTGGCCATCTTCTGCCTAGGAATTAAAAAAAATAAACAATATTTAATTTTTCTAAAAGACAATATCTAATATAAAACAAACTTGAAAACACAAGCTGTTCACAAAAAAATGATTAAATAGAGACTTAGTAACTGAAGAATTAGCTCAAAGTACATAGCTAACCTGGTAATAACCTAGATTGTGCACTTTTAAATCTCGTTAATATTTTGGGCATAATATTATCCTTCTTTGGTACTTTATAGAGAAAGTTTTAATACATATGGATTTCCAACCCAAAGATTGTAATATACCACTTATTTATTCTTTAACAAATTGCACGGGAGGCTTACCATATAGTAGACACTATGGGAATGCTTAATGTTATATTTTCATGTTGTTATTATTTATGTTTCCCATGGGCAATGTTTATGACCAACATTTATTGTTTCTTAGGCTAACTGCATTAGTTCACAGGCAATCATGTATCTGGGCTTCATGTTCCAGTTTTTCTCTATATTATTATCAAATTAGATCATGTGATTACTTCTCTCTCTTCCACAATCTTTTAACCCAATGTTAAATATATGAACATACTCTCAAGAAAGTCAAAGTGATCTTCAGAGGTTTAGTTACATTATGCAACACTATACATTTTAATAGGCTATTATTACAATGATAGAGCCAGAACCAGCAGGGGCTGGGGCACAGGAACATGTCAGGTTTTTCAAAATTATTCTAAAACTCAGGGCTGCTAACTCCCAGTGCATCGTGAATATAGCAAATCAGACATTAAATAATGACTGTTTTATAACACAGTTAAAGTAGCAAAACAAGCACTGACAGTGGAATATGCTGTTGAGTATATTAATCCATAAGTGTACTTAAATCTTTCAATGCGGTAAATCAGATAGGCTTCAGTATTCTGCTACTAAGCATGTCAAACTACTTTTCATGAACATTTACCCTACATCGCACTTCCGCAGATCTTAATATTGCAAAAAGTTGTTTCCTACAACAATCTATGCATACGATTTTCACTACAAAGGCTATACCTTCATCTCTTAGTCAAACAATTCCTGAAACTTACATATTCTCAAGAATTTTCTCCAGGCCTTGTTTTCCTCTATGCAGTGTCTGGGGTCTTAAATTTAGATATCGTAGATCTCACTTAAATATCTCCTTTCTCCCACCATCAACAGATAATGCACTGGGATGTTCCCAGGGGAGAAAGCACAACTCTTTTTAAAGCGCTTATGTTAAGTGAGTTGTATAAGACAATGTACCACAATGTAGTTTTTGAAGTTCCAACTGGAGATTTTTGAGAGACATGCGGATTAAATAACCGATCAAGTTACTTTAGTTGTGGTATTTTAAAAACCGAGTGTTATCTTACAGAAAAAAGCACATTAAATTTAATCAACTTAACATCACAAAAATAGCCGTATCATGTTTTCCTGTTGAGGCCGATGATGGTACTAACAGGGGGTGTGGCGGAGACAGCACGAACGAAAACAGGTTATACAGTGCGAGACGACAGTCTCGATCTGTATTGGTAAGGGATCTGGATTAAAAAAAAATACTTAGAATATGTGATCTCCGTCACACTCTTTCATTCACTCTTGCCGCTGAGGGCACCCGGTGGCGCCCGCTTCTCCAGGGCCACCGACCAAGCAAAAGCGAAGGGAAGCACAAAAAACAGCTGCCAATTTGTGTGCCCTTATGCTGAGTCCGCTTTTTAACTACTGTAAATGCTGTATCTGCACATCACTTAATTCACACCATTCTACACGGCTCTCCATTTATTAAAGAGAAAAGGAAATTGGATCATTGGGAAGCGCGGGTCGGGGAGCAAGGCAGAGAAACACACCCGGTCAGGCCGACTCCACGGACTGAGTTTTCGGCCACCGAACTTAGAACGGCAGACGGACCCTCGTCGGAGAGGAACAGGGGTCACGACCCCACTGATCCACACCGGAAAACGCCGAGGCCGCCTCTTTGTCCGCGCGGCTTCAGGAAAGCCAGTGGGCGGGGGTGGGTGCGTTGCTGGAAAGGGCCAGGGGAACCACCTCCCACAGGGACGTCCACAACCATACCTTGGCCACCACTTCTGCCGCAGCTGCTTCCAGCCTCACATTCCAAGGTTCAGCGAAACCGTCCCGCGGACAGCGCTCCGTGTTCCCGGACTTCCAGGGCTAAAGCACCGTCTCCCGTCCACCTCCGACTACCGCCACCACATTCGAAATTCGCATCCGCGCTCACCCATTGGCTGGCGGGAAGGCAGTCACGTGAGGAGACGGCACAGCCACCGACGCAAGCAGAGCCCCGCCCCTCCGGGCGTCCTGGCGTGACGCACTCTCGTCTTGCAACCACATCCGGGCACCCACTGTCCCAGTCCCGGGAGGGCGGGGTCTGTTGTCAGTCTGCGTTAACCTGCCTGCACTTTCGGCTCCGGGTTGTTGGCTGTTAGGGGTGGCGCCCGGACCTTCGAGGGGTTGGCCTTGTAAGGCGTCCAGAAGCTTCCTGTGTCTTTAGTTTTGCAGTCTCCGCTCTTCGAGGTTGTGCTCTGGGGTTCCCTCTTGTGAGAAGAATTTCCTTGGTTGGTTGCTCGCCCAAGCAGTCGAACTGCATGCAGCACGTAGGCAGCTTCTAGGGAGCAACAGTAGGGAGCACATTTTGGATTAACGGGATATTATTGGGGAAGTGGCAGATATCTGAAATACTCAGCTCCAGGTTCTTCCTCCTACCCGGCTACCTCTGGCTCTGTAACCCTCAGGAAATGGCACTAGCATCCATCTAGTTACCGACCCTGAAGTCCGGGGCATCTTACTAATTTTTTATTCTCTTTTAGCCTTTCATCGTCCAGTCAGCCAGTCCTATCCAATCTACTTTCTAAGTTTTTCTTACGTCCAAACCTCACTATTTTCCTTCCCCTAATCCAGCCTACTTCCTTGCTGTGAGTTGCTCAAGTACCTACTCCGACTGCTGACTCCACTCCCCTACGTTCTTCATAGAGTGGCATTTTGACAAAGCAAATATGATTGACTATGAAACTTATTTTATGGCTGCCCACGGCCTTAAGAACTCCTCGGTGTTTGGTCGTTAAAGAGCCTCATGGTTCCTGGTTCCAGGCCTTCTGAATTTTTTTTCATTTTCTTGTAATTCTTCTTCCTGCTTTTTTGCCCTTGCTGTTCTGTTTGTGAAGAACGTTCTTTCCTCCCCCTGAGCCCCACTTACTTTTATGCATGCTGCAGGTGTCACTGCGCAGCTAAATTCTTCCAGAGCCTTATCTGTCCCCAAAGCTCCATTCACAGCCTGCTTTGTGCTTCCTCAGTGCCATGCACGCTCCCCTTGGTATTTCTTGTGGCACTGAATTGTCATTCATTGCCTATTTATTCCAGTTGCAAAAGGGTAGGAACTATAGCTTCCTGTTCATAGTCAGATCTTTAGCATCTGTTTAGCAATTTGAAGCTGGTAAATAGTCACTGGGAAAATAAAACAATGGATAAATAAAACCTGAACAAGAGCTTTGCATTTAGGCATTCAATTTATTATAAGATTGTTTTCTAAAAGATAACTAACATTTAATTAGTGGGATAATTGCATTGTAATGTATAAAAATGTTGAATCACTGTATCATACACCTGAAACTAATATAAGATTGTATACCAACTATACTTACATAAAAATAAATTTTAAAAAAGATAACTAACATTTATCCCTTCACCCTAGTCTAAGCCTCACCTCAAGCCTTCCTGGTTTAAATGGAAGAAATGAGAACTTCCTTCTCCAGCCGACAACTTGTTCTCCAGTGTCATCAGCTTCCTACACCTGGGCAGCGTGGATCATATGCAGAAGAATCAAAGAGCAAGGAGCAGAGAGGTTTTTTAATCACTTGAGGCTAGAGGGTATGACCTGAAGGTAAGAGCAGGGCTGGATTCATGGGCATACGACCTGTTCTCAGAAAGGCCTTGCATTTGCTTTAGTGCTCTGCTCTTGCCATTTTGAAATGCTTAATGATTTATCTTCAAACTTATGACTTGTAAGTGAAGTCTGATGAGACAGTGGAGCATGCGCACGAATATATGAGATGCATGTAATGTGTGTGTCCATCCCTGCCTTTTGCTGCCTCCTTACTATTCAGTGTTCAGGATGCCCACTGAGTGGCTTCCATGATACACTTATTTGGGGCAATGTGTTCAGAAGGGGCTTCGCACTTGTTTTAACACTCTGCAGCCTTCTTGAAATTCTTAACAATTTTATCTTTGAACTGTACTCACTTGGAATCTCACTGAACTTTCATGCTTTTTAGCCTAAAGAGACTATTAAAATCTAATCTGAGATTCTTTATTACCAGATAATTTTTAAAAACCAAAGTTGACTTTATGGAGCCAATAAAGCCACTTGGACATTAGTAAAAGTTTAACTGAAATATAATATCTAAAAATGTGCATAAAATTACTATTGTTATATGTATTTTAAAAACTAGGCCAAATTTAACAAGAATAGACATATTTTACAAATAAATTAGTGTTACTAGAATTTCTTTGGTAAAAATGGGGTGACTAGAGAGAAAAAAATGTTTTCCAAAGAAAACTATGGTGTACCCATTATCAGATTCTAGTCCTGTTTATTGTCTTTGAGGTTTTGCTATCTACCTACAGACTGAACTGGATCCCGAATTCTTCTAGTTTCCTCTAATATCTGGCTACAAATCTCCAAACTAACATTTCTAACTTTCTCCCATCCAATTTTAGTGACTTGGAACCACTAAAAACTAAAACTTTCCTTTTCCCCCCACACTCTAACTAGCTAAATGGGGACAACTCAAAACAAACTTCAGAGTCATCACCGCAACAGATCATCAATGTGCCCTGTTCATGCCCCCTCTGTGCAGGCCACTCGGAGAATTCACCAGAGCACCCAGACATTACCAGACATTCAACCTGCAAAGCAGGAAAATCCATCAGATAGAAACTGCCATCCTTATTCTGCCATCTAAAGATGATTTGAACTCAAAGCTAGAAAATTTAGACTCAGAAACTAAGTTTATAATTTGCTCCAGCTATTAATCTTTTTTCTTTTATTTTCATAGAAATATCTCCTATTAAAGACCTGATTACTCAAACCATGTAGTTCTACTTAGATGGAAGTTCTTCTGCAATACCACCTCTTGAAGGTATGTATGTATAGGAAAAAAGTAGTATATACAGGGTTTGGTACTATTTTTGGTTTCAGGCATCCACTGGGGGTCTTAGAACATATCTCCCTCCCCCTGCACACTTATGGGGAACTAGTGTACTTTAAAAATCCATAGTGGAAGGAAGCAATTTGAAACAGGTAGTAATTAATCATCACATTAGAAAGTGATTATTCCACTTATTTCTTTTCTAAAATATGTTATTCTCTTCAGATATTGGGAATTACTTATTGTTATGGTTTGACTGTTTGTTTTCCCCCAAATTCACATTTTGAAATCCTAATGCCCAATGGGATGGTATTAAGAGATCGGGGTCTTTGGGAGGTGCTTAGGTCATGAGGGCAGAGTCCTCATTAATGGGATTAATGCTCTTATAAAAGAGACCCCACAGACCTTTCTAGCCCCTTCCACCATGTGAGGACACAGCAAGAAGTCACCATCTTTGAACCAGAAAGCCCTCACCAAACAGTGAATCTACCAATGCCATGGTCTTGGAATTCTCAGCCTCCAGAACTGTGAGAAATAAATTTCTGTTGTTTATAAGTCACTCAGATATGGTATTTTGTTGTGACAGCCTGAATGAACCAACACACTTATTAAGAGAACTAATTCATAGCACATTGATAGTGTCCTGCAAATAAAGAGGAAAAGGTATACATAGGGCTTAATCTAGTTGAGAAAACAAGGTCCAGACCTATGGAAAGTTGTGTAGCAATCATTTAATAATGAGAAAGCTAATGACTTAAGATAATAAGGAAATGAGTATTGCCAAGTGAGTATTAGGAACTGAATGTTGCTCGTTAGGAAATTAAAGTGATGGAGTGACTTTAATGAAGATTTTATTCATTCATAGAACAAATGTATTTTTAAACACTAAAGTAGAGACTGCTCTTGCCTACCTGTTATCCCTTTTTCTCTTTATAATAGAATTTCTATATTGTTAGGGTAGAAATATGCTCAGTGATAATAAACATTGAAACCTCCCTTTCACAGGAGTGGCTAATGTGAATGGAAGAACTTGTACAGGGAACTACGTAAATTCTGGGACGTAGTTTCATAACCTTGGAGCTTAAGAGTCTAATTCCTAAATCAACTGTAGCAAAAAAAGTTTTATTTTTCATGATGCAATTTCTCATGTTGAACTTTCTTGTTTCAATGTCTGTCTTTGCTAAAATGCATAAGCTCTTCGAAGACAGGGACTGTGTCTATTTTGTTCTATACCCTATCCCAGAAGAGGCACACAATAAATATTTGTTGCATGCATGAATGAACAAATGAATGAGGGAAGCAATGACTGAACTTTGTGTTGAGAAGGATTCTGAGTTAGTGCTATACTCTGGGGAAATAACATCCTTATCAATTTATTGTGACAGTCATAGGTGTGCCGTAGGGGAGGGAGGAGATACACGTATGCCAGAGATGTGTCATTTTTATGAAAGCTTTGTTATTAGCACAGAGTATAATGTTATGCTATTTCATTTCTAAGTTAGATTTTGTTATGTGTTGATGTAATGAACCAGTGAGCACTTATATATCAGTAGAACAGTCATAAGCATTAAAGGAATAATAAGAATGTTAAAGTTGGAGTAAAATTAGTTGGCTTTGTTCAATCTTTTTCAAATTATATGTTTTGGAGGTTAAGTGATTTATTGAAAGTCTCACAGTTTCTTGAAGTGATTTCTTGTGTTTTTCCCCTGCAACATGTTCTTTCCTCATCTCATTAACCACCCCACCTCACCTAATTGAACTACCTATTACAGAGCTATATGACTGATTATTCTAGTACAAGGGAGAGATAGAGACAGTATTTTCTGAAGTTTCAGTTGCTTTCTCCTTCCAATATCCTCTCACATCATTTTTTATTAAGTGAAATTAATAGTAAGTACACAAAGATTGAAACTCTGATACAGCTAGTCTTTCATTTAAAAAAAAAGTTTCTGAATCATACATGCTTAACTATACATTTTGATTAGAAATATATTTATTCTGCATTCATTTCTATTATACAAAATATGCCTAAGTATCTATATTGTGGTTTATCCTTGGAAATCTTCATTGCATTTGATATTATTTCCTAATTTCTTTTGTGAACAACTTGCTTCAAATGAACAGAATTTTTCCCAGCCCCACAGCTGCTGAAAGACGAGAATGGAAATGTGCACTGAGAGAAGGTAATTTTTGCCTTAAGGTGGCACTGTGTGTCAGAGTAAGAGAGGGGCTGACACTTGAATGGCAAAGAAGGTATGACAACTAGAATATGATTTCTAGAGTAGTCAAGAGATGCCCACACAGCTGCAAAACCCCAAACTAATTACTTCTTAGATTTCCTATGGCAGTGCTATTATATTAGCCTGGCTAGTTACAATGTATCAGCTTCATGTGCAATGTGTGACCATAAGAAAAATCAGAATGTATTATTTCCTGGCATTTTTGTGTTTTAACTATTATTTTTCCCAAATAGAAATGCAGAATTTATTAATAGCATCAGATTTTGGTCACAATTTAGTATGGAGTTATGATAAAAATAATATATGGTCAACTCTAGATGCAGATCACGCTATTAAATTGCCCCAGGTGCAGAACATTAAATAGTGAATTATTCCTATTAACAGTGGTTGGCGAACTGTCAGATTGGGAGGGTGGACATGTGCACTGAGGGAAGGTAAGTTTTGCCTTATTGGAGAGACAATGGGATGGTCAGATATTAAAACTTTTTCACTGGGAAACTTGGTAAAGACACAGAGGCACAGGTCTTGGCTTATCTCATGAACCTTGGCTTCCCCGCTTTATTAGTGCCCCAGGTGATTCTGATATTTAGCAGATCTTTATGTGCATAGAAATCACCTGGGGATCTTGTTGAACTGCAGATTCTGATTCAGTAGATTTGAGGGTAAGCCTGAGATTCTGCATTTTAAACCAGCTTCCAAGTGTTGCCAAGGCTGCTCATCTAAGACAGTGATTCTTAAACTAGGTGCACATTGGAATCGCCTGGGACTTTAGAAATTTCTATTTAGTACCACCCCTAGGTATCTTGATTTGGTGAGTAGATAGATGGAGTGAAGCCTGGACACTAGGGATTTTTAAAGGCCTCCAGATGCCTCTAACATACAATTAAGTCTGAGAACCACTGCAGTAGGTGACCAATTCGAGGACACCTGGTCTTTGGCCACTCACCCTCTTAACCACTTAGGTTCTAACCCCCCTCTTGGAGACTGATCTACTTTCCTGTCTCCACCTGGAAAAAGATCTATTCCATATGTAATTCAAATCAGGCTACGGCGAACATCCTAAGCTTTCCTTCCTGAAGCAGGTTTTTCTATCTGAATACCTTGGGCAGGAAAGAGAGGAAACTCATAGGTTCTTTCTGAGTCTTTTGTTTCTTAATAACAAGCTTAAAATCAATGTCCCAAAAGGCAAAACGTTTGGTCCCCTTCATTAGGGAAAAAGGACATTCTCATACACAGCCTCAGCACGGTGATCAAAATGAGAAGATTTTACATTGATACAACACTGTTACCTAATGTGCAATCTATGTTTGGATTTCAAATTAAAATTAACCACAATGCATAGGTAAGTGAAAATAGGTGAGTGGAAATAATTTTATGTGGGCCAATACTTTTTAAAAAATATTAACACATTAGAAAATATTATACTTAACATATTATAAGTGAATAATTGCACAGGTTATCTTCCTTTTGAGCTTTAAAAATCAGATCTTGTCTGAACAGTTTTATTTTTACTAAGTTTTAATCTTGTTTTAAGAGGACAGCTGTTATTAATAGGTAAGTAGCTCCTTTCTTCAACGTATTGAGGAACATCATCACCACCATATTAATGCAAATTATAATAAATATAATGCAAATGGGCATAGTAATAATTTGTGGTTTTATTCTTTGGAAGAGGTCAGGAGAATATTAGCTTGAATCTGTCATCTGTCTACTTCCTTTACTGTGTTCTTAAAATCTCTGTTCATGAAACTTCTTAGGGGACAAGTTAAGTTGAACATAAAATGGAATGTTACTGGCAAATTATTTGTAAATGTTTATCCTAAGTTTTTTAAATGAATTGAAACTTACTGTGGAATGTATGTTTTTCAAGTATTTTCTTTTAATTTTCTTTAATACTAGTTTCTGACTTTATAAACTTTGCTTTTTGCCCTTTGAAATTTTATAAATATAAACTGAGTTAAAACAGTATTCCAAAATCTGCTGCTTCATCAAAGGCAGCAGATTAAGAAATGTTAAAACATTTCTTCCAGCAGGAAAGAATCCCACTTGTCTTTTAGTTACCCCTCAGCAGGTGTGTGGTGTGCACTATAGACTGGCTCTAGTCATTATACCTGCCTTCTCCGTCTTGAGAGTAGAGGGGATTATGCTGCCGATTGAAACATTGCCAATGAGATCAGTAAAAAAAGCTCTTCTGTTATGTTGGAGCTCAGTAGCCTGAGTGCCAGCAGGCAGACAAGAGGTCTTCTGAGTAGGTTTTTTGAAATAGAAACATCTAAATCCAATATCTAAAATCTGGCTTGTGCTGGTCACACCCGGATGATTGGTCTAAAGAGAACTATAGCTTTAAGGTATGCATACTCTTAGCTGTCTGTGTACAGCTTCGCCTGCTGTTACAGAACTCCTGCAGCTTCCAGACATGCTCCATGACTTACTTTATCCAGATGCCAGAAAGTTTATCTTCCTGGATGCTGTTCTGTAAGTGGTTGATGACCTGGACACACTGGGTCAGACCAAGGGTGAAGAGCTGGCACCAGCAGGCCTGCACCTGGTCGGTGTAGCAGTCCTGCCCCCGTGCCTGAATGACTGGGACTGACCTGGCCCAGTGAAGGGGAAGGAAGAGCAGCGGAAGGTAGACTTGCAGATGAAGTGTTATGTTGAGATACTTTGGAACTGGGCTGAGCGTTGTGAGCCTAAATGTGATGTGATTGTCTGAAGGGAGAAGGCCTTTGACTGGTCTCTGCTGATGACATGGATGTGCCCTCCTCCACAGCAGAGATTATCTGGCTGCGTGGGGAGGGGCTGGTCGTTTCTGGAGATTCTGGCCTCTGTGTATGCAGTACTTCAGCCCCTTGCTGTGTCCCCACTCTGTATTGAACCAGCACCTCCATATCTGTAGCCATGGGGAAGCAAGATCATCAGAGAACCTCAGGATTTGGCACCAAAGTGGTCTAGAAGCAGGTAGTGTCTGTGGTGACCCCAGGGGTGTGGGCAAGGTGTGGGGAGGCCTTGCCCCCAGGGATGGTGGATGGCTGGAGCCCCAGGGGCACCAGCTCACAGGAGAGTGGGGAGGGGTGGGAGTGAGGAGACAAGACAGCAAGCTGGGATTGGGGTCCGTGTGGATGCTGAAAGGAGAGTGGTATTGTTTTCTTTGTCAATGTAAGATCAGAATTCATAACCCTGGTTTCACCAATGCCATCTTTGCACTTCTTTTTAAGGATGGAAAAATTGCTTTAGGAAGGCTTAAGAAGCACTGAGTATAATTAAATTGTAGTTCAGAGTTAGATACAATTAAAAATAGTTTAATTCTCAAATAAAAGTTGTAGGTGAGACCATGGAATTTCCTAACACTTGATTTTAATACATTGCACTAATTTTCTGAAACAACTTAGAGGAACCAATTATTATAGTAGATGGAGTATTTGTGAAAAATATGGCATCAGGTATATTATACATGTAAATATATAAGTATATTTCTCCCAAGATTATGTGAATTAGAAACAGGTGTAATATCTCTCAACAGCAGTACTTGAGTGCAGACTTTGAGGCTTGGATTTATAAACATTTTTCAATGCATGGGGTTTTTGGAAAAGGAGCAGACATCTTGTGTTCAAAATTTGAAGATTTTCTCAGAACTGAAATCAAAATTACAACTGTCTCAGAGGAGGAAAAAAGGGAACGTGAATGTGGTCCAGATCGACCCAGCCCTGCCCATTTGTCTGGTGAAGGCACCGATGGACAACCCTGCACTGTCTGTAGGAACAGATGTGGACAATGATGACCGAGCCACAAAAATAACCAGACATCCCTCATAATCCTGGCTGATATGAATGACTGATGCTTCGCTACCAGTGACAGCTTTAGCCTCACTCTAGTCTTCTCACCTTCTAGATAAGAATTATTCAGCTACCCAATCATAGTTACCCCATTTCCTGATAACATCCAATCCAGAGCAAAGCCCTGCTTCACCTCACACAATCCCAAAACCTGTAATAAGTCCCTCTAATACCTCTCAGTGAAATGCCCCATGTTTCCACACGTGTCTGTTCTCTATTGTTGCAGTAAGTGAAGAAACCCAGCTGTGTTCTGCTGCAGGTGTGTTCCCACTAGTCTTTGGCTGGAGAACATGGGCAGCATAAGGAATGTTCTGTGGGTTCCGTTCCTTTCCCCACCCCTTTGCTATTAGAATAAAAAGTTTGAATTTTTTATGTCCTGTTACATCAGATAGCTGATGTCTCGATACTTGTAAGATCACAACATCCTGGCCAGGTTCTCTGTTAACATTGTAACCCACTTCTTTGTCTTTTCATATCTCCAGATTTTTATAACCATGGACGCAAATCTTTGTCCTGCTAATTATGGGGTTTTTCTATTTGTAGCAAAAGTGGCTTTTTAACGTGTGTTCAAGATTCGTAGTTGGTCCACATCTGTGAGGGAATTCCCAAAGGAGCTTGGACCTTGTGTATCCATGGACAAGGATTCATGGGTGGTGTCTGTGGCTCATTACCTTTATGTGGGCAAACTGCTGAAGAGCGCCTTTTTTGCACATAGCTTCTTTTTCAGCTAATTCTACCTGTAGAACATAATACTCACCAATATTGCGTACCCAGTAGATTTATGACATTTTTTGTAGGTACCTACTTTCAGTGGCTCTCAGTATTTGAAGGCTGTTGCTGAGGTGAGACATGCTGCAATGTTATTCAAGAATCTTTTTTCAGAATCACACACGCCTTCATAAGTTGAGTTACATACTGGTGAAATACACATTTCGAGTAAAAAGATAATCTTCTTTTGCATGCATTTTGTGATGTTTGCATAATTAAAGCAATTGTGTATTCATCCTTCTCATGCTTTTCTTAAATTAGTGCACTGTTCTCCCACCCTTCTAAATTTCTGGATGGAAGTCTCTCCCTTGTGTGAGTCAGCCAGTCTGCAAGGTCAGAAGAGCTGAAAGAAGGAGGCCCAGGGGATTATTATATGAAATGAGCTGCTAAGTGATAACTCTGACGTATCATTTTATCATTCTTTGCGGAGCAGAATTAAGGTGGGGTAAAGGAGAAGGTCTAAGGAAGAAAAAATTTTGCAGCTAAAACTGTTATCACTTCCTCCTACATAATATTTCAAATATTGAACTCTAAAGTCACCCCATCTTGATACTAACAGGGAAGAGAGAAAACCAACAATGTGAAAAACAATTAGAACAAGATTTTGAGTGTCTTACAGAAAATCAATTCTGTTTTATTTTATGAGAAAATACAAACATTATCTTAAAATAATTTAACCCTTTTGAACCACCATAAATAGATATTAAATATAAAAAAAGTTAGTTTTAAATTATTAAGTCTCATGTTTTAAGAGAGGGATTGGTTTTACAATCCAGAATTTTTAAAAATATTGATGAGATCACTACTGCCTTCGGTGGCTCATATACTAAAGTCAGAGTATGCTAAATATATATCCTAAATATGGAGAAGACGAGGATAGCTCCTGCCTGAGGATGACATGCAGCCTCATACAGTGTTCAAAAAAAAGTAACGAGATCACTGACGATATTCCTCTAAACAATTTTATAAAGAGGACAAGACAATTATCTATAATTTTTAATATTCTCATGTTAAAATGTTATTGGGATTTTAATATAGCCAATACATTATTATGAGTAAATGGAATACTTTAAAACTAGTATTTTCTTTTGTCTCATCTTTTCAGAGGACTTTTTGTTGTTTTGACTATATCAAATTTTTAACATTACTTCTTTTCAAACAATTTCACATTTACAGAAAACTTACAAAAGTAGTGAAAAGATCCAAAGTTCTGTATACAGATTTTCCAGTTGTTAGCGTTATCTATTTTTGCATTTTTAACTCTTTGTCTCTCTCTCTTTCTACATACATGCATACATGCATACAAATTGCTGTGGGTTTTGTTTTTTTCCTAAACTGCTCCAGATAAGTTGTATATACGATGCCTTCTAACCTCTTAATACTCTGAGTGTATTTACAATGCAAAAATGAAAATTATGAAATTGACATTTATCTATCATTACCATTTAACCCATAAATTCCACTCAAAGTTTACATATTTTCTGCAATTTTTTCTTCATGGGTCCAAGATCCAGTGCCAGCATCATGCATTACATTTAGTTGTCACTCAAACTTGGAATAGTTCTAAATCTTTGTCTGTTATAACCTTGACATTTTTGATGAGTAAATGTCACATTGCAGGTTCTCTTTTCATTTGGAGTTGCCAGATGTTTCCTCATAATTTATGCATTTTGGGCAAGAATTTTATTATCTTTTAAGATTTCTGTTTTGTATATGGCATATAACATAGATACTTTATCAGAAGAGTAGCACATGCGGGAATTTATAAACACATAAATGTAGGCACTTGCTCAATTTTGTTTAATTATGAAGATAAAGAGTTGGAGGCCACTGTGCTAAGTGATAAATGAGGGTAACCAGCCATAACCTAGGAGCTGGGTCCTAGAAAGCGGAGAAGGAACATTTCAAGTTGGAAATTGGGGGAGCCTAGGGGCCATGAGCCACTGAATTTTCCTGATTCTGGATAAGTACATAGTCCTAAGTTTTGCATCATTATGTGGGATGCTTTACTCCAATTCAAAAACCTGGTTTAACATTTTGTTATGTAGAAATTCTAAAACCTGTGTCTTCAGGTTTTAGATACTTGGTTTTAATGCCTGTCATAGTTGAAAAAGTTCTTCCAACAATATGTAAACCCAGTATGTAAGTGGAAAAACTATGTTTTTGACTATGCTTTCCAAATTGTACTACTCATCTTTCAAAGATAATCCAAAAATTATATAAATATTTTTGTTAAAAATAACTAGGAAATTTTCATCTATTAAAGGTTTGTTACTTAAAAAACTTTAACGTATAGGTTTAACATCCACTGAAATTACTGCAAGTTTATAACAAGTTAAAACAATTTCTTAGGTTATGTAAGTGCACAGTTATTAAGGTTTTTATAGGCTACATAATTTTTGAAACAACATCATATAATAATGGAAACACTTTCAAACGTCTGTTTTCAAAAAGCTCTCTCCATAGTGTAAATGTCTTTCAAGAAATAGTTATTTTCACATTTGTTGTTAGATTAAGTTTTTTTGGTGTATCCCATTCTCCTGTTCACTCATCGTCATTGTAGCACAGGTCAGCACATGCGTATCAGTTCATTTCATTTTATGAGAAAAACGAACAGCTCATCTTTGAGTCTACCAACTCTTTAAAGGCGCTGCCGGTCTCACCTGCAGTCCTCTGTGTGATTCTTTTAGTGGATGCTGCGGTGCACTGCTCACCGTCCTTCATACTATGTTGGTGGCGGACAGGTCATTCTCTAGGTATTGCACTCAGTGGAAGAAAGATGCCTCACCCATGTTCATCTCCCTCCTACCCCAGGGCAGCTCTCATTCAATAACTCGTCAGTGCTGGATATAAAGGAGGCCCGGTCAGTTTGCTGCAAGGTGGGAAACGTGGAAGGGCCACCCAGCTCCAGAGCTCTCCATGGGAATGACGATTGTGCTATCTCAGTTCAATTTGCCCCTCTGCCTAATCCTGCCTACTTCGCTTCCCAGATAGTCGAGCCTGAGAACGCTCTCCAATAAAATTTCTATGTGCAACTCTCCTCAGATCTGCTTCCCATGGAACCTGATCTAAAAAGTTACCCCCTGCAAAGAGTGTGAGGAGTTCCCTACATTTTTAAACGTCTTGTTTTTATTATTTATTTATTTATTTATTTATTTATATTTTATTGATTATGCTATTACAGTTGTCCCATTTTTTCCTCCCCTTTATTCCCCTCTGCCTTTCAACCACCTCCCACCAGCATTCCCTCCCACTTAGTTCATGTCCATGGGTTGTACATATAAGTTCTTTGGCTTCTCCATTTCCTATACTATTCTTAAACTCCCCCTGTCTATTTTCTACCTACCATTTATGCTGCTTATTCTCTGTACCTTTTCCCTGATTCTCCCTCCTTCCCCTCCCTGCTAACCCTCCATATGATGTCCATTTCTCTGCTTCTGTTCCTGTTCTAGAAGTTTGCTTAGTTTGTTTTTGTTTTTGTTTTTTAGGTTCAGTTTTTGATAGTTGTGAGTTTGTTGTCATTTTACTGTTCATATTGTTGATCATCTTTTTCTTAGATAAGCCCCTTTAACTAAATGTCTTATTTTTATAAAGCTAACATCACTCGTGATATTCTGTAGCACTTCGCTCTCTCATTGGCTTCACCATCTTGCTGCAGTAGCTTGCCTGTAAATGACAGGAGGGATGCTTCATGTGGGTGAACTTACCTGTACCCTTGCTAGGGAATTTTTAAATTCTAATTCAAATAGTTGCCCACGATTTTCTATAGGTCATAATTTTTTCTAAAAGAAGTTATTATTATTTAAGATTTTATTTATTTTATTTTTAGATAGAGGGGAAGGGAGGGAGAAAGAGAGGGAGAGAAACATAAAGTGTGAGAGATACATAGATTGCCTCTAGCATGTCCCCAACTGGGGACCTGGCCCGCAACCCAGGCATGTGCCCCAACTGGGAATTGAACCAGTGACCCTTTGGTTCTCAGACCCACGCTCAATCCACTGAGCTACACCAGCCAGGGCCAGAAGTTATTTATTACTGAGGGAAATATTATTTGGTCCTTTTTTAGTGGCTCCCCAAAAGTGTTCTTTTTAAATGTATCTTGTCATTGGAAACAGAATCCAGACAAGACCATAAGCTGAAATGTGTTAGAAACATCAGTGCTTCATTCAAATATATAGCAAACCTTCAACACTTTGTAACTTGTTCCAATATTTGTTTCTGCATTCTCCTATAATGCTTTCCATATATCATCCAACAATATTTGCTGACAAAGATACATTTTAGGTTTCACCACATGCTTTCTGGGGGGGATTATTTCAGCCACTTTAACTGTGACAGAACAAGCGCTTCCCCAATGGATGTGGCTGTGCTTTTTACCTTTGCTCAAAAGAAGCTTCTAAATATTTATTACCACATTTTATGATACTTTATAAAATTCTATATTTAGTGTTGCACGACTTTATCAATCCCTGAAAAACTGTAGTGGGTTGTCTTCAGGTTTGAGATGCTTAGGTTTTACATATTCTACTGCTATTTATGCAGCATGCTAACATTTGCTACTGCTATTTCTGGCAGCATGGCAAACTAGATTACCCAGAAATCTTCCTGCCATAAAACACTCACACAAGCTAGATAAAAATATAAAATATGACTTTAAAATGTGTAGCTGAGGTAGAAGGCACTTAAGGAAATTCCCAATGGGCTAAAAATGAAGTACAAACTGCAAACCAGAGCCAAACCACAGTGAATGGTGCTTTGACAGCAGGGGGAGTGGGCTCAGGAGCGGGTGATGGAACCCTGGGCTCAGGCACATCGAGGTTCAGATCCTGGGACCTGCGTAAAATAGGAGATGATGCCTTGGGATTCCATGAGTTTAAAGAATGCATCTGAGGTCCCATACAAAGCTGGGACCTGTGAAGATTCATCCTGGAAAAACTTATCTACTCACTGGTACAGAATAGTGTCTGAAGGATGCTTGTATGTCTTTGTTAAGATTTTAGATAGAAAAAAATCTTTCCTGAAAATTCATAACTATATTCCTGTCTTTAGCCAGAGGTGGGATTAAAATATTTCTATCTGTATGGTTCTGGATACTTTAAGCCAATAAATTAACATAAAAGCGTTGTGAGCTTGTGAAAACCCTGGGCATTTGGTAAAGTAAATGTAAAACCTCTCTGGAGGAACTCCCTCAATCCGGATAGTACAAGATTCCCACCAACAGAGTTTTGAAGAATTCACAAAACAAAATTACAAAGCACAAAGAAAACCATGTGGCATCACTGAGAATTAGCACACACAATAAGCAGCAGTGATATACTATGAAAAACTTCAGATAAAAGAGCTGAATGGTAAAGATAAAATAAGTGTGCTTAAAATAGTAAGGATAGAACTGGGATCAAAACCATGAGGAAAAACAGACACCATGAAAAAGACCAAGAAAACATTAAAAAAAAAAAAACAAATACAACCAAATGGAACATTTGGAAATATGTTTTAGAAATATAGTCACTGACGTTAAAAACTTGGTGGACAGATTGAACAGTTGATTTGACCCACCTGAAGACAGAACTAATACACTGGAAAATAGATCTAATTGGAAATTGTGATGCAGTTACTTTCATTTTGCCTTTGGACATTACATTTTGCCCATCTGGCTGCTTTTTTGAAGTGCAAGCCTGTTTTGAGTTATTCCCCCATTCCTTGTTCTGCTTTAGTGCACAAATCTTACACATTTCTGGCTCCTTCCTCTCTCAGTATGTGTTGCTATGAGTGGACCAATTTGCCAGAGGTATTCCTACGTGTACCATGCTCTAATATCCTAAATGAATCTGCTTTCTTATTGATAAAGGGTAATTTTTCATAATATTGAAAGAAGCTGCAGTTTAGATGATTGAGTAGATATTGGTCATCCTGGAGGGAAACAAGAAAACTAGAAATAGGCAAATTAGTCCTGGTTTTAAAAAATAGGTAAAGCAGGTTCTATAAAATAGATAATCTCAATTTGCTCACTATCCTGAAAAGAGTCTAAACAAGATAATTAAAATAATTTTAAACAACTATATCAAGAAGAATTATAGTAACAATTACATTAAGAAGGTCCTAGGAATAAACCCTGTTTCAGAAGAGCATGTTATCCTATCTACCTGCCAATGCTGTCTGTCTGTCTGTCTAATTGACTGACAGAGCAATGGGATGCTCTACACAGAATATACAAAAATTCTTCTAGACAAGTTAGATAAATGTACATTAGGTTAATCAAGGTATAGGAAATAGAAACTATCTTAGGTATTTTAAGGGGAAAAGAATTTACCACATTTCAGCAAAACTTTGTCAACTGTCAGATGCCTCATTATTTCTAAGAAATCCAAAGTGCTATCAAGCTATGCCAAAATGCCTTACTGAATCTTGAGCGAATTGCTGACTTTAGCCTTTTATTGTTTTGAAGTCATTTCATCTATTTTGAGTGATTTCATTATTTCTACTGCCTTTGGTTTCATTGTTTGACACGAGATAGGCAGCTCTTTTGCACTAATCTCAGTAACAAAACTGGGAAGCTCTCCTACAAGGTGGGGCTGGCCCACTATAGCCTGTGGGTTCAATCTGTAAAGTTTCACTGGAGCACAACCATGCCCTTGTCCTTATCTACAGTGTACAGCTCTTTTCCTGCTATAAAGGTAGAGTTGAGTAGTTATCACAGAGATTGTATGACTCCCAAGGAATGACTGGCCCTTTAAAGAAAAATATCTGCCAACTCCTGCTTTAAGGAAATATATAAGAACGACCATTTATGGATATTGTGGCACACTATACCAAGTGTACTGCATGTGGAGAAATCTCTTATCCCGCATGGCCAGGATGAATGTTAGTTGATTGAATCACCCAGCCAGTCAGCAAATAAATAGAGAACAACTAACATCCACCGGACAACATATTTAAGGGGCTTGGAATCAGTTAGTCAACAAAACAAATAACCATTGTTTTCACGGAGCTTACATTCTAGTTGGCTAGGATAGGGCAGGGAGGGTAGAAGGCAATACAGAGGAGATAGAAAATAACTGAATTACTATGTAAAACAGACATTATGTCAATTCATGATAAGTATGTGTTTGGAATAAAGCAGGGAAGGAGGTGCTGGAGCCAGGCTTTAAATTGAACATGGAGAAGTCTGGGAAGCTTACCAAGGAAATGGCGTTGGAGTGAGGACCTGAAGGAGGTGAGGACAGGGTTTGCGAGCAGAGGCAATAAGGAGGGGATGTGCCTCATGTTTTGAAGAAAAACTAAGAAGGCTAAGTATTTATAAGGGAGAAAATAAGATGAAAGAGGTAAGAAGAAATGGGGATGGGGTTGGTGCCGATTATGGGCCATGGTGAGGTCTTTGGTTCTCCTGTGAGAAGAGAAGCTGCTGGAGAGTTTGGAGCAGAGGAATAATATGAACCTACTTATCTCTTCTGCTTTGCTGAGAATAGATGAAAATAGGGCAAGACTGAAAGCCTGTTCCACAGGGCTTTGGAGGCAATTAAAGAGCATCGATAATAATCCACATGAGAGCTGGTAGTTGCTTAGACCACCAAGGTTCGATGAAGGTGGTGAAAAGATATATGGAAACTTTTCATGGTGGGAAGCTTTGAATATATAAAAAAATTGAGAGAATATAGTGAATCCCTCCAACTCAAACAATGATTAACTTAGGGCCCACTTGATTCTCCTCCTACCATTTTATTTTGAAGAAATCCTAAACAATTCTGGATCTGTTTTGAAGGTAAAACCAACAGGATTTGCTGCCAGTTTGGATGTGGGGTGTGCAATTCAAGGGTGATTCCTAGAGCGCCAGGAAGGGTGGAGTGGAGACTCCCTGGGATGGGAAAGACTAAAGAAGGAAGTGAGACTGTTTTGGTGGGGGTGGGAGTGGAATTCAGGAGTTTGGATTTTACAGAGTGGTTTGAGATACCTATTAGCTATTCAAGACAGGCAGCTGGTTTATCTATCTATCTATCTATCTATCTATCTATCTATCTATCTATCTATCTACCTACCTACCTACCTATCATCTCTTTCTGTGTGTATTCATCTATTTCTATATCTAATATGTATCCAGACTTTTTAGTGGGAAATTCGGGGCAGGGTGGGGGGCAGTTCTATATAATTGGCATCTGTTGACCTCTCCCATTACATTTCCCTCAAATTCTCCCTCTTTTGATACTTTGGAAGTGAATTCCAAACCTCGAATATTAGAACCATGTGGGGGAGATTGAAAAAATCCTGGTGCCTACATTGCATCCCATACCCATCATATCAGCAATGTCTCGGGGTGGCACCAGGCATCCAGTGCTGTTTCAGAGTCTCCAGATGACTCCCATATTCAGCAGAGTTTGGAAGTGGACTGCTGTAGCCCCTGGCTACTCAACATATGGTTCTCCATCCAGCAAATGCTGTCCTCCCACCAGCAGTGTTGACCTCACCTGAGAGCTTGTTAGAAATGCAGAATCTCAGGCCTCACCCTGACCCCCTGAATCAGAACCTGCATTTTCACAAGCTCTTTCAGGGATTTCTGATCACATTACTGTCAGAAGCACTGTTCGTCTCTTGGTTTTATACCTTAGCAGCAGCCATATTATCTGTGAAGTGTCAGCCTACCCATCCTGCTGCCTCAATCTCACTAATCCTTTAAGATTGACCTCAGGTATAACCCTCCCGGAAGACTTCCTCATCCTTCTTTCCACATACTCAGGCTGTTCTGGGAACACCCTCTGTTTACCTTGGTTATATCCCTATTACAGTTACTATAATTGTTTAGCCAACAGTCTCCTAGATTATGAACTAACAGTGGCGGAGATTATATCACTGGTAGTAGGTGCTCAGTCAGTGTTGAATTGAGTGGCTAAGGCAGAAATCAGTCACTAGGGCCTCACAGGTGTAGACGGCAAAGGGCCTGGATCTGCCAGATCAGATCACTGGAGAGACTGGTGCTAACAAAGAGCAGGCCCCGATGTGTGTGAGCTCTGATCTTGGGGCTGAATGAAGCTGTTAATTATCTTTTATCTTTCTTGATGTGGGGAGGGAGACTGTGGTTTGCAAGGTGTATGCTCGTAGCCAGAAGAGAAATCTGGATTCTTAAGATATAACTTACTCATAGCTCTGGTGGAGAATGAGGGGTTAGGATAGCTTAGATTTCTTTTAAGACTTCATCAAAAATTTCCCATGACAACTTCTTTTCCTGATTGTGAAATCAGTACACAGAAAATACAAGTCAGACCATTACGCTGCACTCTAAACTTATACAGTGATGTATATCAATTATATCTCAATAAAACTGACCAAAAAAGCACAAAGAAAACAGATTATTTGTAATCCCATCACGCAGAAAAAAAAATCAATCTTTTTGGCTTACCCTTTTCTAGTGTTTACATGGAGAAAATAATGCTATATGATGTCTTGTAAAGGTTTAGATTATCTGCCCTCCTCAGTACCTCTCTGTCCTGCTTTTCTTTGACTCGTTCCCACCACGTGAGCCACACTCCTCTCATTACTTAGGCACATCAGGCACACTCTATGTTCAGGTTTTTTTACTGGCTCTTCTCCAAGCGGGACCATCTCTCCAAATATCCCTCACCTTCTGGCTTTCACTCAAACCTCACGTTCTCAAAATAGCCTTGTCTAATAATCCTGTTTAAAACTGAAACCCACCCTGATATTCCCTTAAACCCACCACTCCAGTTCCCCTTAGCCTTCTCTATTCTGCTTTTCTTAACAGAATTTAGGATTTCCTAACATAGTATAGAACATACTTATTTTATTACATCTATTGTGCACTGCCAGATTTGCTTCCCCTCTTCGCGCCACCCCCTTTCAGTTCGAGAATGTAAGTTCTTCAGGGGAGTCTTTGTGAGTATAACAGTTATTGACATATAGTAGATGGTTAATAAATATTTGTTGAAGGGATGAGTGCATATATAACTATAAATAAAATAGTAACATACTATGACATGCTGGTCTATAGACTTAGTGATAAACTGTTGTTTTTAATTTAGCAATATTCTCTGTCCATCTTCTTATATAAATAAATATTCTTTGACATGGCTGTATCCATGAAAGCTTTTATGATTTCAAACAGTTTCTGTAAGTATTATTAAGCTCAAACCTCAGTAGAAATTTGAAGATAGAGAAGAGCTGACCACACCCCATTCATTATATTTATTCATGTATATTGTTGAATAAATGAATATATGTGTTATTATAGAAATATATGCTTATGAAACTATATGAAATATGTGAAATGTATTTTATAAAATAGGATATACGTATTTTCATTATATTATATATTCATGTACATATACAGGTGACTTGAACTACGTGGGTTTGAACTGCACGGGCCCACTTACATGTGGATGTTTTGCAGTGAATGCTTGTAAATGTATTTTCTCTTCCTTATGATTTTTAATTTTTTTATTAAAAAATTATTTTATTGTTGTTCAGTTACAGTTATCTGCATTTCCCCCCCATTGCTCCGCTCCCACCCCAGCCATCCCCACCTCCCTCCCTTGATTCCACCCCTCCTTGGTTTTGTCCATGTGTCCTTTACAGTTGTTCCTGAAATCCCTTCACCCCCATTATCCCCTCCCACCTTCCCTCTGGTTACTGTCAGATTGTTCTTTATTTCAATGCCTCCAGTTATATTTTGCTTGCTTGTTTGTTTTATTGATTAGGTTCCACTTAAAGGTGAGATCATATGGTATTTGTCTTTCACTGCCTGGCTTATTTCACTTAGCATAATGCTCTCTAGTTCCATCCATGCTGTCACAAAGGGTAGGAGCTTCTTCTTTCTTTCTGCTGTGTAGTATTCCATCACGTAAATGTACCATAGTTTTTTGATCCATTCATTTACTGATGGGCACTTAAGTTGCTTCCAGCACTTGGCTATTGTAAATTGTGCTGCTATGAACATTGAGGTGCATAGGTTCTTATGGATTGGTGTTTCAGGGTTCTTAGGATACAATCGCAGCAGTGGAATTCCTGAGTCAAAAGGCAGTTCCATCTTTAGTTTTCTGAGGAAATTCCATACAGTTTTCCACAGTGGCTGCACCAGTCTGCATTCCCACCAACAGTGCACTAGGGTTCCCTTCTCCCCACATCCTCTCCAGCACATGTTGTTTGTTGATTTGTTTATGATGGCCATTCTGACCAGTGTGAAGTGGTATCTCATTGTGGTTTTAATTTGCATCTCTCTAATGGCTAGTGATGCTGAGCATCTTTTCATGTGTCTCTGGGCCCTCTGTATGTCCTCCTTGGAGAAGTGTCTGTTCAGGTCTTTTGCCCATTTTCTGACTGGGTTGTTTGTCTTCTTGGAGTGGACTCATGTGAATTCTTTATATATTTTGGAAATCAAACCTTTGTCGGAGGTATCATTGGCAAATATGTTTTCCCATACAGTTGGTTCTCTTTTCATTTTAATGCTGTTTTCTTTAGCCATGCAGAAGCTTTTTAATTTGAGGAGGTCCCATTTGTTTATTCTTTCCTTTATGTCCCTTGCTCTAGTGGACATATCGGTAAAAATATTGCTGCGTGGGATATCTGAGATTTTCCTGCCTATGTTCTCCTGAAGGACTTTTATGGTGTCATGACTTATATTTAAGTCTTTTATCTACCTTGAATTTATTTCTGTGTATGGTGTAAGTTGGTGATCGAGTTCCATTATTTTGCATGTAACTGTCTAGATCTCCCAACGCCATTTGTTGAAGAGGCTATTTTTACTCCATTTTATGCTTCTTCCCCCTTTGTCAAATATTAATTGACCATAGAGACTTGGGTTTATTTTTGGGCTCTCTGTTCTGTTCCATTGGTCTATGTGTCTGTTCTTATGCCAGTACCAGGTTGTTTTGATTACAAAACAGTGACCTTGTAATACAGTTTGATATCACGTATTGTGATAACAACTTTGTTCTTCTTTCTCAAAATTGCTGAGGCTATTGGGGGTCATTTATGGCTCCATATAAATTTTTGAAATGTTTGTTCTATATCTGTGAAATATGTCATTGTTACTTTAATAGGGATTGCGTTGAATCTATAAATTACTTTGGGTAGTGTGGACATTTTGATGTTAATTCTTCCAACCCATGAACATGCTTCCATTTGTCTGTGTCTTCCTTTTTTTTTTTAAGTCTTTACTTTTTTTTTCTTTAAAGATTTTATTTATTTATTTTTAGAGAGAAAGGAAGGGAGGAAGAAAGAGAGGGAGAGAAACATCAATGTGTGGTTGCCTTTAGTATGCCTCCAACTGGTGACCTGGACTGCAACCCAGGGATGTGCCCTGACTGGGAATTGAACCAGCGACCCTTTGGTTTGCAGGCAGGCACTCAGTCCACTGAGCGACACCAGCCAGGGCTGTGTCTTCCTTAATTTCTTTCTTCAGTGTTGCGTAGTTTTCTGAGTACAGGTCTTTTACTTCCTTGGTTAGGTTTATTCCTAGGTACTTTATTTTTCTTGTTCTCTTCCTTATGATTTTCTTAATAATATTTTTTTCTCTAGCTTACTTTATTGTAAGACTACAATATATAGTACGTATAACATACAACATATGTGTTAATAAATGGTTTATGTTATCTATAAAGCTTCTAGCCAAAGGTAGGATAAAAGTACCATATTTAGCTGTGTATCATGCACACCCACGTTTTTGGCCCAAACTTGCAGGAAAAAAACTTTCATTTTAATTTTTTAATTCAATTATTATTTATTTATATTTAGAAACAAAACTGATTATCATATTCCAGGGCAGTACTTTGCATATGGATATCAACATTGCTTTCTAGAGATACACTTTTAATGCATAAGCATAAATAAAAGAATTATAAACATTTGTATAGGTACAGAATTAGTACTACCCATATATAATGTGCATCCTTATTTTTCCTTCAAAAATTTGGGCAAAAAGTGTGCATTATACATGGCAAGATATGATAGTTAATTTTTTGAGGAGTCAAAAGTTATACATGGGGCGTCAGCACACCTAACCCCCACACTGTGCAAGAGTCAAATGTATGTATAACCCATTATGTGAAAAATGGTGGTAGAGAGGCTGAGGAAATAAAAATCCAAATTATATATTGAAATAGTATCCTCACAGGCAGGAGCCATATGTAACTTAAATTTTTCCCCCCAGTCATTGATATATTGTAGAATCTCTCTCCAGCTCTCTTTGGGGTCATCTCCTTCTCGATGCAGTGGCTGCTACTTGCCTTGGAGATGTCTGTGACAGCAGCTGTTGCTCCCCCTATAGGAGAACAAAAAAATGGCAACTTCTCTTCCTCCCAGTCTTTGGCCCTGTTTCCATGGGTAACTGGTCCTCTGGTTGGTGACAAGATGACTCCAGACTAAAATGCACTTTTTATTCTTAGATATAATTTTCAGGTGTGGAGGGGAATTGTGTGTCATGGGGAAGAAAGAAGCAAAGGCTCTTGTGATTAATGGAAAGAAAGAAGTCCATTTTGCCTCTAGCCCCTTACTTTGTCCCTTGGTCTGACTCATTCTCCCTTATCCATTGTCCTGCCGCTGACCACTGTGACTGTGTGGCCACCTAGAGCTTTTTCATCTGTTTACCAGCATGGTTCACACATTCCAAACGACAGCAGAGACCTTAGGAACTATAACGTAAACAGGGAAAATGGCCAGTCTTTCTTGTTGTTCTTTGGCATTTGTGTTGTTTTTAATTACTTTTTCTTGCTAATTATTCTGCAAGACAGTGAGTGTGAAGGGTCTTACATTAGACCACAAATGAAGTCAGACCAGCCTGGTACCTTCTACTTTCAGAACGGCATTTTAAAAAAATGAATCTTCTGAAGTGTACATTACTCTTTTCATTAGAATGAGGAAAAGTTCCATGGAGGATGGCACGCTGAAAGCCTTAAAGAAAAACTTCAATTGAGATGCCAGATGAAAGTGTAACAAGAATTTCTTAAGGCTTATATAACTGTAGAGTAAGAGACATTTATTGTTACCAGCCTGTCCATGTTTTCTCTTTAGAAAAGATCTATAGTATATATTTGTCTTTTTTTAAAAAAAAAAACTGTATTTCAAAACTGTTCACATCTTTCAGTCCAAAGAGATTTCTGAGAAATCCTGTTTGCAATGGAAAAATGGATTTACATAACAAAATGTAATTTATAAAGGTAATTTGAACATAAAGTAGAGCAGAAGATTATCTTTTCTAGAGTTGGAAGATCAATTTGGTAAGTTTGACATGTATGTATAACAATTATATAACACATATTTATGAGAAAAGAGGGTAGGTATAAATAAATATTCTTTTTGAGTAGTCCAGATAATTAGAAAAGAAGTAAAGGGGGGAAAACCCACTAGCAATAAGAAGATTTAATTTCATGCATAATCAGAAGAAATATGCCAAGTAATTCATCACTAATTCAAATAGTCAAGAAAAACCTAGGAAAAGCCCTAGGAAGCATAATTAGCTATGCAGAAGGTTGAAACATTTGTAAAATGTCACAATTATAAATTGCCATTTTTTCCCCCATGAGACCTGAGCAATGCTTTATCAACAAATCCCCAAAGACTTTTCAGCAGGTCTCAACAAAAATACGTGTACTTGATGCAGTTTTCACCTAGAGAGAGAAGTGGCTGACTTTGGAGGGCTCACTTCTTTTTTTAAAATTAAATTTATTGGCGTGACATTGGTTAATGCAATTATATAGGTTTAAGTGGTACAATTCTATAATACATCATCTGTATATTGTACTGTGTGTTCACCACCCCAAGTCAAGTCTTCTTTCTCGCTTCTTATTTTTGAAAGCTTTCTGGAAGTCTGCCACTTAAATTTTCTGGGCTTCATTTCCTCTTCATGAAAAATGTAATGAATTGTGTCTGTCACCCATTTGTCTCCCAAGGGTGGTGTAGAGCACCTACAGGAAGTTCATTCATCCACAGTGCTATGCTGTCACTGACAGGCCAATGGGCCTCTCTGGCTCAATAATGTGTTCTTGGTTTCTTCTGCTTTGGGAAAGGGAGTGTGTTATTATTCCCTAACCTCTTATTGATAATATTTATTTGCTACAGTTCAGATAGCCCTTGATTAAATATGGAACTCAAAAACTTACCATACACGGGAATCTTGACGAGAAGACTCATTTCTAGGCCTGGCTGCTATGAACCCTCTTCACAAAGCTTGCTGGGAATGAAGCAAAAGTTCTGATCGCTGTGGCTTTGGGTATGCTCAGCAATTCTGTGCTGTCACTGGTTATGTCAGAGACTGTCAGCTGGAGATTTGGTTGGGACAGAGGGTAGAGTAGGTCTAGGAGGGTGGATGCATTTTTATTTCTTAAATTTCCCTCCTGGTGCTTATAGAGACACAGGAATCTCATCCCTGTGACTTTGGATAACAGGTGGGGTTGGGGGTTTGGGGGAATTTACCTTCCCATTGCTAGGGCAACATTAAAAAGAAACATGTACTATTGTATTTGGGATAGAAGTTGTAATGAGCCTCTTTGGGGGGACTCTGGTGAGATCAGTGTCAGATGCTGCCTGTGACTGGTCCTGGGCAACCTGTTAGGAGCTACAAAGCAGTCCACAGTTTGTGGCTGCCTCTGCTGGTCCTGCTTGTGTGTGGGAAGGACCAAGCTGTGCACCAAGTATGGCTTCCACCAGCACCGAGTCTGGGGGCAAGTTAGCAAAAGGCCTAAGGCAACATATTTTTGTTCTGTCATTTTTTGCTTTTAAATATAAAGCTATGTTTTAGATGTGTACAAATTAAAAATCTTTATATCATTTTAGTGAAATGACCTTTTTAATCATGAAGTAGTCATTATTTTTTTCTAATGTTTGTTTAGAGATTATTTTATTGGATAGTAATATAACTATACTTTGCTATATTTTATATTTACAGTTGCCTTTTATAGAGAAACATTGACAGCAACAAAAATGTTTAGCATAGCTATACATAGAGTTTAGCAGCAACATAGCAACAATATTAAACTGTCACTTGGTGGAGCTAGAATACTATGCATTTCTCACATACTCTTTCAGCAGATTTATTTGGAAAAAAATTGTTTTATGGCATAATCTAAGACTAACACCCCCAGTTGCCTTTGAGGAAACTCATGTTTATTGTTTTCTTTATTCTTGTGCCAGAGTTTAAGTAAATGCCAAACTTATTTGGCATAAAGTTTTTTGCTTGTTTTCATCAAGCTGAATTCAACACTATAATCTCCAAGGCTCTAGGAGTCAGTTAAATAGGTGTATCTTTTACTGATTCAACAATATCTTGGCATATTTTACATGGTTCCTAAAAACCCACAATCTTTTCACTTGCTAAGTCAATTACTGTAAAACAAGGTGAGCTTTAAATAGCTTGTGATGCCTAGAATGAAATACCCAATAGATGTCACACACGTGCTTGCTGATGGCCACCAGCCTTTGGGATTCTCTGGCACAGTTGGGGATTTTAGGGCCACTCCATATATTGATCAAAACCTTTAAGGTGAAAATTGATGGTGGTCATTAAATGAAGGCTGCCATAGACATGGGAAAGTCTCCTTAAGAATGAACTGAACTCATGGAAAATTCTGAATCAGAGCCTTTCTTACATTCATCTTCCAAAATTGAAAATTCAAAGACAGATTATTTATATTTATGTGTGGGTAGGTAGAGTTTTGTCTCTTCATCAATGTTATATTTTGCCAACTTTTCTTCTCAGGTAGTAGACGTACTTCAAAAGGATCGATTCTAAAATAAGGTTAATATCTTTTATACTTAAGAGGTCTAAGCAATATACATACCTTGAATATTCAAACAGAATGATAAAATTAATGTAGACATGGACCATTACAATGACATGTAAAAAAGAATAGTTGAGAATTTTAAAAGATTTTTTAATTTAGTTTGGTTCTGATACTCTCATACCTTTTTTTTTTTTTTCCCACAAAAGACTTGTTTTTAGCAGTGAGAAAGATTTCATTTGACCCTGTAAATGACTATTTGGGAGAAGTGTGGAAATAGGATAACTAGCCTTCTGTGACACATTATTATCAGGGTAGGTCCAGGTTTTGTGGGACTTGACCTTGAAGACCTTGCAGTTTAGGACTCTATTATGTAAAAGGACACAAAATTACAAATGCAAAATTAGGCACAAAAGTCCACATTTTCTTGAAATGAGAAAAAAGTAGAAAATTCAAAATCCAGGAAAGCTGGAAAAAAACCCCTAAAACGTCAAAAGATTTGGAAAAATAATATTTTGTTAAATTAACTGCCCACACATCTGCATAACAATTTTCCACAGACTGGCTTCTGGCTCCATCTATTTGCCATCTTGTTTCTTCTCCATGACCCATGTAATTCCAGTGCTGGAGTCCATAGACATGTCAATATCATTATAAGACTTCTTTTTTAAAAAATTATTTTTCAATTACAGTTGACGCATAATATATTAGCTTCAGGTGTACAACGTAATGATTACACATTTATATACCTTACAAAGTGATCGCTCTGATTTTACCATTATATGACTTCTGTCTCTCACTTTAGTAAAACAATGCTGGATAATTTTTTCAATTTTTAATTTTTTTATTTATTGATTTTAGGGAGAGGGGAAGAGAGGGCGAGAGAGGGTGAGAAACATTGATGTGAAAGAATATCGATTGGTTGTCTCTCATATGTGCCTCACCCAGGGACCGAACCCACAACACAGGCATGTGCCCTGACTGGGAATCGAAACTGTGATCTTTTGGTTTATGGGTGGACATTCAACCAACTAAGGCACACCGGCCAGGGCACAATGCTGGGTGATTTACTACAGTGTGCAGTGGGAGCATTTTGGAATCCACTTGTACGTTAGGAATGCCAGTAATAACAGGGAACTGACTGCAAACTGCATGAATCACTTCCACTAGACTCAGACTAAATGTATCTCCAACTCAGCACCCCAGGGCTCTGCAAGGGCCCTATGCAAATGAGGAGCCCTGAAATATAAACTTCATTAGTTCCACAATAGTTCTACCTTAAAAAAAGGTCATTCTATCATGATGCACCTCATGTGGTAAAACTGACATTGTCTTTAGGGTGATTAGAAATTTGGAAACCACTCACACTATTGACACAAATGAAGGGATGGTAAGTTTGGGTAAAAGTATTTTAAAGAACATTTCTTGTATAAACAAGAGAACGTACATGTAGGGTATGTTAATTGAAGATGTTTTCTAAGAATTGTTTCTTGGCTTCAGTAAAAAGTGCTCAAGGAAATAAAGGCATTAGGATTTTAATTTTTACATTTTTGATTCATCATCATTCATTCTATATACCATGAGAAAATATAATTTAAAAATATAGCTTGAAAGACATAGGTACTTTCTTGTTATTTAATTTACATTCTTTTTTAAAAAAAGATTTTATTTATTTATTTTTAGAGAGGTGAAGGGAGGGAGGGAGAGAGAAACATCGATGTGTGGTTACCTCTCACATGCCCCCTACCGGGGATCTGTTCTGAAACCCAGGCATATTACTTGACTGGGAATCAAACTGGCAACCCTTTGGTTTGCAGGCTGGTGCTCAATCCACTGAGCCATACCAGTCAGGCCTAATTTATATTCTTAATCTATCAGAAAGATTTGTAATGCCAGCAGTAAAATTATTGTTTATTTCATGGGACAAATCCATGTTATTGAAAGGCTTCTCCTTTTAATTTTCAACCCCCCCCAAACCAACACAACTTTGTATCAAACATGAAGTTATTTTTGGTTTGATGATGTAGGGAAATCTCTTGACTCCTGAATAGAGCACCCTATGCATGCCCTCCCTTTGCTAAACATTAGAACTGTAGTAATAGAGATAGTCAACATTTATCAAGTGCTTACTAGGAGCCAGGCTCTTAGCTAAATGCTTTACATGCATTTTTTTTGTTTAATCCTCAAAACAGCTCTATGAAGTAGGTACTATTTTATAGATGAAGAATCCTAGGCTTAGAGATAAGCCTAGGTCCACGTAGTTCGTTAAGTGGCAGGCATGGTGTCTGAGCATAGACTTGAAAAAAAAAATCCCTCCTACAATATTGTCATAGAAGCAGTGAAGGATGGCAGTAGGGTTTGATACTCATAGATAGCACCTGAATGACTAAAACTTTAAAAAGGGAGAAGCCCTAAATTTAAGAGAGAGTGTAGCGAAGGAAGAGACAGTTGAAGTTCAGTGCTAGAGCCAACTGTGTGGGTTTGTATCCTGGCTCCATCCTTTACTAGCTGGTTGACTTTTTGTCAAGTTACTTAACCTTTCTACTTACACTTTCTTTACCTCAGTTCCTCTGCTATTAAGAGGATAATGTAGTAAGGCGTGAGGGTTTAATGAGGTAATATAGGACATTTAAACCAGTGCTTTGCATAGTAAACCCTGAAAAAAGTGTACACCATTATTGTCCACTAATATTTAAGCTTATTTGTCTTTGAGATAAAGTATGTGGCATGTGCAATGCTAAGTAAACATATAACAATTTCTTTACCTTGTTTATTTTACTAATACGTATTATTTGGTTCAGGACCCTATAGGTATTTTGGAGTATGTGTTCATGACAATATTATAATATCAATATAAAATCCTTTCTAGTTTAAAAAAATGAAAACACTTTCCAGGAATGTAAAATTTAAAAAGTCTATACCATATTTATATTTTACTTTGATTTAAAGCATATTGCAACTATGTAGAAGAATTGCCAGTCCAGGTATGTTCCTGGAGATGTTATGACTTTCCAGAGCTTAATCTACTATTTATGTTGTAAAATTATTAATATATTGTAGCTCAGCAGAAACAGTAATATAACATAGTGAGAAAAGTACATCTCTGCTCCTGATACGCTTAATAAACACATTATTCATTTTTTATTCAATTTAACTGCAAATAGCTCTATTGAAAACATTGCCACAGGGTACATTTCTATTTTAGGGTGACAGGAAAATAACTCCTGAAGAGTCTCAGAAGTGAGACACAAAATAGAAATTGTATAGTAGATGGAAAGGCAAAGCATTCTCACATCTATGAATAACTATATTTCCCAGAAGAGTAAACATTAATGGCTTTAATTAGCTTATGACTGCTCCTGAGAGCCCGTTCTTGCATGAGATGAAAAACATCTGACAGTGCGTTATGACTGCGCTTCTCTGTCAGCAGCACAGGATGGATTAGTGGAAGTGCCGTTTAAATGGGCTTTCCCTCAATGTAAACTGCGTCCTTAATCAATGCTGACATGACGAAGAGCCGCTCTCACGATTAGGTCATATACTATTCACTCTCGACAGTTCTGCATCATGTCGAGGTTTCGCATGGCATTGTATCTATAGAAGACTCCGGAAGGTTATTTCGTGTGATTATTTCTTATTGCACAAATGGAATAGAAGTAAATACACGAGGCTGTTTTTCATTATTAGAAGTTTGTTTTTACATTGTTCTTCTCATTTGCTTGGAGAAACTCTCTGGATATGACCTGGCTTGGGATTAGATTTAGGGGTTTTCTTCTATTTCTTGGGCACCGAGTTGGGGTCTGTATTTACTCCATCAGTCACCCTTGGTCCAGGGGGCTTTGTTACAAATAGATGCATTTTAGAGTTTTCCTGGGTATTAAAATAAGTCAATTTTGCAGGCTAATAAGTATAGTCAAGATTTTCAGGCTTTATTAGAAAAACAGGTATTATTTATTAACATGGTAAATAACTAAGCTGTATAAGATTTCTTAATTTATCTTGTTTTTATACTTTTAAAGGGGAAAAAACCATCTTGGGTCAGGCCAATCTTATCCTTAGGAGACTTCCATGGATTATGATGTTTTTAGATCCGCCCAGTAGTCTGGGTTTAGGCCAAACATTTTGCATGACAGATTTTATTGGGATTTTGTAACGAGTCCATCTGCCACCAGACTCACCATATTTCACTGTGTTGAGTCAAATTTCTGTAATACATTTTGAAGCCCATTACATTCTTCCAAAACTACAAATTCCATCTTTGACAGGAATCAGTGACCTAAATCAGGGAAGCAGGGGAGGGGAGACAGTGAACTGGAGGTATGTTGTTTGACTAGCAGGACAACATATACTCAGCTACGTGGGCTGTGCTGCCCATTGTAACTGGACTTTATAACTGAAAAGATGCCGGAAATCTGGGTTTTTATGTAAATTCTTTGATAGTTAAATGTTAGCAACTAATTAAAATGAAAATGTAATAAATTAAGTATGCCAGTGCCTACTCCCCTTTTATGGCATCTGCATAGGAATTTGAAAAAAAATCTGCCAATCTTTACTTATTATACACCATTCACACACTGCAGACCAAATGCTAAAATGCATTTAAAGAAAAGCTGTCCACACCAACATATTGTTCTAGTATCATATTCTATGCATTTCACTTCTAGTTATTTTCTAAAATTAATGCAGTTGTATTTGAGCTACATATGTTTTTATATGACTAACAGTGACAATACATCAGTGATAATGTACCATATTCAAAGAGAAAAGATAAGTGAGAAATTTACTCCATTGATGAATATCTGGTTCTCGTTTATTTAAACCTTTTGGTATCCAGGCTGCTGGGTGGATTAAGGAACAGATGGGGGAGTTGTGATTTAATAGCACAGTGTCACTGCCAATTCTGCCTCTAACTCTAGGTGCCCCTTGGCAAAAAAAAAAAAAAAAAAATAAATCACCCTTTGCTGTAGGTAGTAGCTTGTTTTGAAAAACTACTCTAAACAATTAAGATACTCTGCAAATATAAAATGGCACCTAAAAGCTTTTAGGTTGTAAAGAATGTGGTTATAGATAAACCATTTGTTTTTGTGTCATAAACAGAATTTTGTATGCAACTGATATTGTATGTGCACATAGAGAAAGGCAGACAAGGTCATGAAACGTAAAAATCTGTCTCCATTTGGAATGAAATTCTGCATTACTCTTTCATAAATGGCTCATGTTGACCTAAGAGTGCAAAAAAAAAAAGAATGTAGAAGTCACAGTGAAGCACAAAATTAAAAATGAATCAGCAAGCAGTGAAATTAAATGAAGAATAAATTAACTTAGGATAAAAGTCTAAGATACTGACCGGTTGTTAGTTAAATATATTTTAGTTATTTCCAGTATTAAGGGGGAAGTTGTTCATCAAGACCAATGATCTTTTTAAAAATCAATAATGTTTACCTGTAGTTTACTTATTGGTTTAATATTAATTTTGCAAATGTGCACTTGGAATGAAGTTTTTTTTCGCCTCTTGTGAGGCCAGACAAAAATGAAACACAAGACCCAACTTAATTAGCTTGGCAGCGAATAAGCGTGGCATTTAAGGGTTTGGTCTGACAGCTCTGGGCTTGAATTCCAGCTCTGCTTAATGTGAGGTATGTACCATTGGGAAAATATTTCACTTTTCCAACCCTCAGTTTTCTTAGCCACAACTGGAGACAATACTATTTACATCATGGCGTCATTGTAATGTTTATAGGAGACAGTCTATGTTTCCATGTTTACAATAACATCAGACATACAGCAAGTACTCAATAAGTGGTGGCTGCAATTGCCATTACAAAATGAGTGAGCCTTCCAGTTCTGGTCCATTCTAAGAAATACAGTGGGAGGAATTTGACCTTGATTAATTTCCTCAATAAGCACTCAGTGAGCAGTAACAGGAGCAAAGTAAAGAACAAACATCCTATCAAAGGAGTATGCATTATTTAGCAAGGAGAAGAAAACCTGATAGGTGTCCTAGTATTTTAAATAATATTAGAAAGGATTTGAAGAATTACTGAAAGGACACTTCTATATATTTGCATAGTGACTGTAAAGAAAAGGTTGACATACACTTGGATTGTATTGAGATATATGGAATAAATTAAAGCCCCATATGGCAGGACACACTGAAATGAAATTATGTGATAATTACAGACCCTGGGGGTTGAAATTAACCCTGAGGTTAATAATTCCAACAATGTTTTATTTCTGACCAATGGCAAATGTAAAAATTCAATATAAAATTTGGATAAAAATAGAGCTGCTATTGAAAAATAGTAACTTGTGGATTAAAATGAACAACTAGCAGTGGCACTTTGCACTTGAAATAATGTGAATAATTCTTGGACTCCTATAAAATGTTAAAGTTTAGTCTATATTGGAACATGAAAAAGAAACAAAGACCGCTTGGTAGGAGTGCGGTTGTATTTCTCAGAGCATGGTTTGTCTGAGTAAATGCTTTCAACCTGGGATTTGAAAAACTGCTCTCTGGGACAAAGATCAGAAGTTTCTAGAAGTGGATTTGGCTAAAAATTTAAAATAGAAATATGTGGCAACAAGATACAGAATTTGGAATATAATTTGGAAACAAATTCTAAGTCCAAAGAGATTTGAGGTTCACAGCTGCACATTTTTGAAATCACCAAAGGGCATGCTTTATGAAAGACTTGAGGAGAGTAATTGCATAGGCATGTATTTTTGTTTTCCTGTAAGTGAACTTATTATCTGGAGCTTCAGTGGAGCCACAGGGCAAGACCATTTCTGAAACGGTTGTCATGCTTTGTGGAATGATGTATGAGGTCTGTCCACAATGTATCCATCCATGTAATACGAAAAACAGAGACATTGATTGAAGAAGATACAAGATACAAGAAACACTGTACGCAGGACAATGACACCTCAGTCCCCGTCAAATAAACACTTTGGGTACTCACACAGTTCTACCAATCGCCATAAGCTGCCCCCATAGAGTGCCAAATCTGGGCTGTAAGGGGACTGAGTCACATGAATGGTTTGACGTTTTGCCAAAAAGCTCTTCGTGAGAGACATGATGCATGAGCAGGTACATTGCCATGATGAAGCTGCCAATCACCAGTTGCCCAAAGCTGTGGCCTCCTGAATCATCTGAAAAGTTTCTGTGGAGAAATGTTCAAGCTTAATGCAAAATGTGATGCAGATTCATTATTCTACTTGCGCACTCATTTTGAATGTGATGGCCTCACAGTACACATGCTCACTCAATGACTAGTACAGTGAAGTGGTCATTGTTCACACATGCACATTCCAGTCTGCCCTCTTTGGCTGCCAAGTTACATCGATGTCATGTAAACTGTTCTTGTTATATTAACAATGGTTGGACTTTTTTCTGGACAGACCTTGTTGTATTATTATTATTCAGAATAGTTATGTGGGAAAGGGAAGCTATTGGTACCCTAAGGGCATCTTAAACACACAAAAGATGATACTAGATATGGCAACACAGTTGAACTCAAGAGCATTTTTGTAAACTGAGTGTCAGAGAGATTGTAGGCTCAGCAATGTCTGTAAAAATTTATGAAGTTTGCATATGAATAGAATTCAATCATGCAATCAGTTGCAGAAAACTGGAAAAAACCATGTTGGGTAATCATCACTTACTGAGTACCCTATATCAGGTTTTGAGGGGAAGGAAAACAAAGAGTTGGCTTGAGGTAGAAGTAGAGGTCAGTACAATCTATGGGTGAGCGTGAAATCACCACCCAGAGGCATCTGAGGGGTTGTCATTTTGAATAAGGCTAAAGCTGCCAAACTATTAACCCTGTTCTAAAGAGTGACTGTGAGCCAGGTAGTACTCATTCAGAGTGGAGGCACTTGTTCTTATCATGAAAATATTTAAAAATATGAAAACTGTAGAAGTGAACCTGGACCTGTTTTAAGTGATTACCTGCCCTCTTGCCTGATTTTTAGTGTCTGTTATATGCAGGCCAAGGACCATGTTCATGTACCCCGCTTAATAGTTATACAATAAGTATTTTAAAAAACGGACCCATTTTTCACTGAAGAAAGTCTATATAACTTTCATAAATGGAAAACTAGTATCACCAGTTATAAATACTTAAAAGTGAAAACAGTGGAAGTAAAGGAAATGCCATTAAAGTCTGGACAAATACTGTGGCTTGTTGGGGGCTTTCATTTTGAGGTATATTCTCTCTTTGCTTATAAACATATGAAAAATGTCCATTTACCCAGTGAATATACTTTTACGAATGAAAGCTGAAGATTTGTATATGCCTGTGCCAATTAACCTATATACAAAAAAACTAAGGACAGTGGTTGTCTCCTGTGGGGAGAGGAGAGTGGGTGGATGGCTGGGAGTGGAGTGGAAGGAGGCCATACTTTTCACTACATATTCTTTTGGACCCTTTCAATGGTAGAATAGCAGTTAAGAGCATAGACTAGCGCACATGACTTCAAATTCTTACTCGGCAGCTTACCAGCTGTGAGACCTTGAGTGAGCTACTTAATTTCTCTCACTTCAGTTTTGAAATCTGTAGAATGGGCATATTAATTGTATTTATCTCATAGAATTTTAATGATGATGAGATAAAATATATGAAAACTGTTTAGAGCAGTGCCTCACACATAGCAAGGTTATAAAAACATTTGAAAATATTTTTATTTTTGTTCTGTGTGCTTATTTGATCAATAAAAATGAATCCTTTTTAAAAAGGATTTTACCCAGCCCCCTACCTACCTCCCATCTGGAAATCACCAGTCTGTTCTCTGTGTCTATGAGTCTGTAATCATAGGGTATTTGTCTTTCTCTAACTAATTTATTTCACTTAGCATACATAGTCCCTCTAGGTTCATTCATACTGTTACAAACAGTAAGATTTCATTCTTTTTTTAATGGCCAAGTAATATTCCATTGTAAATATGTACTATAGCTTTTTTATCCAGTTGTCCATTTATGGGCCCTTGGGTTGCTTCCATAGTTTGGCTATTATAAATTACACTGTAATGAACATAGGGGTCCATATATTTTTTCAAATTAGTGTTTTGGGTTTCTTCAGATATATAAAGAAAGGACCAGCCAGGGCAAGTGGAGTAGGCAGAAAATACATCTTACAGGGGAACTTTTAAGAGCTTGGGCAGGCTGTACTGTTATGCGGTCAGATTTCCCTTTGGGAGGGGTGATGGTAACAGAGTGAAGAAGGCAAGTTTTAACAGAATGTTGCCCCCTTATCATTGTGTGTATCTCATAATCTCATAAAAAGAGAGTTTGGGAACTAGCCAAAAGATGGAATTACCATGTTTTTCAGATTATAAGACACACTTCCCCCCCCAAATTTGGGAGGAAAATGGGGGTGCATCTTGTAGTCTGAATGTAGCTTACCTGGCTCACTGGGGGTGGGGGGAGGCGGTGGTGGAGCAGGGTCACAGGAGGCAGGAGAGGGACCACATTTTTGCTTCAAAATTTTTTTCCCTATTTTCTTCTAAAACCTAGGTGCATCTTGTGGTCCGGTGAGTCTCCTAGTCCAAAAAATAGGGTATATCTTTTTTCTTTAGCTTCCTAGTTTTGCACGCTTTCTGGAAATTTAATTAAGATTCCAGACATCCCAGCCATAAGTTTTAGACAGCTTCTGTTACCATTATCAATTTATGTGTTTAGCCCAGTGTAATAAAGCCCATTTCTTTTAAGGTAATGCCTGTTTATTCCCAGTGCTTATGTTTTGTAAAACACAAACATGATCAATAATTATGGTAAAATACTTTAATTTTGAATATCACTGGCTCCACTGAATAATAGAAA
The DNA here is from genome assembly GCF_022682495.2 of Desmodus rotundus. NCBI lineage: Eukaryota > Metazoa > Chordata > Mammalia > Chiroptera > Phyllostomidae > Desmodus > Desmodus rotundus. Next base: position 111,907,201 of record NC_071394.1, read on the forward strand.
AGTTATCTAATTGTAAATACCTCCAAGGACTTTCCCTCCACCCTGCCTTTCCTAGTATATTTATTCTGTTGAACTTTCTAGAACACATGCAAAACATGCTGCTAGTTATTTCTGTTTTGGAGTCTTTCTATGGTATTGTATATGAAATCTAATTAGCAAGCTATATCATATTTTATGGCTTTTACATTAAACTTTTATTTAACAAGTGTTTTTGGTAATTTTAAGTAAAAATTGTTAAAAAAAACTCTCAATTATCTATCCATCACTAACATTTTAAGGGGAAAATTGATATATAAAACAAAGAAGATCTCATATTTTTTCCAAGGAAAATTGCAAATCTTCTATATTATATCATCTGAAATGTACATCAGGATAAAATAATGAAACATTACAATGAAAAAATGGAAATTATACTTAAAATATAGATTCATTTTTCTAGGTGTGATTGATTGCAATTTTAGGTAAAGGCCAAATGCTGTTTACAAAAATCCCCTCCCTGAAGGGTTTGTAATATGCTTATTTGAAGTCTTATTCAACTGTCTTTAACACAAGGAGAAAATTATAAATCAAGTGATATCTAAATAATTGATCCTGCAGAAGCAACAAATACAATTCTAGAAAAGTGACAATAGGCAAACCGTTGTCACGAAGTCCCAGAAGAAATATGTGGACAGTCAAGTTATGGGCAGAATTAAAAAATGGTGTGACTGTTTCTGGGCAATCCCATTGCCAAATATTGCCAAGTCCAATACTTTTTCAGTGTACTTTTCCTTTCTGTTTATTTCCCTCTCTCCAGTTTTGAAATCATTAGAGTAAGGCGTGAGTGCTGTAAGAATGCCTTTAAAACTAGACATTGTGATAGTGGTGTCTAAAAGTGAATGAAATTTGAGTTGTCTCATTCTTTTTGTATGTTCAGTGATGCCTAAATCTGACCAGGGGAAGACCTGGGAATCCTGGGCTTTTTCAAGCTGGGCTTATTCCTGAATTTGGATGAGGGCATGCACATGCTAAAATGTTTACACGATTTACATGGCTCTGGTTTCAGAGGGAAAAATCTTGGCTGATTTAGGTTGATTTTATTTAAATAACCCCCAGAACATTTATTGAATTAGTCATCATTATACACCCCACAATCTTACACCAAAGAGTCATTTTCAGAATAATAACCTTGGACAATTCTATGTTCATGTTAGTGTTGCTCAAATCATTTTTAGAATTATATGTATGTGTGTAATTACTTTTTGAATAAATTCAGTGGTGACAAATATTTATTCTGAGGATAGACCTTTTTGGATTTTTCTTTTTAAATAGAACTTTTCCTTTGATTATCAAAATAGTTAAAATTTATCATAAAATATTGGAAAGTGATAATCTTTCATATTGTGCCAGAGAATCTTTGAAGCCCAAAGAAAGCTGTACTAAAAGCCATTATAATAAAATGTCAAAAATTAAAAACAGGGAGAGAATATTAAAAGCAACAAGAGAAAATTAACTAGTCATGTATAAAGGATATTAGCTGATTCGTCAGCAGAAATTTTGTGGGCCAAAAGTGAGTGGCATGATATATTTAAAGTACTAAAAAACCCTGCCAACCAAGGATACTTACTGTACCTGACAAAGTTATTATTTAGAAGTGAAGGAGAGAGAGAGTTTCCAGATAAGCAAAATGTAAAAGAGTTCATCACCATTAAACTGGCCTTACAATAAATGTTAAAGGGACTTCTTTAAGCTGAAAAGAAAGGGTCTTAATTAGTAACAAGAACACATATGAAACAATAAATCTCACCGGAAAGGTAAATATACAGTAAAGGTAATGGATTAATCACTTATAAAGCTAGTATGAAGGTTAAAAGAAAAAAGTTGTACAAATAACTATGACTACAATAATTAGTTAAGGTATGCACAAGATCAAAAGATGTAAAATGTGACATCAAAAACATAAAATGTGTGAAGTAATGATGTTGAGTTTTACAATGGAATCAAAGTTGTCATTAACTTAAAATAGATAGTTATAGATAAACTGTTACCATATGTAAGCCTTGTGGTAACAACAAAACACAAACCTATAGTAAATACACAAAAGAGAAAGACAAAGTCATCAAAATACGAAGTAATAGAGCAAGAAAAGAAAAAAGGAACTACAAAAATAGCCAGAAAAAAAAAAAGGCAGTAAGCACTTACCTATCAATAATTACTTGAAATAAAGATGAATTAAATTCTCCAATGAAAAGACATGGAGTGGCTAATTGGATTAAAAATCCCCCAAGAACAATACCCATGTATATGGTGCCTACATGAGACTCACTTTAGATGTAAGGACACAAACACTGAAAGTGAATGAGTAGAAGATATTTCACGCAAATGAAAACCAAAAGAAATATGGAATAGTTATATTTATATTACACAAAACAAAAACTGTAAAGAAACAAAAAGGGTGTTACATATTGACAAAGGAGTCAATCCAACAAGAAGATATGGTATTTATAGATATTTATGTATCTAAAATAGGATCACCTAAATATAAATCAAATAGTAACACACATAAAAGGAGAAGTAGACAACAATAGAATAATAGTAGGGGACTTTAATGCCCCACTTACATCAATTGATAGGTGATTGAGATGGAAAAGAATAAGGAAATACTGGCCTTAAACAACATGTTAGAAGACATTGGCCTCAAACAGTGTGTTAGAAGAAATGGATTTAAGAGATAGTTATGGAACATTCCACCCAAAAGCAACAAAACACACGCTCTTCTCAAGTACACTTGGAAAGTTTTCTAAGATAGATCATATGTCAGGCCAGAAGATAAGTCTTTATAAATTTAAGAGGATTGAAATAATATCAAGCATCTTTTCAAACCACAATGGTATGAAACTAGAAATTAGTTATACAAAGAAAACCAGAAAATTAAAAAATATGTGGAAATTAAACAATATGTTACTGTACAACCAGTGAGTCAAAGGAGAAATAAAAAAAAAAATTGAAGCAAGTAAAATGGAAATACAACATAAAATTTATGGGATGCAGCAAAAGCAATTCTAAGAGGGAAATTCATAGCAATAAATGTCTACCTCAAGAAACAAGAAAAGTCTCTAATAAACAACCTAACTTTCCAACTAATGGAACTAGAAAAAAAGAACAAACAAAACTGAAAGTTAGTAGAAGGAAGGTAACAACAAAGATTAGAGCAGAAATAAATGAAATACAGACAAAAAAGACAATAGAAAATATCAATGAAACTAACAGCTGGTTCTTTGAAAAGATAAACAAAATTGACAAACATTTTTTTTAAGCTAGACTCACCAAGAAAAAAGGGAGAAGACTCAAATAAATAAAATCACAAATGGAAGAGGTGTTACAACTGAGACCACAGAAATAAAACAGATCATAACAGACTAATATGAAGAATTGTGAAATAACAAATTGGACAGCCTAGAATAAATGGATAAATTTCTATAAACACATAGCCTACCAATACTGAATCACAATGAAATAGAAAATCTGAACAAACCAATTACTAGTAAGGAGATCAAATCAGTAATAAAAATTCCCAACAAACAGAAGTCCAGAACCAAATGGCTTCACTGGTGAATTCTACTAAAAATTCAAAGGATACTCAATACCAGTACTTCTCAAACTCTTCTAAAAAATAAGAAGAGGAAGAAATACTTTCAGACTTATTGCATGAAGCTAGAATCAGCATGATACCAAAACCAGACAAAGATGCCACAAGACAAGAAAATTACAGGCCATAATCCCTGATGAACTTAGATGCAAAACCTCAACAAAATATTAGCAAATTGAATTAAACAATACATTAAGAGGATCATAACCCATGATCAAGTACGATTTAGACCAGGAATGGAAGGATGGCACAAGATGAACCAATCAGTCAATGTGATACAGCACATTAACAAAATGAAGGATAAAGATTACACATTTCAATAGATGTAGAAAAAGCATTTGACAAAATTCAACATCCATTTATGATAGAAACTTTCAACAAAGAGAACATAGAGAGAATGTACCTCAACATAAAAAGGCCATATATGATAAGCCCAGAGTATACTTTATAGTGAAAAGGTGAAAAAATTTTTTCTAAGATCAAAAACAGTACAAAAATGCCTGCTATCATCTAACATAGTATTGGAAGTTCTAGCCAGAGAAATTAGGCAAGAAAAAGAAATAAAGGCATTAAAGTTGGAAAGCAAGAAGTAAAACTCTCAGTATTTGCAGATGACATGATATTATATAGTGAAAACCCTAAAGACTCCATCAAACTGTTAGAATGAATAAATGATGTCAGTAAAGTTGCAGGATACAAAATCAATACACAAAAATATCAGTTACATTTCTATACACTAATAATTATCAAAAGGAGAAATTAAGAAAAACAACCCCATTTACATTTTCATCAAAAAGAATAAAATACCCAGAAGTAAATTTAATTAAGGAGGTGAACAATCTGTATTTTGAAAACTACAAGACCTTAGTGAAAGAAATTAAAGAAGACACAAATAAATGAAAAGATATTCCATGCTCATGGACTGGAAGAATTTATATTGTTAAAATGCCCATACTATCCAAAGCAATCTATAGATTCAATTCGGTCCTTGTCATAATTCTAGTGGCATTTTTCACAGAAATAGAACAAACAATCCTAAAATTTGTATGGGGCCATAAAAGCATTTGAATAACCAAAGCAATCTTGAGAAAAAAGAAAGCTGGGAATATCATATTTTCTGATTTCAAACTCTATTACAAAGCTATAGTATTTAAAACAGTGTGGTATTGGCATAAAAACAGATACATAGTTAAATGGGACAGATTAGAGAACCCATTAGTAAACCCACACATATATGGTCAATTAATTTATGATAAAGGGACCAAGAATATACAATGGTAAATGTGTTGGGAAAATTGGACAGCCACATGTAAAACAATGAAGCTGGATCACTACCTTGCACCGCACATCAAAGTTAACTCAAAATGGATTAAAGACTTGAACATAAGACTTGAAACCATAAAATTCCTTGAAGAAAACATAGGTGGTAAGTTCTTTGACACAGGTCTTGGTGATGATTTTTTGAATTTGACACTATAAGCAAAAGCAACAAAAGCAAAAATAAATAAGTAGGATTGCATCAAACTAAAATTTTTCTGTATAACAAAGAAAACCATCAACAGAATAAAAAAAACCTATAGAATGGGAGAAAATATTTGCAAATCATATATGTGATAGGTAGCTAATATACAAAATATATAAAAAACTCATACATTTAAATAAAAATATGATTAAAAATTAGATCTGAATAAATAGTTTTCTCCTAAGAAGACATACAGATGGCTAATAGGTACATGAAAAGATGTTCTACATTATTAATCATCAGGGAAATGTAAATGAAAACTACAATGAAAGGTTATGTCACACCTGTTAGAATGGCAATTATCAAAGACTAGAATTAACAAGTGTTGGCAAAGATTCTCTGTGGAAAACAGAATCATTGTGCACTATCTGTGGGGATGTAAATAAGTGCAGTCACTGTGGAAAACAGTATGGAGGTTTCTCAAAAAATTAAAAATAGATCTACCATATTATCCAGCAATTTTACTTCTGGGTATTTATCTGAAGAAAATGAAAACACCCAAGAAGAGATATTCACTCCCATGTTTTTTTGCAGTATTATTTATAAAAGCTGAGATACGGAAACAAACTAAACTAAGTGTCCATCATCAAAGGATGAATTTGTTCCCTTCATCAAAGGATGAAGGATACACAAATTGTGGTGTGTATATGTATATATATATGTATGTAACAGAATATTATTCAGTCATAAAAAGAATGAGATCTTGCCACTTGCAACAATATGAATGGACCCCGAGGATATTATGCCAGATGAAATAAGTCAGAGAGAAAGACAAGTACTGTATGATCTCTCTTATATGTGGAATCTTAAGGAAAAAAAAAAAAACTCCAAATAACCAAGCACATGGATACAGAGAAAAACAGAGAGGTGATTGCCAAAGGCTGGGGTTGCAGCGTGGGAGAAACGGGTGATTTATTATTATTATTTCATTTAAATAAACACTTAAAAAGACTATTATTTTTGTTATACTTACTGTATCATAAGCTTTTTATAATATGAAATATTACTCAAAACATAATTTTTCATAATATGATTTTAAATGGTTGTTCTTTACCCATATTTAAGCAGTTTATAATTTTCTTATAAACATCCTAATTCTATGATCTTTGGCCACTTCTCTGAATCTTTCTTAAGACAGAATTGTAAAAGGGAGATTATTGGTCAAAAGGCTGTGAAAAAATTTAGATTTTAGAAACTGCATTAGTGTCTTCATAAGGGCACTAGAGAATCTGAATCAGTTTAGCTGTCTGATTCCATCATATGGAGGCTGGGAGACTGGGAGAATAAAATTTCTTAAACATTAGCTAGTTGCTGTAGCTGTTACTCACTTATTCAGTAGAGTCACTCTTGTGTTCTCTTGATGTCGTGGAATTGTTTTATTTTTCTCCTAGTTGATGTGTATGGTTTACCTAATTTGGTCTTCTTATCACAGATGATCTAAAATAAACCTTTGTGATGTTATCAGTATATAGAAGGTATTTGAAGCCATATATATGTGTGTGTATATATATTTATATTTATATTTATATTTATATTTATATTTATATATGGATGAGATGATCTAGGAAGAGCGTGAAGTGTGAAAGGGGAAGACTGAAGATGCAACTTTGGAGAATAACAGCATTTAAAGGTAGGCATCTTAGGACAAAGAAGACCTTGTCCTAGATACTGGAAAGGCATAGCCACCCAGGTAGGAAACAACCAGAGAGCGGAGGGTCATGGAACCCAGGAAAAGAGAATGTTTCAGTTGCGATGGAGAAATCAAGGGTGTCAAATGTATCAAAGAGGTCCAGCAAGATAAGAATGGAAAAGTACTCTATTTATCAACATAATCATTCTATTATGTTTGTGGGACTAGGTTCAGTAGAGAAGTGTTGAGCAAGATAAAAAGTCCAAGATAAATTGCAGAGGGACTGAGTGTGAGATGCACATCTGGAAACCATGGGCAGAGAAAAATTTTTCAAAAGACTTGACTTTGAAAGGAAGGGAAAAAAAGAGAAATGATAGGGAGGTTAAAATAGAGTTTTCCTTTTAACTGCAAATTGCTTCAGCCATTTAAACAGCAAGAAATATATACAATGTTAATGGTTGAGCACATAGAACAAGGGGATGGAAACAGAATGTAGATATCTGGGGAAGCCAGGAAGTGGCATCAGATTTATCTGAGACAAGGAGAGATACCTCTCCTACCCTGACAGGAAGAAAAAAGCCGAGTTGGCTCTGTAATTTGAATTGAGGAGGAAGATAACAGTTGAGCGAATTAAGAGTGATGACTTCTCCTTTTTCTGTGATGTAGAAGATAATGCTGTGGCCTCAGATTAAGGAAGGAGGTGGAGGATAGAAGAGTTTTGAAAGAGGCACGTTGGAGAATAGGGGAAAGGGCTGTCTATGAACATATAGGATTATTGGATAGGGCTGAAACCCATTTATCCTGGAAACTGTGAATTTTTGGTGACACCGGTCTATGGAAAATGAGGCAGCTAAGCGTGCTGTGAGGGCCAGAGCCTGCAGTGTCTTGTTCATTACTCTACCTTCCAAACCTGCCAGAGAACCTGGCATGTAAAAGGTACTCTATAAATATTTTACAATTTTCTCTGAATATATTCAACAGCCTGATATAGGAAATGAGACAGCAGAATATTGGCATGATCTAGAGGATTCTTCTCCCCAAATATGGGTGTTTTGTATTACTGGATATGCTAGAATGTATTTCTACAGGTGGTTGTAGAAACCAATATATTTGGAAACCCTGTTTGGTCCTTCCATATGGAAAGACAAAAGAAATCCCTGTCTGAAGCAGACACTGGACAATGGCTGCACACTGGGAAAGGGCAGGCAGGGACTAAGTAAGGAGACCTAGCAGAGAGAGAGAGAAGAAGAATCTAAAGGTTTGACCATGAAATTATGGCTCAGGGTTAGTTATTCTAGGGAATAATTTTGGAGGAGAGATTCGAAAAGGCATAAAAAGGATTCTTAAAAATCTAAATAGAATTCCAGAGTGAGTGGTGTCTATTCAGGACAGGACGGAAATACTCTGAGCTTCAAGGACTAGAAGTGGTCCAGGTGGTGCCTCAGAACAATCAAATACCAGTTATCAGAAACAGACTTGGGCAATAATCCAGTTTTTGAGGCTCCGGAGCATGAAGTGGGGACACTAGATAAGTATGGGTACCTAGGAAATTTGGATTGTTTTATTCATCTAATCCCCCAACAAATATTTGTGGAAAAATGTCTAAGGCATCATGCATGACAAGGGAGAAAGGCTGGCACTGGGGACTGAGACGACAACACAGTGACTGCAGAAATGTAGTGTTAAGTTTAGCAATGGCTAAGCAGCAGGAATGGTCTAGAATTTATCCACTGTCAGGGATGGGCTGAACCCTCAGGTAGGATTTACATGCATCAGCACAGTTGCTGAGGTTACAGGGTGCTAAGCAAGGCAGTAGAGAGAGCCATTTCTTTTCAATTGCTTTGGAGGATGACAGTTTAAAATAGTCAAGGCTGTTGAGTAGACCAAAGACACAAGCTTTCTCAAAGAACCTTGGAAGGGACAAAGTAGTTTCTGGTTAAATTTTACAGATAAACAAAGTTCTAACCTGTTAAGAAGGAAACTATTTTTAAAAACAACTAAGTCACTGTAAGTGGCCACAGCAGACTTCCACATAGATGACTGGCAAATCCTTGTCATTTCACAGGTAAAGGAAGATCTACCCCCACTTAGTCTGCCAGATATTATTTATACATTTCTTTACAATGGATGTAGATGCTCAAAATTCCACCATGAGTCCTCATTAGTCTGGCTTGGAACATATAGGATTTGGATATGAATCAGTTCACTGGACACATGGACAAAACCAAAGGAAGGTGGGATCAGGGGTGGGAGGTGGGGATGGCTGGGGTGGGGGGGAGTGGTGGGAGGAAATGGAGACAACTGTACGTGAACAACAATAAAACAGTTAAAGAAATTTAGTTAATATCCTTTCAGTATAATAAAATACAACCATGAATATAATAACTTCTCTGTATCCCGAGTAATTCTAGAATCAACAAGTCTGAAGGTGGTCTTGGGAACCCCTGACACAATTCTTATATTGGAAGAAATTTCTATGAGGGACATCATTGAATGGCTATTGAAACTGGAGTATGGATTGAAAGTTAGATAAAAATATTACTTCAATATTAAAATTCCTGAATTTGATAACAAAAAAGTCATTAAGATCTTTATTACTATTATTATTTTTATTTACTTTATTGTTGTTCAATTATAGTTTTCTGCATTTTCTCCCCACCCCTCCCCCCAACCCCAGCCAAACCCACCTCCCTCCCTTGCTTCCACCCTCCCCCTTGGTTTTGTCCATGTGTCCTTTATAGTAGTTCCTGAAAACCCTTTTCCCCACTGTCCCCTCCCTCGTCCACTCTGGCTATTGTTAGATTGTTCTTAATTTCAATGTCTCTGGTCATATTTTGTTTGCTTTCTTCTTTTGTTGATTATGTTCCAGTTAAAGGTGAGATCATATGGTATTTGTCCCTCAGCATACACAAAAATAAATTCAAGGTGGATAAAAACTTAAATATAAGTTGTAACACCATAGAAGTCCTAGAGGAAAACATTGGCAGGAAAATCTCAGACATTCCATGCAGCAACATCCTCATGGATATGTCCCTTAAAGTGAGGGACATAAAGGAAAAATAACAAATGGGAACTCCTCAAATTAAAAAGCTTCTGCATGGCTAAAGAAAACAGCATTAAAATGAAAAGAGAACCAACTATATGGGAAAACATATTTGCCAATGATACCTCAGACAAGGGTTTGATCTCCAAAATATATAAAGAACTCACACAACTCCACTCCAGGAAGACAAAAAACCCAATTAAAAAATGGGCAAAAGACTTGAACAGATACTTCTCCAAGGAGGACATACAGAGGGCTCAGAGACACATAAAAAGATGCTCAGCATCGCTAGCCTTTAGAGAGATGCAGATTAAAGCCACAATGAGATACCACTTCACACTGTTCAGAGTGGCCAACATAAACAAATCAACAAACAAGTGCTGGAGAGCATATGGAGAAAAAAGAACCCTTGTGCACTGTTGGTGGGAATGCAGACTGGTGGGGCCACTGGGGAAAACAGTATGGAATTCCCTCAGAAAACTAAAAATGGAACTGCCGTTTGCCCCAGCAATTCTGCTGCTGGGATTATACCCTAAGAACCCTGAAACACCAATCCAAAGGAACCTATGCACCCCAGTGTTCATAGCAGCACAATTTACAATAGCCAAGTACTGGAAGATCTTTATTATTTTGATCAGTGAGGAGAGGATAGGGGGTGTGCTTTAAAAGAGTGAATCCCTGAGAGAGGAAGGGGGAATGTTGCAAATGTTCCTAATGGATGAACCAAAATAACAAAAGGGGGACGATGTAGAATGCTCCAAACCATCTTTGATTATTCAAAAACTCTATCTTCTAAGGGAGACAGTGCTCCTTGAAATGGTAACTGTATTTTTGCATTATGCCTATGGTGTTCTTGCTTATAGATTCCAAATTCCCTGTTTAACCTGGTGAAAAGTTATTTTGTTGAACATAGAACCCCATAAAAATTATTGATCTCTACAGTGTTTGCAGGGTGAAGCTCAATTCAGGGAATAAATTAATAAAATGAATAAATGATAAATGAATTGAAACATAACAAATTAATGATACTTCAATGCAACATGCCTTTTAATATGTTCAGGAGGGAGTGTTTCAGTTGTTAAATGGATTGCAGTTAAATGAATTAAAAAACAAAATAAATTTTAAAATGCTCCATTATTCATTAAAGTGCTTTAGTACCTCATTAATCTATTTTGGATCACCCAGGCCCATAAGTGCCTATTGTCAAAAGCTGATAAAGTGTGAAGAATTGCTTTTCGTACCCTCCAGTCAGCTGAAAGCAGGAACACATCTTACGATGTTAAGGTCAAGTCTATAGGGCATAAAATAAGTGTTTTTGCCCCTGGAAAACTTTTTAAAAGGGAAATTTGGAGGAGTAATTTTCAGGTTTGAAGATAGTCACACTTTAGAATCTGTTGTTATGTAAAAACAAATTAAAATTCAAGTGGAAGAAACCTTAATTTTAAACAATTCCACTTCTCTCTTTTCCAAAAAAAAGCACTGTTCAAGTGAGACACATCAGTGGGCCAACCTGAAAGATTTTCTGAGTTAAAACTCAGTTGCAACTTCCATTTTCTTTTGAACAATGTTGTCATCTCTGAGAGATAAGTCTCGTGTCCTTGAAACTACGGGAAATTTAAGATAAGTGTTTTGAAATGATTTTACAAGCAGGTTAATACTTCTAAGTTTGAAACACTTGTGGTGGGAAGACACTGGATGCGATTCCTGTTCTTTGTGACCTTGGGTAAGGCTCAGACCCTTCGAATTTGGTTATGCTGTGAGGTCAACGGAGGTCAGATGGCAGGCTGAAAGGCAATGATGCTCCCTTCTAGACCTAATGATCTCTGTGGTTCCTGTGTAAGAAATGTAGAATAAACGAAATCACAGAGGATAAAGTTTAACTCTCAGTGCACTAAAATCATCACAAGAAAACAAAACGAAACTAAGAGGTATATTATTAGAAGGTCTTTGGATGAACGGATTGGAGATGTTTAAATATGGTAACTTTCTGTCACCCATAATCAGTCAGGAGCATAATCAGCTGCTCTTATTGTGGGATACTAAGTCCCCAGAACATTCCTCAGAACAAGTCATTTTACTGAGGCCCATCTCTGATTTAAGAAGAGTTGCAAATAAAAACAGCAGGAAATCCATACCATCTGGGGTCCTCTCTGTGCAGTGTCGCTTCCGAAGGTGTAGTGGAAATTCTCATCTTCTGAAGTTACCTCTCTGCCCCACCTGAATCCATCAGAATCCTAGGTCTTCCCATGTCTATCAGGAAAAACACCCTCTCATCCTTGGGATAAAAACTCTTGGGACAAAGCAATCTCCGAACTACTACTGAATGGTCATTTTCCCTGCCACTTGCAGATAGACTGCCAGAAAAACAGGAAAGAGCCAAACTCAAGGGGCGAGAGGGTGAAAGAGAGGGAGCCTTAAAGACATGAGTCAACCCCTGGGCCAAGCCATGTCCGAACTCCTGGATTTTCCATTTTGTGAACGAGTAAATTCACTTTTCAGCATTAGCTGGATTGAATTGCTTTCTGTCATTTGCCCCCCAAAGAGCTATTATTTAACAAGGACATAATGTGGAATGCCAGCCACTGTCTATCAATATTAATTGCAATGTTTCTTCCATTCTAAGATATCAACAATTGTAATATGTATCTTTACTTAATAATATTTAGGAGGGATAAAAGTCTATTATATTGAATACATTTATACATTTTTAGATAAGTCCATATTTCAGAAATATTAAATGTAAAAGATAGGCCTCAGAATGAGGAAATATGGAAATTTAAACTTTATTTTTTCTTAATTATAATAGTTGAAGTTATTTATTTGATTAAATGCAAAGTTTTAGGGAGATTGTGAGACTGGAGAGAAAAATCAGAGTAGGATTTTGGAATAGAAATAAGACTTACTGTGGTGGCCATTTTACAATATATGCAAATATTGAATTATGTTATACACCTAAACCTAATATATTATATGTAAAAAAACCTCCAAAAATACACTTAACATACCAATAATGAAGTACATTTAAAATGACATTGCTTAGTGATGTTTATAAGACTATTATTGACTATAATATGTTTTTAGATAATAAACCCTTCTTATAATTAGAATGACCAAAATTTTCTCATAATCTTGTATAATGGTCTGCTTTCTTTTGAGAACTCGTTTTAAAACCACTTGTTTTTTTTCTTTCTTTTTCTTATTTAGATGTAAGAATTTCCTTGTGGTATCTTCTCTTTCATTTTTCTAGGTTATATTTTTCTACATTCAACCTTTTCTCTCCCTCACTCTCTCTCACCTTTATTCTTTTACTCTTCTTCAGAGATTCTCTTAAATTTGCATCTCTCTAAGCTGCTTAAAATTCTTCCTTTAAGTAGGCTGGAATATTGGGTATAGGGGTTTCTACATATCAGACTGTGCTTTAGAATACAATTTGGAAACTAAAGTGATATTTTGTGTAATTTTGAAAAAATGTTAATTCTAATTTGTCCATTTTATTATTCATTCATCCATTTATTCATATTTGTCCTTATTCCCCCAAAGATATAAAGTGGCTTTCAGGAAATATGCATAATAAAGAAGAATAGTGTTTCCCAAGCCATATTCAAGATATTAATAGATATCATGAAGAAAATGCTCCTTGTACAAATTTGTTTGAAATTTTGGTTAAATGAACTTGAATAGGTGTCTTTAAAATTCAGCACAGAGTGACTCGTGGGGATAGCATGGAGCTATAGCTACCACGCAACCTTTCCCAAGCACATTTTAAAGGGAATATTTCTTCATGAAACATCTAATAACATAAATAAGAACTAGTTTTCCAGGAAATCCAGTTGGAGAGATGCTTAATTAGTTAAATGTAAATAAAATCAACAGCAGAAAAAGCTAAAATAGAGTAAATTATACCAGGAGGAAAAAAGCACTCTAGTGTCTCACATGATTAAGCTGTAAATCTGTTTCCAACCTTCCGGAAGGTCAAAGCTAACGAGAAACATGGGTCTACATAATTCTCACTGTACAGGAAGAATAAGAATACATCATTTCCTTGAGAGCAGACATACAGCCACTGGATTTTGACAAATGTGTTTCAGTTGGATCACATGTGGTCTTTGGGTCTCTTTTTATAGTTTTCTTAATGTCAACCTTTGCACAGGTGACAGGAGAATAATCTGGGTGGGTTTTGCCCGAACCAGTGGCCTAGTAGCCAGGCAGTTTTATCCTACCACAGGTGAGTTCTAGTGAAGCCAGCACAAGTGTAGAGCATCAGACAGGTAAGAGGCAGAGTCTGAATGTCAGAAAGATACAGAGAAGTTACTGGACAGTTTGATAAAACACCACTTCTGCTCCTTAGGGTTCAGTGTGAATATAAATTCATCTTAATCAGAAACAAATATCCATCCATCCATCCATCCATCTGTCCATCTTCTATTTATCTATTCATCTATTCTAGGGGATGTTGTATATGTATTTTAAGGCATCATTTTTGAAAATTAGGGTGGGATATTTTTTTCATGTGCATTTCATATTATATGTATGTATATTATGTGTACTATGTTTCATGTGTATTCTGTATATAAAGTCACTCTTAAATAAAACTGTTGACCCACTCACTAAGCCAGTAGAATTCTTCATTTGTCTAGGATGTGGGAGTTAGACCATCTTCTCATGAAAAAAGTAGCCTTAAAAAAAGTTACTCTATGGAACTTGTAAACTTTCTGAATATCGGGTTGACCAGTTCTAATTTTTTTCCAGCAGACATAGAACTTGATCACTAGTTCAGTAGTTTATTAATGATATTGTGGAAGAATAATTATGTGCTGTATTTCTTTATGCCATGAAAATAAATAATTCCTCATTCATCATTCTTGATGAATTATAGCACTGAGGATGAAATGAAAACCTAAGAAGTTAGAGTAAATTTTTAACATTTAGAAATGTTAGATTTTGATGAGTCAGAGCCTAGCTACAACATCTACTTATAATACTGGGGTAACAGGTGATTGCCTGAATCTCTTAGAACCTCTGGTTCCTTATCTGTAAAATAGAGAAGTATTAGTATATATCTTACAAGGGTGGGTGAGGAATACATGATAATAATATGAGCGAATTCTTGGAGCCTGGCATATGAAAAACACTCCATAATGTTTAGGTATTATTATGATGATGATCAGGTATTTTATGATGAAAACATAGACTCACTGACTACTGTAGCACTGTTTTCAAATTGTATAAACAGCAGATCATTCATTTATAACCAAAAGAGGAAAAGATAAGATCACCTCTCCACTTCTTTAATTATTTTAATGAACAGTTGATTATTGTGAAATGACAGAGATAGATCTACATTAAAACACCTTATTTTTAAAGGACTCTTTCCCCAAGACTGAAAGCCCCAGAGGATACTGGCATTTAACATTAAAATTATAAAGTTCAAACCGTGTTTCCATTATTTATTTAATGAAGATTTTGAGTTTTTCAAAAATTGTAGTTTTATTGTTTCTATGTCAACTTCTATTAAGAATGTCATGTTCTTCTAATCTCAGTGACTGATGTTAGAATTCATCATCCCTTTAGAATTTGGGAGAGTATTTATCAGTTGGATTGAAGGAAAGATGGCAGTCTTCACGCGGTAGGTGGGAAACATTAGAAATAGAGGACAATACGAGGAAGGGAGGAAACAGGGTATGCAACAGCATCAGTGCATTTTTCTGTGAACATTTATTAAGAACATAGTTGTCACTGAAAATGACCTTAGTATATTGAGGCGTTTTCTGATAGATAAGAGAATAATTCATGGTAGAGTGAAGCCCTTAAGAAAAAGCAAGTCAAATAATTTATTAGAGCAATGTTTTCATTGCTTATGGCTTGTAAATGTGAAAAAAAAAATCAAGAAATCACTTTATATTGAGAAGAGATCCCCAAACAAAATGTTCGTGGTCCTGGGACACTTGCAGGTTGTTTATCTAGACCGTGAGACCCTGACTTGGTCTGGGCTGATGCTGTGTCTGGGGTTCAGAGAGCATAAATTCAATAGAGCCCACAACTGACGAGGGGCATTTTAGCCCATTGTAGATCTGATTGTGTTTGCACCAACATCGGCTCTCTCTATGCCAAGTGGCACTTCAGCATCCCAGAAAGTGATACCGTGTTGCAGTTTCTAGTTCAAAATTTTCTGAAATGTCCCACAAATTGACTAGTAAGTCTTATTAATTGCATAGCTACTTAGTAATAATTTCGAAATTAAAACCCTAAAGTAAAAAGAAAAAATTCCAACAAAGAGAAAAAACCCAATTCTGTATAAAACCATGGCAGTAATTATATTGAACATGAATAAATATTGTTCATATGTGTTCATAATAGGATATTTCACAACTACTTATTTGTTCTGCAGAATTTTTAAAAAACTAATAATTAATCAACCATTATTTAGTGATAGCATTTCATTAAAAATAGGGATGATTAGTGCTATTGTTTCATACAGACTCAGATGGTTCATTTGATGAAAGCCCAATTTACCTGACTTCATTGATCTTTTTCTTTCTTTTAAAATTTTCAAATGGAATCTCGAGTGAATAAATTAGTAAATTTATCATTTTCTCTATAACACTGTCATAAGGACAGTTTGATAAAATAGCTCATTATAGTCAATGATGTGAAATATGAGTTCCATCAGCATATTTTCATCAAATGCAGCTCTATAAATTAGTTTGCTATTATCAAGGACTGTGGAATGCAAAAATAAAATTAAGCATGCTATTATACTGGTTAAATTTTGGGACTGACCCAAGTGAATTAAAAAAAAAAAACTTGTAGTGACAAAATAAAATCAAAGAAATCATCAAAAACTAATTGACAAGTGATAACACTACTCTCATGTCATGACTGTTTAAAATATGTTGCTATCCCCTTCAAAGGCAGCCTTCAGGTCTACTTATTTTTCAAATACAGCCATAGTGCTAAAATGTGACTTTTAAGTCTTCTTTTGGTAAAGCAAATCAAATTCCATGGGTGATAGGACAGCTTCTTATAACTGTTGTTTATGGGAAGAAAGCAATTGGCCATACCTACTGTATCTGTATTTTGAAATTCCATTTTCATTCTCTTTCTTTTTCTTTCCTTTTCAAAATAAGCAAATTTACTTAGAAAGTCACAGAGGTAGAAGAAGTGAGCTGTGGAAGAGGTGAGCCAGCTGGGCTGCCTGGGCCCGGGAAACAAGTTACAGAGGTGAAAGAAGGGCCCATGGAGCTTCGGAGAAAGCGGAGATACATGCACGGGGGAGGAGAGGGAGAAAGACTCTGGCGTGCTTCAGAGGGAGCTGCCTGAACCTTCTCTTTCTTAAAATGGGAAATTTAAGAAGAAATAATGTAGAAGCCTTCTCGATTTTGACTGGCATATAATTAGTTTATGGTAAATATACATATGTCCATTATGACTGATAAGTGCTGATGATGTTAGAACACGTCACTCCTACAGATATCTGCAAAAGTAGCACATAGCCAATCACCACAAAACACTGTGGCACACAACAATGAGTATTTTTTTAGCTTATGTGCCTGAGGGTAGATTGGGAGTTCTTCACTAGGATAGCTGGCTGGGTGAGTCAGCTTCGGTAATTTCTCAACCTCCTCCTGAAGTCAGCAAGTTCTTCTAGGTATATTCCTCTTATAGCAATGTTAGACACACAAGAGAACAAGTGAAAATGTGAAGCTTCTTTAGATTTTTAGCTCAGAATTGGAACATGATCTTTTCTAAAACATTGGTCAAAGCAAGCCTTGTGTCTAAACCCCAAATATACTAAACTATTTGAATGGGGCAAACTGCAAAATCACGTGACAAAGAACATGCATATAGGGAGGGCTGAAGACTTAGGGCTGGGATGAGATTTAACATAATATCAATTCCGTTAAGATAATAGTTAATCTTAAAACACATTGAGTCAAGCCATGATGTGATAAAAAGGCATTAAAAGGTTGGTACGACTGCAGCTTTTTTAACATACTCATGTATGTGTGTATGTCCAACTAACAGATTGTAATTTAAATTCCCAGTGTATCCTGATTATAAATGAAACAATGGTAGATACAGGCAAGCCTCATTTTATCGCACTTCACTTTATTCTTCTTCCTAGACATTGTGTTTTATACAAATTGAAGGTTTGTGGCAACCCCGAGTGGTGCAGTTTATCAGCACCATTTTTCTAATAACATTTGCTAACTTTGTGTCTCCATATCACATTTTGGTAATTCTCATAATATTTCAAACTATTAAATTATTGTATTTGTTATGGTGATCTGTGACGTCTCAAATTCTCCAAACCCACCTTGACTTTGCTCCAAATGAGTTAAGGAAGTGGAGGAGGCGGGACAGGAGGAAGGACCAGGAGTGTGAAATCCTTTAGTGAGGGCCAAAGGGGATGGGACCCAAGGAGCCGCAAGGCAGTGCCCAGGGCGAGGTGAGGAGGATAGGGGTCAGCCCTATCCTCTCTGAGCTCAGCAGCAGGAGCTATGAGAGTAGTTCTGCAGGTACAGGATGCTCAGGAGCATTAGGATTTTTCAAAGCTCCCCAGATGATTCTATTGCATAATAGAATCCAAGTTGAGCATGTCTGGTCTGTACTGCACATGATCGAAAGCTGTGTAAGGCTTGCTGTTCCCCTGCCACTTTTCTAAAACTATTCTCAGAATGTAGTCTCCAGACCAACAGCATCAGTATTGCCTGGAATTGTATTCTTAAAACTCGCCCCAGACTTACCGAATGTGAAACTCAGAGGGTCGGACCCAGTGATCTGTTTCAAGCCCTGTGGATGAGTGTGGCACACAGGGCAGTGTGAGAAGCACTGCTCAGGGAGTGCTGATGACGATTGCTCCGTTAGTGGTGGATTTGGCCATTTTAGCATCTGAACCCCAGGCCAGAGAGACATTATTTTGGTAGATTTGATTGCTTCTATATCCAGGTAGCATTACAGATGACGTTGGGGGCTCTAATAATGGTTGTCTCATTCACAGAGAGTTATTTTAACAAACTGTGGAAAATATGAACAGTAGTATCGTTTGGATGCACCCAATTACACTGTATGGCTATTAACGTGGCCTAGTTCTCTATGATTCTGTTTTAGAATCTGTAGGTCTTCCTTTGTTACAGTGACTTTGATTTTTTAAAAAAGCAAAACCCGTCTTGAAAGAGAACCACAGTTATAATAGAAAGTCCAGAGACTTCAATGATTCTCCATCACAACGTCTTCTAACATTGCTCCAATTATAGATTTTCTTGGAACAAGACTTCTTAGAAAGTTTAAAAAGGCCATTTGCTCCGACCGAACTATATACTGGTTTCGAAGACCTAAACATGTGCATTTTAGAAAACAAACAGTACTCTATGAAAGCATTCAGTTCTGTGTGTGGGCAGAATGGGGCCTGGATCCAACCATTTAAAGTCTGTGCTTTGGGATGGTCGTGGAAACCAATAACCTTGAAGTGGACTTATTTTCTGGTTTGTTAAAAAAAGACATAAAAAGTAAAACTGACTGAGAAATCTTAATAGATGAAACTGAAGATCAAAAATTTTATTATCTCTAATGATACTTCACCTCTTCCTTTGACAAAGGAACATCTGCAGATTCTAAAACTGAATCACATTTCACCTCTTTCCCTATACCCAAATATTTTAGGAATAAAAATAAAATTAAAATTTATAATTAATAGGATGGAGCAGTAAAACGTTTCTTAACTTTAGCCCCAGCCATCTTGCTAAGTATGTGTACTAAGTAAGTGTATATTGGGACTGAATGTTTGAATTGCCCTAACATGATTTCATTTCTTTTTTTGCATTTCATCTCAATCCTATTTGCTTGTGTGTAGATTAGTAACAATAATTTGGGAACAAATGAATGGAATAAATGAATGAGCTGATGATTAAAACAAGATGAAGATTTTGAATTGTTACAATGGAACTATTAAAAAAGAGATTCTGAAAGTTTAGAGTGTGAAATTTGAATCCCCATGCTCCAAATAGTTTACTCTGAATATTATTACATTCAGGTAAATAAGAAAAACTAATTAGCAACTAGATTACTTTGTTAAACATTCTTGGTTTGGGATGGCAGCTGAGATTAAGAAATGGTGTTGAATGTTTAAAAAATATCTTTGAATAGTGGTAGAATTGAATTCAGGGATGGTGCCTATAACTCAGAATGAAAATCTTTGGTGATGGAAGTTTTTATTCTATTAATTTCTTGTATTGAAAGGAAGTTTTTCAAACAAGATGATGGGCTGTAACTAAATATTTTGTAGCAACTTCAGAGTATCGTCTGTGAGAGAGGCTGTAGGATCTGCCGTGCCAGCTGCGACTTCTGGAGGGCCTACCGCACAACTCTCTTGGGCAGCTTAGGGATCTGGCACAGTGATAGGAATGTGACCGTGTAAATAGCAGGTACAGGATTAGCTAACCCTCCTGGGATGTGCAGAAGGAATTAAGCAGCCTAATTCTGTAAACATGGAAACCAGTTTAGAAAGAACCAAAGGGATGTGGATTCTTTTATTGGAACTAAAGTAAAGTCTACTTAGAGTCTTCACATTTGGAGATGGAGATTTTTGATTAAACTTTAGGCTCACTTTTCCTTCAGTGTGCTGAGACCAAAGAATTTAGACTTCTCACCCCTTCTTTGTTCAGCTATTGAAGGTTACAGTTATTGCACAGAAGGAAGGGGTGTGTTTGTGGGGAGGAGTGCGACTGCAGGATGGACGTGGGTATGTGGAATTCACAGAGTAGGGGGTGTGAAAGAAAAGTAGGAAAAAGAAGAGAATAATGGAGGAGTTCGAGAATTATGATTTTAATTTACTCTCTTAGAATTTTATGTAAATTAAATTTAGTTAAGGAGATACATATTTATGGAAAATTGTTTTCATTTATTTTACATTATTTCCTTCCAAGCCTCAGGTTCTCAGATTTCAACTTTTAATCTCCATCCTTCATAAAGATAAAGCTGTGCCTTATTTAATTTTTGTACCCATAAATTAGATAATGTTATAGCATATGAAATGACTCAGCTAGCAAATGCATAGAGCTATGTCTGCTAGAAGGAAGCAGTGCTTGTTGGTGGCCTGCTTTATACTATACCTATACTTCAAGAAGAATCTACATTGTATTCTTTTGAACTCCTTACAACCAAGAACTGTATTTCTGCCCTGTTTTCTGGTTTGATAATAAATTACATTTACAGGTTAGGGCTAGCTCCTTTGAAACACTTCTCTAACATTTTTAGATCCTAGTTTTTCATGATAAGTGCGCCCACTTTTTATTATACCAGTACTTTTGTGTCAGTAACACATAAACCCAAGCCAGAATGTAGAACAATAACAGCCACCACAAAAACACCTGCAAAACAAACCCCTCAAATGTGTTGGAAAGCAGCAGAGACGTCTTTGCATCATATTTGAGTCTCTGAAAACTCTCGGTTATCTGTGTTTAGCTCTTCGAGTTGCCTGTTACAGATGTATTAGTTATCTTTTGCTGCAATAATAAATTACCCTAAAATGTATCAGCTTAAAACAATAAACATTTTTAAAGATTTCGTTTATTTATTTTTAGAGGGAGGGGAAGGGAGGGAGAAAGAGAGGGAGAGAAACATCGATGTGTGAGAGATACATGAATTGGTTGCCTCTTGCACGCCCCTGACTGGGGACCTGGCCTGCAACCCAGGCATGTACCCTGATTGGGAATTGAACCAGCAACCTTTTGGTTCACAGGCCAGCACTCAATCCACTGAGCCACACCAGACAGGGCTAAACATTTCTTATGTCACACAGAAAGTGGCACAGTTGGGTGGTTCTGATTTATGGAGGTCTCTCATGAGATTGTGGTCAAGATGTTCACTGGGCTAAAGGCTTTTCTGGGGATGAAAGCATTTACTTCCACAGGGATGACAAGTTAGTGCTGGCTGTTGGTTGCAGATGCTACTCCTTGCCATGAAGACTTCTGCATAGGGCTGATAGGGTGTCCTAAAACATGGCCATTTGCTGTTTCCAGAGCAGATGATCCAAAAGAGCAAGGTAGAACTATGACCTAGCTTTGGAAGTCACACTCTGTCATTTTCACAATATTATCTGGTCATGCAGATCAGCCTCTTATAGGTGTGATACCAGGAGATGGAGTAATTTGGGGCCAGTGTGGGGACTGGCTACCACAACATGCATTTTGGAAAGTTATGAAGAAAAGTGAGACTAGAACTGTGGGTTTGGAGTCTTTCAGTTGACCATAAAAATGGACTTTCTCTGTTTTAGGAAGCACATAATCTCATCACTTTAAATATCATGTTTAGAATTTTTCACTCTCTCTTAAAAAAGAGAAGGGAATTGAGAACAGGAATGTAGCTTATAGGTCAAATCACTTAAGGGTTGGAAGGGAACTAATATTCTACTGCAGGTCAGACACTTTACATTAATTCTTTCTCTCATTCATGCCTCACAACAGCCCTTGGAGATGAATGGTATTAGCCCCATTTGGCAAAGTCACAAGTTGTGATCCAGAGACATTCGGTCATTTTCCCATAGCCATTGAGCTACAAAGTAGTTGAGTCATCATTCAAGTCCATGTTTGTTTGGTGCTAAATTTTGTGAGTTTCTTATTGCACCATATAGTAATGGGCCGTCCATTCCAGGTGGGTGGGCCCACCATCTTCACTAGTGAATACAGAGCACCTTGTGGGCATATTGTAGGCAACTGATAAATATTTGTTGAATAAGTGAAATTAATTAATGTTTGTACATACTGAAATTACTACCTGAAAGATGCATTGATCCTCAAGATATGATAAAACTTAGATAAATTCAAGACTTCAGATCTAGGTGAATTATATCCCAGAGTATTTTTAAAAATCTCTGCTTATAACCAAATGAAGTGACATTTATAAACATGACTAGCAGTGTCTGATGTATGTTAGGTACTCAAAAATGGCTTTGTTCCTCACTTTGCCTTTGTGGGAATTTTGTTCAAATCATGGCATGACCCGGAAAACATGTACATTTTCAAAGAAAAAGATAGAAATGTAAACATCTTACTTTTTCAAAGAAGGAAAAACGTGGATTCTGAAGGTAGATGGCTATCTTTGTTTGCAATTTCTGGCATATTTTAGAGAAGATTGACAAATGAGTGGTGTAGGCATTCTTATAAAACAGATAATTGGAAGCTGGCCTTGGTGTACTACTGGCAAGCCAAGTTGGTCTTGGACTGCCAGTCTTTTTGCCCCAGCTTATTAATATTTGTCTCCTCCATCATTGCCTCTTCTCATAGTCTAGCAATGTGATTTATGGTACAGACTTAGGACCATGTGATATCAGTTTGATGTTCAGAGGGGCTTGAGTCTGATGGTCAGCCATGGAAGCAGGTAACCATGTCTGTGTGGCAAAGCCTCAATAAAAACTCTGGACACCAAGGCTCAGGTGAGTTCCCCTTGTTGGCAATACTCTGTGTATATTGTCACACATGACTGCAAAGAAAATTTGGTTCTGTCTGTGAATCTACTGCAAGAAAATAACTGAAAAGTCCTCGAGTGGGCCTCTCCTGGATTCTCCATGCCTCTCTTGGCTGATTTGAATTGATATCTTTCACTGTGATAAACTGAAAGCTGGGTATAACAGCTTTCAGTGAGTTTGGTGGGTCCTTACAGGGAATTATCAAATCTGATGGTGGTCTTGGAGACCCTTGAACTTCCAATTGGTGTCAGAAGTGAACATTGTCCTGGGGACTTCCTTAACTCCAGCAAGTGGTCATCCAAGTGCACTTGGAACAGAACTTGAACATCTTATGATGGCCTTGGGGATCCTAATCAGTAGCCTCCACCTACCTGTTCGACTTTACTTTGTACTCTTTGCCTTACTCATTACCTACAACTACCTTGTCCTTTTATTTGTTTCTCAGATGGGTCTATGGTGTCTTTGCAGGTACTATTTCTTCTGTTGTATCTCTCTGACTCCAGATACTCACAGGGTTGATTATTTTATTGGGGTTTCATTCAAACATGTTATGTCTTCCAAGAGGTCTTCCTTGATCATGCACGTTTAACTTTTTAAATTTATTGTTCAGTTACTGTTGTCTTGCCTTTTCCCCATTGCTCCCCTCTAACCCACCCCCACTCCCACAGCCAACCCCCCCCCCCCCACATTGTCTGTGCCCATGAGTCTGCTATTTGTGTTCCTTTGCTTGCCTCTTCCCCTTCCCTTTCTTTCCCTTGTCATCCCCCTCCCCTCTGGTCACTGTCAGTTTGTTCATTGAGTATTTCTTAAATAGAGTTATGGAATTAATTTTCTTTTTTAAAAAATAAAGTAAGCTGGCAGATCAAGATACTATTATAAGCCAAAGTGTATTTTATATTGTAATATAAAATAAACATATTGTCTCTCAATATCCTGGCATTTAGGTTAGCCAGTAGAGAGTTCATGAATAAATCTGTTCTCACTTGGTGGTGTACATTAAGCTTTTCTTTAGCATTTTAATCAATGAATTAACTAAATTAACTACCTGTATTTTGCTGTGTACAATGTGCACCCATGTTTTTGGCCCAAAGTTTCAGGAAAAAAACCTTTTCTTTTATTTATATTTAGATACTTGCTTTTTATAGTATAAAGGAATTTTAGCATTTATTTTTGAACATATGGGTATTGTTATTGCTTTCTAGAGTTACACTTTTAATGCATAAGCATAAATAAAAGAATTAAAAAACATTTATATAGATATGGAATTAGTACTACCCATGTATAATGTGCATTCTTATTTTTCCCTAAAAAATTTGGGCAAAAACGTGTGCACTCTACATGGCAATAATGGTGTATATATTATATATAACATTATATATATATATATAATTTTTAGATAAGATAAAACTAGAGATTCAGACAACTAAAATTTGAAAAGATCAGGACAGGAAGAAAAACTGAACAGAGAATGTTTAACATGGGACTTAGGATATATTTAAATTACTGTACTGTAGGATTGAGGGTGGGCAGAAGGGATGGGTGGGGGGGTAGTGTTGGGGAAAGTGGAGACAACTGTATGTGAACACCAATAAAAAAATAAATTACCGTACTCAGTTTAAAAAATAAGGTTGAGGAAAGATCTTATAAACCTCCATTCTGTAAGAAATAGCTAAGGAAACTTCAGATGTTAAACTAGAAAAAGAGAAGATTTAAGCAGATGTGATAATTTGTCTCCCAATATTTAAAAAACTATCACATGCAACATGGATTAGATTTAGTATGCATAATCTTTTAACTACAAATGAAACTGTGACTTGGGACTTTGGAGCAAAAGTAGATTTTGGTAAGGAAGAATATTCTAGTGGAGTTGCTCGCAGTGCAAATGGACAGCTTGAGCAGTACCAGCCTGCCTTGTTGTCACATAAAGAAAGCATTTAAACCTAGTGTAGGTGACTGTCTGGTAGATTGATGGGACGGTGAACTGCATGCCTTTTAAAGACCACAGGTCTCAGTGCTCTCATAGGTTTGTTTTTTTTGTTTTTTAGAAAGTCTAGGGATCAGTTTCTGGGAGGTTAGATAGATAATACAAGCACCAGATCTTTAAGACAAGATGGTATGGCAAGGTCAATGATAGGTTCAGCAATGGCTAGGCCCTCTGGCCACAAACTCCTCAACACTCCTCTCATCAAAATAAAGGCCAGTTTTAGTGACTCACTTCTAATGAGGAATGGAGCAGAAGTGATTCTACATGATTTGTGAGACTAGATTAGAAAAGGTGATATAGCATCCACTTGACTCTCTCTTGGGATGCTCGCCCTTGGAACTCAGTCTGTGCTCAATTCCAGGTTTATATTTACTGAGTGACTTGCCTAAGTCATTTACATCTCCCACATTTAGCAGTCACATGGCAGGACCATGTGTAGATATTCCAGCCGAGTCTCCAGCAGTGGTCCCAGCTGGAAGCCAGCATTAAGTGGCAGACAGGGGTGTGAACGGGAGCCGGCAGTTGGTTCTATCACCCAGCCTTTCAGCGCCCCCACCTGGTACTGCATGAACAGAGATGAGCTGTCCCCCTTGAGCCCTGCCAAAATGGCAGAATTGTTGAGCGTTTTAACCATTTTACCTTTGGTAAGGTACGGTGAGACTAGAGGCAGATCAAGAGAAACTGGAAGGAGTTTTACAATTTTTGTTAAACTCATGTTCCCGGGGGGTGAACATGGCATGCTGTAAGCAGTCACTCAGGAAACACCAGGGCCTGTCACAAGTCAGGGGGAGAAGGGGAGCTGTGGGAAAGTGCCTTTATTGTGGCTTCTGTAGGAAGAAAAGACAAAGCAGGACAAACAATCTGAGGACTGGCTATTTTGAATAATATAGCAGCAGGTCTGGGGCATAAGGGTTTTCCCTGCTTATCTGGTACCTGGTCCTCAGTGATTATCCTGGGTTTACAGTAGCCCTGAGTGTGAGAGCAAGATAAGGGAAGTGCTTGGAGGTGTGGACTTAACCAGCTGCTCAAGAAGGGGAACTGACCTGCTTCCGGCCAGGCAGGGCCTCAGAACTGGGTCAAGACAGAATTTACAAAACTATATTATTGTGAGCAAAGTAAATGTTGACAATGTTTTAAGTTACTAAGTTTTAGGTGGCTTATTATATAGCAATAGATAATTGGAGTACTTGGACATTAGTAATTGCAGAATCCCACAAGATGGAGAGTCTATTGTGTTCTTCTGGACCCAGGGAGAGTGTGACTTCTTCTATTGGCTTCTAGGGCCCTTTATGGGACCCAAAGGGGTCTCTCGGAGCTAGAGTTCAGATTTACTGATGTACTGGGTCAGAACATGGGCGATAAAACCTGGTCTCAAACTATTTCTGTAGCTCTTGTGAAACCCTCTACAGAGAGTGTGCTTTCTGTAGGTCCTCCCAGAGCAACAGTGAGAGAAAGTACTTTTTGGGTTTCAGGAGGGAAGAAGTTGTGTCTTGGTTTAGTCTGAGGATGAAGGTGTCTGTCTTAGTTTGGGTTTCTCTCAATATAAAGCTTAAGAAAAGAACACGAGTGCTTTGTTGGGGAAGTGATTCCAGGAAGCAGGAATGAAGGAAGAGAAGAGTTAGAGAGTTGGAGGAAAATCTAATAGAAGGGGTGTTACCAAGGTTGTTGTAGGCAACAAGGCCTTGTTTTTTCTGGGACCTTCTGAGAAGCTTACCTCTCAGAAGTATCCTCCTGTAGGACAGGAGTCAGATATTTATCCAACTCTTCTCATGTCTCCTGGGAAGCTCTCCTTGAGGGCTATCCCTGAGGGCAGCTCCTGCACCGTGCTTACACATGGGCTGAGAAGGCTTCTGTGGCATCAGAGAGGGCCTTCCAGCAGAAAGCAAGAAGATGAAGGATATGCCTTGATGTGGGACCCTGTTACCCTGAGGATAGTCTAAGCCCATGCGGATTTCAGCTGAGACAATTTCTACGTGTTCAGGACAATGTCGGTATGGGATACCAGGGATGTCTGCCACAAAATCAGAGGAGGAGAGTGTGCTGGAATCAGCGTCACAGGCCTGGATTCCAGCCCACGATTATACTATCTGAGTATCCATGACAAAGACATTTAATTCCAAGATTTAGTGGTCTCACATGTGAAATGAGGAACGATTATCAGGTGATATTTGTGTGGAAGATATGGAGCCAAGGGCAGTGCATCACTAAGAGACATGAGCTGGCTGGAGGCCAAAGGGCCTCAGAAGGAATTCTCCATAATTTACAGAGAAGAGGTTTTTCCCTCCTGACGGTGCTGCTTCTTCCAAGGCAAAATTTCTTAACCAAATTCATGAAGATTAATGTACAAACTAACATGGAAATTTATCAGTTTAGAATGAGAAAGGTAAAGATCACTGGAATGGATGGTGGTATTCTTTGGCTAGGAACACTGTCTTTCTAGGCAAGCTATTTTAGAAGTTCAGTCAAAGCAGAATGTTAAGTAGGTATAGGGTTCAAATAAAGGTAGCTGGTTACGTGGTTTGAATTTCGGAGCAGCAGGGCAAGGGTAGCTCGATGTACCTTTTTCTACAATAAGGGTGCTAGTCCTACTCATGAGGTCTCTACCCTCACGACCTGATCAACTTTCAAAGGCCCAACCTCCTAGTATCATCACCCTGGGGAAGAAGTTGCAGCATATGAACTGCGGGGGGACATGAACACTCGGTCTGTAGCAGCGTTATTTCAGTATAGGCTGCAAGCTGGCCCTGTATGGTAGTCAAGTGGTAGGAATAGTTGCCACTAACAAATTTCAGACTCTGCAAATGGTGCTTCTAAAAGGCACCATTTAAAAGTGATAAATACAGTTTTAATGTCACAGGCTGGGGAATATGCAGAAAGGGAAACAAATTAAAAGATAAGAAGACAGAAACAATCGTTTTTCCAGTGTTATGTATCCAATAATTTGTTCACCCATGCGTTCAGCATTACCAACTTCTCTGTGGGAAGTGCAGTGCTAGTTGCTGGAAATGAAAATAAACAAACAAACAAGCAAATAATAAAACAGGAACACCCCCCCCTCAAAAATTTTATTTTCATCTACCTTGCTGTTCTTAAATTTGTCTTCCCTTCCTGCTCCAGGGTGCTGTCTTGTAAGCACCTAACACATCTTGGTACTCAACAAATATTTGTTGAATTGAATTTCTATTATTCCCTCTGCTCTTTCTGCCTTTTTAAAAAACCTCTTTTCCTTTCTTTGTCTCAAAGAATTCCACTAATATTTTTTTTTCTAGGACTCAAAGCACTTGGCAAACATTTTCCAAGATCTTTACAGCCTGTCTCTGAAATAGATAAGAAGTTCCCTGATAGCAGTTGCACCCATCACTAGTTACCGTCTCTCTTGGTTCTCTTCTCCTATTGCCGATGGTTCATTTGAGCTTCCCCAGAAGGTCGAGACACAGCTTAATAGTTCTCATGGCTCATTCTGTGCGTTTGCAGGACAGAAGTCACAGGAAATATGTGGACTTCAAAGGTACTTATTGGAGGCAAATTCAGATCAAAGCAAACAGCTCAATAAATACGCCAAGTGTAGGTAGGCCTCTTGTCCCACAGCACAGGGCCTGTAAAGGTCTCCCGAGGACACACGCCAGAAAGAGCCACCTGGAGTTGTAATTTTCCAGGCCTTCTGGAGACTGAGGTGAGGTCATTGCTGTTGATTCCAGTTTGGAGTTTGGCAGCAGGAAGGGACCTTGGGGTTTAACTCTGCTGAGTGTCACCACATTGAAAATAGGACAAAACAGTCAAACACTTATGACAAGGCTGTTTGCTTTTTGTATTATTTTTGGAATTGAAGATCTAAAAATATTGTTAAGTTAAAAAAATTCTTAATTAATCCCCATCACGTTCCAGTGAGAGAGATGAAAAGTATGTTAATTTTTTAAGTAAAAGGGACAAAGGAATCCCTTAGTAATTCTTGAGTGTCACACATGGAATTTACAACAATGCGCTCACACAGACAACTATTATGATACCACAGAACACTTCTTGGTCTCAGCGTATTTGAAACTGTTGGACTTTGCTCAGATTGTAGAGTCACAGACTATATGTTAGATGTACTGTTTTATCAAATTTACTTCTCTCTCAGCGTGTCCTGATTCTTGCATTGTTAACGGCCCTTAAGTTTAGATCCATCTAAATGATTGCCTCATTTTAGGCAGGCAGTGTGTGGATAAATGCACCTTTCTTTAATTGGGTAATCTCCTGCATTTGGGCAGGAAAAGTCCTTAAACTTGGAAATAGCAATGGGAAAATTGTCTTGACAGCAAAGCAATAAAACCAGCCAGTCCTTTTTGCACGTGTGTATATGTGTGTGTGCCCACATCAAAGTGCGGGTGTGTCCACCTGTGTGTTATCTACTAGATTTTGTTATAAGGTCTTCAGCACCTCTTCAGAAAAAAACAACTGTTTAAAATTCTGCAGTCTTGATGAGAAAGATGCAGTAGGAAGAAATTAGTAAAGGTAATGATCCTTTCTAGCCACTACTTTAAAGATAAGCACGCTTAAAAAAAAACTCTATCAATCTATTCATTCATCCATCCATCCATCCTTCCATCCATTCATTTTTCCATCCATTGTCTGTCTGTCTATCTATCTTAATACATTCACATGGTTAAAGAAATCATAAAGTGTAAAAAGTTCATAGTTACAAGTCTTTCTTTTATTCTTTGTGCCAAGAACCCTCAGTCATAAGAATAGGTGATAACTGTTCTTAATTTCTTACATATCCAGATTTTTGAAGTTTAAAAAAAATATGTAAAATCTAATTAAACTATGATTTCTCTCCTTCTCCCTTTTACATAACAGGTAGAATATACGTATTACAGACACTCTTCTGTAGCTTGTTTTTGTCACCTAGCAAAGGATCTTGGTAATCTTAGCAGGATATAGGGAGCTTCCTCATTTTTTTCCCAGCTGCATGGTATTTTATTGTTTAGATCAGTATTTAAAAATATGTACATGCATCTGAATTACCTGGAGAGGTGTTAAAATATGGATTACTGAGCTCCATCCCTAAATCCCCTATTCAAGAGGTCTGGGGTGGGGTCTGAGAATTTGCTTTTCCATTAAGTTGCCAGGAGATTCTAATGTTATTGTCTGAGCACCACACTTTGAGAACTACTGTTTTAGATGTACCATAACATATTTAGCTTGTGGGAAAACAAAAAGGATTTTTCCAAACTCTGTTACTACAAACTATGCAGCAATGAATATTCTGGTTCACCTACCATTTCAGACAGATACAGGTATTTCTGCAGGATCAATTTCTAAATGTGGATATTTTTTGGATTAAGGGTTATATAAATTTGTAATCTTGATATATGCTTGGTGGTGGTTCCAATTTATCCTTCTACCAGTAATACATGAAAGCGCCTATTATACCATGCCAAAATAGTCTATTATAAATTTTTTTTGCCAGTCTGATAAGTGAAAAATGGTTTCAACTTACATATATCTGTTCATATAATTAAGAACCATTTGTATTTCTTTTCTGAAATTTACTTTTTGGGGTCAGTTACCTAATTATTCTAGACTTCAGTTTCTTTATCTATAAAATGGGAATATTAATAATTCTTACTAACTAGGCAGCCCAAATTTCTATGACTCCAAACTTTATTTTTTATCCTAATAATTAATTAAATTCTACTTCATTCCATGACAGTGTTTTCTCATTTGTCTAGTTATTTATTTTTGAAATGATTATTTAACATCTACACTATGTTAAGTACTGGGAATGATGCAGTGTGAACATTCTGTCAAGGAATTCATTGCATAGGAGGGAAGACCAAAAGAGATGGCTACAATGGAGATGCCTACAAAGCCAAATAGTCACATCAGGACGAGAAACCTTAACTCTCCCTGACAGAATCAGGGAAAGCTTCATGCAGAAGGTGTCATTGAACTGAGAGTTGATGGAAAGCAGTTTTCCGGATGGATGAGTAGGGTGGGGGGTGTCCCAAACAGAAGAACAACCGGTGTAAAACTATAGGCATGAGAAAAATATGGGTATGAGGGAACTATAGTAGTATAAATGTTTAAAGAGTAAGAATGGAAAAAGGACCACTCTAATGTTCTAGTTCACCTTTGGAGTAGGAGGAGGACCTCAATCCCTTCAAATCTGCTCATTCCAAACCCCAGACTGTAATGTGAATGCTTCCTTCACATTTCCAGTGGCCAATTTCCTCTCTATTAATTCTCTCTTCTGGTCCTCTTGAACATTTAATTTGTAGTTTGGATACTTCTTTGTCTCAAATGAAGATTTATTTGGGGGTCTTGCTGTATGATCTTGCTGATTTAATGTTCCACCTACTACCATATAATTCTAAATCAGAGAGTCAGAGGGTAACTGAAAAATAATATAGAGGGAATAGTCTTATGCTATAACTTTAATAGCAAATGTTCTCGGGGACTATTTGTGGAAATGAAGAGATGCTCAGAACACATTGAGTAAAGAGATCTGTAGAAGCTCTGTGAGCTAAAGCCCAATAACTTGATGTGCTCCTTGAAGGATTCACATTGCATCAGACCATGAATGGTCTGGATTTCTCCTTGGATGAGGCTGGGTCACTAGGGAAGTCTGGCCAAATGCTCAAGTTATGCTTGCCCTTATATTCGAGGTAATCAAGGCTGTGGACACCACTATCAAGAGCACTGAAATCTTAGCTTCAAGAAACTCAATAAGCAGTGCTATAAAATTGAAATATTTCCACTTACCAACCTCTTGGAATGCACTGGCTAGGTACCCTCAAGGGTTAGCTTTTTACTCTAATTTAACATTTCATGCTAATATTTCTCTTTTTCTTTCTAGTCATCACTTTTAATATGCCTACAAAAGTGGGACCCTAAAAAAACTCACCTTTGCCACCACCTCTCAATGTGTAGATGGTTCAACTATTTTTGGCAGGAATAATATGAACAAGAGTCCTCAGGAGGCTATTGCTTACATTCTGTAAGCAATACAGGTGGAAAGCATTCATTCCACCTTCCCACATCCAGTTCTTTTCAGCATTATTTACTCTTCCCTATGACAGAAAAGCCCTTTTCTGCCAGACCTTGAGATGCTTGTAGATATCCCGGTCATAAAACATAAGTTTTCAACTCCTTTAGGTAAACACACCAAGGAGCACGATTGGTAGGCTGCATGATAACAGTATGTTTAATTTTGTAAGAGACCGCCAAACTGTTTTCCAAAGTGGCTATACCATTTTAATTCCCACCAGCAATGAATGAAAGTTCCTGATGCCCCAGATCCTTGTCAGCATTTGTGTTGTCAGTATTTTGGATTTTGGCCATTTTAGTAGGTATGTACTGGTATCTCATTGTTTTAATTTGCATTTCCCTGATGACATTCGTGAAGCATCTTTTCACAGGCTTGTTATCCATCTGCATATCTTCACTGGTGAGGCGTCTGTTGAGGTATTTGGCCCATATTTTAATCAGGTTGGGGTTTTTTTTTGAGTTTTAAAAGTTCTTTGCATATTTTGGATAACAGTTCTTTTGCAATGTGTCCCCAGTCCAAGGCTTGTCTTTTCATTCCTTTGATGGATTTTTTACTTTACTGACATTTTCAGAAAAAGACTGTGAAAGACTGAAACAGTCAAATCCCGCAGTCTGTAAAAAGTTACCGGTGTTGTGTTAGTGTACTCTTCAGTTATCTATGTCTTTCACTGTCTTTGAGCTAATTTACAGCTTTATAAGCATCAGAAAACTGATAATAATCATGACTCTTCTCCTTAAAAATGCAAATAGACTGTCCAAAATGGCACCTGGTGATTGCCTTGACGGACCTCTTTGCCTCTGTTTATAAATTCATTTCAGCATTCCTTATTGTCTGTGTAGGTGTAATTCTTTGAATTGTCCTTTGCACGGGCTGTAACATCTTACTGGCTTCCTCATTAATTAATGCATTACATAAAATCTCTGATACATGTTTATTTTGTATTCCTTTGTATATGAGTCTTGATTTTAGCTTTAGATTTTTTTCCTTAAATGGAGGAGTTGGTATAATGTAGGGTTACACAGCATGGGAGGCTTGTCTCACAAACAAGGCTCAGACCACAGAGCACATGCTTTTACCACATTATCCTTGGAAGCTAAAAGACAAAGTACAGAAGCAAAGCATATTGCCGATTGAGACTAATGTGCTAATGCTTAAAGCCATTGTTTCCCATAGGGAACTCAAATGGAAAAGAAGAGATAAATAAGTTTATTTAGGAAGAATTGGAAAAACTTCATTTTGCCTAGAAGAGGCTCTGCCAAAAAGTCTATCCTAGCATTTGGGAATCAGAGCAATTAGCAGAGAAATCAGTCTGCTCTGCTGGGTTTAAGAACTTTTCCGAACAAAGCCGACTCTGAATATGGAATTCTTAATTAACATTCCTAGAGGGTGGTCACATGGGGCAGTGTGCCCAGGGTGCGGTAGGAGTTGCTTTGTTTGAGTGAAGTCCCCTAGTGTTAACAGTTGGATATCTGCAGATTAAGTGCAGACAATACTTGGGCAGACAATTGAAAAAGTAATTTTTTGATGGTTTCCCCAGCTGCTGCTGAGAGATTAGCTGGGAGGTTAGCCTGGTTCTTTTACTGTAGTTGATAAAACTTTATGAGAGCAGCACTGTGAGTTTACACATCATCGTTGATATAGCTGGGGAAAGAATTTGGGAACACTGTTGTACTTCTTTTGTGGGTTGTGAATCAACAAGTCTAGGCTTTGCTTGCTGGACATTGTGCCTGTGGGGAGGAAAATATTACTAGAGATAGACAATCAATGAAAAGAAAACTATACGGAGGAGTTATTCTAGTTGTCTCTCTGGCATCCATTCCACTTCATCCCATTTTGTGGCCTCCACGATCCATGTGTTGCGCATTGGACTGTGAACAGGCAAAGCCACTAAGGGCTATCTGAGTCCCCTTGCCACAAAAATTGGTCAAAGCAGAAGCCAGTTTGTGGATAAGATTCCTTTGCTACAAAGGAATCAGAGTAAAGTTTAGGGGTTTTGTTCAACTGTTGTGGAAAACTATTATCTCCCACCTTGAACACGTTCACTTTCTGCTAGCAGTGCTCTTATTGTAACAGGGTGCAGAGCATGGGTTTACTAAGGGTAGGGAGCCCCAACATCTCCCCAAAATCCTGCAGGGGGGCAGGAGAGAGACAGAGAAGAAAGTGCAGCATTTGAGGCACATTTCATAACAAAGGCAGATTAACAGCCCGTGCCTTCCTGAAGGGAAGATCTGGGAAAGCTGTGCATTGTGTATGTGACTGTGAGAATGTGTGACAGCAGAGTGACTAATGAGGGGAAGCTCACACGGTGCCTGCGTGAGCTGAGGGGGCAGATGCCCACCCTGGATGCCTGTGTGTGGCTGGGAACTCTTGCCCTGACTAAATATGGCAGCTGAAATAGGGTGTGAAACACTGGGGAGCTGACAAAAATGGCAGACATTAACACACCATGGAAAGAGCCAGATGTTAGGTCACACAGGAAGTTCTGAGCCAAGCATTTAAAATGAAGGCAGGCTGAGTAACAGGGATCTGCCGTGAGGTCTGTCTGCCTGGAGGTCTACCTGGAAGTATGCCCAGAGGTCTGCCTGAAGAAGAGGGCGACAGAGCTGGTGGAGCTGTGGGGACCTTCCTGGCTAAACACCCAGACACGTGAGAGATGCTTGGAGCTGAACTGTGACCAGGAATGCTGAGCGGCAGACCTCTGTTTTTCTGAAAGATGATACTTCTGAGTAGAGTATTCTGAAATTGGTCTGGCAAGGCAGAGGGTGGCAGGGCTATTTATTTTGGGGTGTTTTTAAAGGGAGCAGTACTTAACGTCAGAAATCTGTCATTATTCTAAATCTGTATAACCTTTAAATAAACAACCCCTTTCCTTTTTCACCAAACTCTCGCCTTGGGAGTCATGCATCTTGGCCACAGGCAATTGAACCCCACAGCTGTTCTAGAATAGCATTGGCTGGTTCTGTAACATTGTATTCATGAGAAAAACCGTCCTGAAGATCAAGTGGATACAGGGAGGAGTGCCTAAAGAGTCACCGAGAAATGAAACTAAAGCTTGATGAAATTGCACCTAAAGCCCATTTGACCTTCAGTGACTTGAACCTGTAAATTTCCTTTATTGTTTGAATCAATTTGATTTGGGTTTTTTGTTTGTTTGTTTGTTTTTTATCACTCTCACTGAAACATGGGGTATTTTTATGGTCCCTGTTGCTTCCTTTCCTTTGCACGGTGCTGTACCTAGTGTGCAGAGGAGACTCCTGAACGTGATTTTAGCTTGGATCTTATCCTGGGAAGAGTTGGATTATGCTCATTAACATTCGCTCAGAACTCTTAGAATCTATTCAATCTTGGAAGTTCCTCGCCTTTCCCAGCCCTAGCCTTTAGAGGTATAATTCTTGGCTGGTTTTCTGTGATCTTTCAAAGAAGTGAAAATTCTGAGGACAGAATGGAATTGGCCCTAAATAGGGACAGCTGGAGAATTCTGGGCAGATAATATTTCATGGAATATTCTCTAGGAAACACAATTTTACAGATTCGTGGAAGATTATTATATAGTTGATCCTTGAACAACACAGGTTTGGACTGTGCAGATCTACTTACAGGTGGATTTGGTTTTGGTAAATACCTGCACTATTTTTGATCCATGGTTTTGAGATCACTGATGTGGAACACTGACTGTATCCATTTATCTAGGCCATTTCTCATAGGGGACCTGAGCTTCTGCAGATTTTTCTCTCTGCGAGGGATCCCAGAGCCAATCCCCTATGGATACCAAGGGTAGTCGTTTTGGGGGAGTCCAAAGTTATACATGGATTTTTAAATTTTATTTTTAATAGTTTATTTTTTATTGTATTATACATGGATTTTTTGACTGTGGTGGGTGGGGGTGTGCGGTGGGGACCCTTGACCCCATGGGTAAACTGTACTTACATTTGTGTGTCTTAAAGACAAAGCGAGTCTTAAAGTCTTAAAGGCTCCCCTATTAGCACTGTGAGCTCCCTAAAGAGGAGAAACCCTGTTTATTTTATTCATCTCCGTATCCCCAGGGCCTAACATGGTGGCCATTCCCCCGGAAAGTATTCAATTATTATGTTAAATGAGAGAGATAAGCAGATGAGCAGTATTCAAATGGTGCCAAGTTTTTGGTAATTTTTAAAATACTTTACCAGTAAGGCGTTTTTATTTCAGAACTTGTGATTACAATGACAGGATCCAGGGTTTATCTAAATTAAGCTCACTGGAAATTTTACCCCCTCACCCAATTCCTTGTTTAACCTTTTCTTGTCCTTAAGTTCCAAAGAAACCCATCATCAGAATTTCAAGTTGTTTCATTTGTAACTATTGAAGAGGGTAGTGCTGATGAACTCTCTATGTGCCCTATGTAAAGAAATGAATATTTATATAAATACCTGAAGAACTATATTACACTGCCTTTTTTAAAATCATGAAGTATTTTTGAGAGTCAAGGTCCGATTTTGAGCAGCCTACATGCTTTTAGTAATACTAGTTCAGTTGCAAATAGCTGAGCACAGGAAAGATGGAAGAAAAGAAAAATGTCACTGTTAGCTCCTTTCCTTTGTTCTAAGATTTTTTTTTGTTATTGGAAATGTTAACTTTTTTCTGTACTAATGGGACAGAGACCATGAATTCAATTCAGCTAACTTCCAAGGAAGACTAGATAAGAACTATTTAATTATAGGTTGCTTATTTATCTAATTCTCTTGGCAGGATTTGCTTTTGGTGAAACAAATCACCTGTTGAAGAAAAAAAAGTCATTTAAGTGATTAAAATCTACTTTAGCTAATTTCCTCTTTTAACTTATTTGTAAGCCAGCAAGAGCTGATAATTGTAATGGATAGTTCTTATGCGAAACTGTAGTTGACATTTGGATCTCATTAGACTTTGAAAAACTTCTGCCATCTTTTCTTCTGGACTTTTCCCTCCCCTGGGATAACTGTTTTTAAGGTAGGCTACAGTGCATGGACTTTAATGCATGAGCTTTGAAACTTCACAGTTCTGAATCCAGCTCTTCGATTACTAGCTGGGTGAGCTAGGACCATTTTAAATAAAAAAACACCTCAAATGCAGTTGTGAAATGATTTTTGCAATGGGTTGTGATGACAATTAAATGAACTAATATAAAGTGTTAGATGTGTAAAGTGTTAACATTGTCAGGCACATGGTAAGAACACATTAGTAGGTCATGCTCATTATTAATAAGAAGCCCTGAAATGGAAATGCTGATTGGATGAAGAGGGGGTTGCTAGATCAATTTCTTTATAATTAAAATATATTTATAATATATTTTATATTTATAAATACAATGTTATAAATATATTTATAATAAATACATTTATTTTATTTATGTATTCATAATATATTTATTTAATATATAGTTATAAATTTATTTTAATATGTTAATGTAAAACATCTATGTATTAATTTTATTGCATATTTATAATAAACATATTTATAACATAATACAATTAATATATATTTTATATTTTTTCACTATATATATATAGTGAAATCATATTTGTCATTGCTATATTATAGGCATGTCATTAACCTCAATTTCACCCTTTTTTAAGACTAAAGAATATGAGTAATATTCTTAGACAAATAAGTCAACTATTGCCTTTTTGTACAGAGGAGGTAGTGGGATCTGTAAAATAAACTTACATATGCTTTGGAAATTTTTGTTGTGTGTGTGTAAGGGAAACACTTTGGTTTACCATATCAAAATATTTTGTTCAGGCTAAAATTTTAAAATTAATTTCTGTTTTGGACACATCATTTGTTTCTGCCACTAAGACTATTACAGGCCAAGTTAGATAGATTTAAAAATATGCAAAATAATTTATACTGTAAATAATCTATGTGCAAAGAGAAATAATAGGGAGTATCCAATTTTATTTATTCAATACTATGCTTTGAGTTTAGATTTAATGTCTTATTTATAGTGGAAAAACTAAAGAATTTTCCTCTAGTCTAGAAGTGATTTAGCTTAGGGATAAGAATTGACACATGCCACTGAAATAACAGAGTTTGGGACCTTTGCTCTTACTTTAAAAATATTCCTTAATTTCCCCAAAGTGTGTTTATTAGACATAACAGAAGCCCATCTTAGAGAATGAGGGACATTCTGACTGAGAATAAAAATCCAAGAGATGAAGGCAATAGCTGATGCCTTAGGAGTTGATCCTTTTGTATTTCTCCTGCTTTATAATTTATCTTTATAGCACCAACATCTGCTTTTCGCTGCCATTTCTCTCTTGATCATCAGCCTTTATTTATCCTGTTATTTATCAGGACCAGTTTCTATTGCCCCCCACCCCAACTACCATCTTCTCACTCCTCTGGATGAAGGGGGATGGAACAAGAATAGAAGAACGTACAAAGCTTTTATTGTTCTTTTCTTTGTTAAACTAGATTAAAACAGTCTTTAAAAAGCCTCTCCTCACATGATTCAAATTCCCAGGTCTTCAATCTACTCAAATATATGTATTTCCATTTGGGGAAGAGTCTCTCCATACCATTTTCCTTCTGGGAAAGACTCATTTAGTTCCTGCTGAATGCACATTGTTGAGGGGTCTGCAAAATGTAGGTACATACTGGAAGCTATTTTGTCTCTTTGTGTTTGTGTTAAATGTATTCTATTGGAAGCTATTATGAAGGCTGGGGAGAGAGAGTGTATGTATGCGAGAGAAAGAGATTAGTTGGTATCTGCACTTTTCATAAACAGCTGGGGCTATGAGCAGAAACCCTTTAAATTGCACATCCAAATGGAGCATCTGGCATAGTGGGAACAACAGAGCTCCAGGGATCCTAGAAGAGGTGAAGTAGGAGAGCTTGTCAGGTTTCTTACAGTTTTAAGTCCAGACCTTAAGAACAGAATTAAACACCAAAGAATAGTAAGATTTGCTCCAGCACCTCAGGAAACACAATCAATAGGACTTCAGCCTGAGTGAAAAGCACGTAGACTGTGAGTGAAGAAGCAGGAGCTGGAGACCGACATAAACGAGCTTGAGAGGACTGGTTCTCAAAGTGTGTCCACCCTCCCTGCCCTCATTAGTATCAGCATTACTTGGGAATTTGTTAGAAATGCAATTTTTTGGCCCTAAAAGCAGATGAACTGAATCAGAAATTGGGGGTAGGACCCAGGAATTGATGGTTCAACAAGTCCTCCAGGTGATTCTGATGCATGCTAAAACTTGAGAATCACTAATTAGGGCATTGGAGTCACTTTTCTTTACTGAGCTACCTTAATAAGGAGGTAGTCATCTGCTTGAAGCACTGCTGACCGCTTCAGGTCTGTGAATGAATGAATGAATGTGTGGATAGCAGATTTAAAAAGTGATGTGAAAACCTGGAAGGGCTTTGCTGTTACATTTCATTATTTTAAGACCTGATGTGACCCCTTTCTTAGGTGCTCTCTGTCTTCTTAAGCCTTTTTGCTTCCTCAATCTTTGTGACTCTTGGCAGATGCCATCCCTTGTTATTTCACAGTTGAACTGTGCTGTTCAAAATGGTAGCCTGCAAATGGCTACATGTGGCTATTTAAATTAAAATTAAGTAGAATAAAAAACTTAGCTCCTCAATACTACTAGTTATATTTCAGCTCTCAGTAGTCACATGTGGCTGGCAGCTACTTTGTAGGACAGTACAAATATAGAACATCTTCATCTCCTGGATACTAAACTTGTAAACCTACAAGTAGTGTTTGCTAATTTCTGTTGTGTCAACACTCCCGCCACAACCAATGTCAGGCTACCAACATGATATCACTGAACGTGGAGTTGGAAAGATGACACACAATGAACTCTTGAGAGCCAGTGTGACTTGGTTCCAGATCACCACTGGTTTTATGGGAGGAATTCTTTCTTAATGGCAGGAAGTGCGAATTTTGTTTTTTACATTCTATTTTATGTGACTATTTTTCCAGGAATACAATATTAACAGCACACTAAAAATGGCCAATAACCTGATCACCTTAACTCTATTTTAGGTATAATGTGGGAATATGCAATACACAATTTGACTTAAAAGATCTTTTCCTTGTCAATAGGGAAACAGCTCAAAGTGGATCGGGACCAGTGTTTTCACTGTGTGCTCTAAACTAAACCGTGCGAGATGTTAAAATGCATACGTCCTGGTCTGAATTTTATACTGAGTCAATGTGGTGCTCCATTGATTATTTCTATTAAGCGGAGGTGTTTATAGTCTTATCTCGACCAGCTTACTAATTGAAAATGCAAGATTTGCCTTTGATCTTTGAGGTCATGAGTAAGTTGCAAATACATGCTGTCAACGGTGAGCAAGGTACGTAACTTCAG
The DNA here is from genome assembly GCF_022682495.2 of Desmodus rotundus. NCBI lineage: Eukaryota > Metazoa > Chordata > Mammalia > Chiroptera > Phyllostomidae > Desmodus > Desmodus rotundus. The sequence goes on from NC_071394.1 coordinate 111,947,839, forward strand.
AAATATTTGCCATTTGTCAAGTGCTTAGAAATCCTTTCCAAAAGATGAAAAATTATCTTTGATTGCAAGCTAAAACAAGCATCAACTTATACGCAACCAGGCCAATTGTTAGGTGTCAGAACCAGACTTGGAAAAGACCTGTTCTGCTGCCTTCTCTAATGGTGTGTGTGTGTGTGTGTGTGTGTGCACGCAGGGATGGTGGGGGTTTACGGTCATGGATGATGCTCTTGCCTCACCAAACTAACAACTCATCTGTTAGAAATAGATTTTGGCCCATGCATTTTACACCCAAAATACTTGAAAATGAGAGAACTAAGTGACTATTATCCTATTTTCTTTCTTTAAAAAGAAAACTAACTCTGCATGACTCTTTTACTAAAACCGTTCGTTAATTGTGATAATCATAATTGGATGAGAATTATCAGATAAAATGCTAACCTTGTTGAGCTCAGTTATTTCTGCAGAGAGATTATACACATTTGTGTCAAATCAGGTCATTTTTTGTCTCTTGGGAATCTTCCATTTTAATGCAGGTCCAGCTAAAGCTGGGTGTCCTTGAACGACAGCTGCGAAAAATTAAATCGATAAGTGGTGTCCAAATGTCAGAGAGAGTCGTGCAAAGTGGGGACAGGTTGAGACAGTATGAAGGGTTTGATTCTGGGTAGTCAGAGTTTAAATTTGACTGAGAAAAGAAATAAGTCAATATCTTTAATTCCCAAACATTGCGCACCATCTAGTCAGGAGCCTTAGTGAAGATCAAGCAATCGGCAAGGTGGGCATTAGCAGAACGAGGCTATGCAAGATGGTTTTATTCCTTGAAATTGTTTTTTACATTCCAGTGTGCAGGAAGGTAGGCGGACTGTCAGGTGGAGTAAAATAGAACTTGTATGACAGTGAAACAAGCTGATTATAGGTCAAGGGGCTAAATTAAGAGATTCAGTGGCCTTGGGAAGTAATGGGAAATCTCAAATTGCTTCCACATTTGTCTTAGTTAAGGATTTGATATTTTGAATGTGTACCTATCCTTTGGGGGAAAATTGGGCTGCCAGGTATATCATCAATCCAGCAAGATGGAAATGCTGGGAGAGACATTTTATGGTTCATCATGTTGTTACTGTAATCTTGATTTATAATAGAAAAAAATAAAGAAAATAGGAACAAGAAAAGTTTTTACTCTTGTTCTTTGCAAAATCACTTGGAATATACTAAAGGAAAGATAATATAAATTAAATTTACATTATATATTATAATATAAATTATATTTATTGATTTGCAAACTGTGAGAAGAAAGGACTTATATGTTCCATTTATTTATTATTTCTAGAGAGGTAGCAGAGCAGTTATGGAATGGAAAAACCAATAAAAGCTGAGAAGGAAGGAAATAATGACTTGGTTAAAACTTAGTCATTTGATAACTAATCATTATCTGAACATATTCAATAAGAGAATTAAGCATAGCCATTCAACAGTCACTACTCCAAAGAAAGAATTCTTGAATTTCTTTTTATACATAAAAAAAAATTCCAGATACTGTGTGTTTTAATTTTCACCCAGAGAGACTCCTATAGCAATTAATCAAAAAACTAACCTGTGATGCCCTATTTTAAGTCTTATTTTGTCACACATTTATAAAAAATTTAAAAATATAGACAAATATATATAATTTGATCGAAGATTGTGATATAGTATGAGACAAAATTAGCGACAGCTTCCTGCTTTTACTTTAACTCTAGACTGTTCTAGAATGAAGTTTGGATCAGGTAGCAATGAGAAATTGATGGCAATAAGGGGCAACTCTGGTATAATCTCTTCAGTGAGCTGGATGTTTCCGATCTCATGGGGAGAAAAGTTGTCCTTATGGTTTAAGAATTTCCTCTTCATTGAATTTAGTCAGGACAATCTGGAGAGCACTGTTTGTGGGTCGTCTGTTAAGAGGGACATAAGTGAAGAAAGACTATATTGGGAAAATGGAGAGTTACCTAGCAGATTTTATTGATTCTCTGGGTCTGTGGTGGATTCCAGTCGTGGCCCCAATTCTTTAACCCATCTTTGCACCCACATCCATTGCTCTGAGACTGCATTTCCTCTCATTGAAAAGACAAGAGTCTATTTCCCTTAAATATGTACTTGTTTTGTGAATTGCTTTGGCTAATAGAATGCAGCAGAAGTGAAAGCATGCCATCCCTGCGCTTCTGTCTAAGAAGGCATTGTGTTTCCCATTTGTTCACTAGCTGAGAGCAAGCTTTCTAGCCTGCTGTGTGATGAGAGACAGTGTCAGACATGTGAGCCTCTGAGAGAGCCCATGTAATATCAACAGGGCTGCCCAGTAGACCACTCCAGACATGGGAGCAATAAATGCTTGATGCTGCGTGCCACTGATGTTGGGTGGTTGTTATGAAGCACTGTTGTGGCAACAGAGGGGTAATATAAGGCCCTAATTTTGTCTGAGGGTATGGAGATCTGATTAATTCTTCATGGAAGTCTTGATGCTTTATTAAAAAAAACAGGAAGTCCTTGAAGTGATAGTCTTGCTTAGCTCAACCACTTCCCACAGGACATTTATTTACCATGTTGATTTGACCTGGGAGCAAAGGTTTCAGCCCTCTCCTTGGTAGCAGCAATATGCAAATTGTTTATGTCCCTCTGAACCCGACCGATAGGTGTCTAGAAGTTATCAAGGACCTCCTTGCATCAGCATCGTCATAATTCCAGTGAAGAGGTCGTTCCCCCTGAAGAATAGATGTGACTTAATACCGGTCAAGGGCTTATTTGTACTTGCCATCACGAAAGAACGAGCCAAGTTTCTTATAAAATGTATTTGGGAATTGAAACACAGACCCTTACATTATTATTATTATTTTTTGCAAGTCCCATCTCTGGTATATCTGGAATGAAACAGTGTGCCACCCTTATTTCACTTGCACTTCTTCCCCTGACTAGAGAAAACAATGGGATTTTGTAGAAGCCCCAGGCGTTCTGAATCTAAGAGGGACAGACTTTTGTCTGTGAATAAAAGGGGAATTTGGTTGAAAATAGAGGATACTTAAGATTCATTCAGAGGAATTGTTCTTCTCTCTCATTTTCTGTGCCCAGTGGTTTGATCTGTGGCTCTCCAGAGCCCACTGTGAGGTGACTTGCTTCAGCTGCACTGGATCTTTTTCAAATATTTTCCAAGGACAAACACCCTCCCTACCGGTTTTCTCGGCTGCAATGATTGTCTTGTCTGGGGATTGTATTCTGATTACTTTAACTTTAGCTTCCTTACTGCTTCAGTGGATTCCACATTTGTCATGGTTAAAAAAAAATTCTCCTGGAAAGTTTCATAAACGAAATTGGTGAGGACACGGCTGAGGGTTTGTTCTGCTGAGAAACCTTTAGAATGTGGCAAAGGGTTGAGAGGCACAGAGGAGAATAGAAGGAATGCCAGATTCTTCCTGATGCATGCTCATAGGTCAGGCATAACACAGGAGTTGTGCAGAAATTTCCGTGATCGTTGCTGTGCCTGGAGATGCCCCTCCCTCTCCATCCAGTTGAACTGAAAGCAGTCAAAAGCATGCAATAAGCTCACATAGCCAGCAGGGGGCAGGAGCTCCCCGACCATAAATTCCTATCTCTTCACTGTAGTTGCTCGAATCAATCCTCGCGCAGTTCTGATAGCCAGCTGGCTGTCTTTTTTAGGGGGCTGGGGTGGGTTGGGGGTGGGAGTCGGGGTGGGGGGAAGGGTTGCAGCAAAGATTTTGCTTTCACTCTCTTCTGTTGACAGTGTGGTCAGTCAACTCAGTCGTCTTGGATTTGAATCCAGACTGCTCCATTTGCTAGCTTTGCCATCTTTTTGTGCCTCGGCCTTTCTCACCTGAAAAATGGGTAAAGAACAGTTACGAGAATGTTGCGAGAATGATTGAGTCAACTTGTGTAATGCATTTAGAACAGTACCTGGCAATTAGTAAACCTGATAAATATCAGCTAATAACAGTAGAGCCTCTCTGTTTCCCTTCCACTTTCCATCCTCCTAAGTCTGAACATAAAAATAAACTTATTTGGCAATAGATTCTACCGGTTGACTCCTCTTTGTTCTTCAAAGCTCACCTCAAAAACACAGTATCGCCTCTGTGACATTTCTGCCAAAAATGCTTATGCTAAATCTAGTAATGAGAAAGCATCAGACGAAAACAAAATGAGGGACGTTCTACTAGATAACTAGACTGTGCACCTCAAAAATGACAGGGGCAAGAGAGACAGACTCTTCCAGACTGTAGGGTAATAAACAGACATGACAACTGAGTGCTGGGAGATCCTTTTGCTTTAATGTATGCACTAAGACACGTGGCAAAGTTTGAATAACGTCTGTAGATAGGATTGTAATATTAGGTTTGTGTTAATTTCCTGATTTTGCTAATTGTAGGCACTAGAAGAGAATGTCCTGGATTTTAGGAAACACCTACTGGAGTATTTAAGATAAAGGGCGCATACTCTCTGAAAGTTATTCTCAAATGATTTAAAAAATGTATATGTGTATATATATGTATTACGTATATGAGAGCATATTTTCATATAACATTTTAGTACATCTAGATGAATGGTCTATGAGAATTATTTGTATTATTTGTGCAAGTCTTTTTCTAAGCCTGAAATGACATAAAAAATACAAAGTTAAAGTAACAAAAACCATGAATGAAAAATGAAATATCTTATCCCAGATACTTCCTTCACTAAGAAGTTTTCCCTGATGCTTCCGTGCCCTCACTCTTAGGTGGATTAGGTGCTCCTGCCTTGTGCACTCCTGACCTGCAGCCCATTTCTGTCTTAACACCCATTACACTGTATTGTGACCACCTGTCCATGTCATTAAACTGTGAGCCTGGGCAAGAAGGCAGGGACTCCATCTCATTGTTCACCATTGTATCACCTGAGCCTAGCTATTACTTGGCACAGAGAAGGAACTCATTACAGATTTGCTAAGCAGTAAGGTTGTGGAACATGCATTAGATAGTTAAGGTTTGATTATCCAGGGGCCTGTTATGAATTTTAGTCTTGCTTTTTAGGTTTTGTAGCAGGGGTATAGCACAGGTTTGAGGCTTAGCACACTTAGTCAGAGAGCCAAGTTCTGTCACAGCATGGACAAGGAACAAGTCTCTCGCTCAGAGACAACCTGAGGATAGAGTGTGAGCTCTTTGAAAGAAAGGCAAATAATCAGTGGACTCTCTTTCTTTAGACCTTTAACTTAAGGAAATTCTACTCTATGTGCTCAAAGCTAAGTATGTTTAGTATGAAAAGAAACTTGTTTTACTTACAGTGTAGTCCCTGAATGCAAACCACGATTTCCTCTGGTGTACAACTGAAGAATCAGCAATCCGAACTGAAATCGGAGGCAGATCTGACTGTAAGGCCATTAGTGAGAAAGGTGTATGTGTGCGTGTGCTTCCTTCTGGTTCCCTTTTTTATGGGTAATATTTGGGATGTTTCAAGGGCAGGTTTGTCTATGTGCAGTGAGCTGGCGTTAGGATGTAATGTCGTAAATATTATGTGTAACTCACTGCTCTATTTGGGGTTACTACTTCACCACTCTTTTTACCTAACATGAACTTCCAAGCTAGATATTCTGCTCCTCGACAAAGATAACAGTGAAGTACAAAATCAATATCATGTTTATCTTTATGAAAAGCCATAGAAGCCTATCCAGAAAACATTCAAATGTGTGCACATGACCCTAGAAGAGGAATGAAACCACAGATTGTAAGAACGTGAAACCAAACCAGGTTTGCTACTGAGGTTCTTTCTTTATAGCCTGGTGACCTGGGACTGTCACATGCATTGTTTCTAGTTCAGAATGGAATCTCTGTGAGGAAGAAAAATTGGATGTAGAGGGTCCGGTCAGCATGAATAGAGCAGGAAAAAGTGTTAACTCCTCACACCTCAGAAATAACTCCTTCACACATTCCACCAATCAGAGATTCATTTCAAATAATAGGTTCTTCTAAAAGCTGCTATGAGAGTTAAGCCTCCTGCTACCTGTACTTCGGTATGAATTGGTTTAATCAGACATTGTGATTGCTTTTCCTCTAGCACCTAGCTGAGAAGATGAAGCAGTGGTCTTGTTTGGAGGGAATTGGAGGAGGAGGAGGAAAGGGCAGTTTTAGAGCAAGAGATATTTTGGCAAAGGTGCTGACCAGGGTAAAGTGCTGAAGTGGATGCTTAGGACAGCAGCAAACAGTGTGTCCTAGTTCTTGGAAACTGGGGAACACACGTAGGGAGAGGAGCAGAAGTGGTCACACCTCCAGGAAGAGAAGGATGAAGCTGCCAAACAGGTGTTGATCACGCAGCAACGGTGGCAGGAATCCTGCTTGGCATACCACGAAATAACCCATGTCATGGTTCTGCAGTTGTCTGCTTCGCGCATGACCTGGCTTGTCTCTCTTGAGGAATGAACTGTCTCATACATCTGTGTCTGCCTTAGAATAGAGCATCCCTGTGTTTGTGCTCAATAAACACCGCTTCACTCAGACAAATGATGTTCCTGGTACCTTTGCCACACCTACTGATACTTGTCCAGGACCATACGCATGGAAACTTAATTTCTCAACAAAGTGTGCAAAGTACTTGGCCCAAACTAACTTTCGCTAACTTTAAAAATAAAACGATCAAATTCCAGAGCAACCAACTGAATCATTCTGTTATAAGGAGCATTACCACAAATGGCTCATTCATCCAAATGGCATTCAATCTCATGTAGGCATTCAAGAATTTTAAAACAGATGATGGCTGTTTCTCCAAACCCTGAAAATGTTGTAAGACATGGATGGGCAGTGTGCAGGAAGTTTTTATCCTTGTCAAACTCAGTTTTGACTTTGGCGTATCCCAACGGCTGTGTCATTTCCACATTCTTGTCTGTTCTGGCAGATGTGTTTGGTCATCTCAACCACCATTCTAGAACTAGGAGTGTTTGCCATACAGATCTGAAACTATTTTAAGTCTCACCCCTCTCTGCTATGTCAAAAGGGTTTATTTTTCAAAATCTTGGCTTGAGAGTTAAGGGGTAGTAAAGGTTAGAGCTGAAAATTAGGAAGCAAGAAACTGAGAAATGGCAGGGAGGTCAACGCAGACGTGGACCCTGTCCTCACGGAGGGCTTTGTGGGGAGGGAGAGAAGGGGAGACAGTCTCTAGGTGATGAGTAATAGGGACAGCAGGGCACATATTTTTGCAGGTTTCCTAGTTATTTGTCATCTGCTCCCAGATTTTCCCTGACAAACTCTCAGGATAACTTCTTAAAGGAAATATGCCTTTTTGGGTGGGGGGATAAAAGTCTAAATCAGGCTGGTGAATATACTATGGGCCTGTCCAATCTACCTTTACTGCCACAGCTTTATTCAGGTCCGTATCTGTCTCTTCTGGACAGCTACAGTCACCCTGCCTCGGCCGACGTTGCCTCATTGCTCGGCTTCTGTTGCTTCACTGCTAGCCTCCAAAGTCATCCTCCACTCCCCTCTGCTACAGGGAAATTTTTCTGAAATGCAAATATTATTGTTTGACAATTCTGCTTAAAAGCTTTCACTGGCTATTTTCTGTGGAATAAATCTCAAAATTAACAGCATTAAGAACCCTCATATTCTATTCCTCCAACCTTATCTCTTATGATGTCCCTTTATTGATTTTTGTAATTTATACCTCTAGTTCTTTATATATGCCTGATAAACCGCTACTCTGCCTTTTAAAGGCAAAATAAAGTCAACATTTTCCCATCTTTAGAAGCCTCTTCTTCCTCCTATTTCCACCTCCTAGCTCCAAGTCAAAGTGAGTATATTCATTGATGTTGCCACTGTATCTAGTTTATATATCTAACTACATTTTTATAACCTGTTTTAGTTGTTTATGCACTTATCTCCCCTACTAGACTTAGACCTTCAAGGTTGATACTTAATTGATTTATGTTTGCAGATCAAGGACATAGCACATAATAAGTAGTTGTTTATTTGATGAACGAGTAAAGTTTTCATGCTTAAATCCCAGTGTTTAGTTAGTAACTTAATAAGTAAAACTGAGCACTATTTACTAGGAGTCAGCCTAGCCCTGGGTTAGGTCCAATGTGGAGGTTGGGTAGTGAGGGATATACTAGTTGGAGAGAAGGGTTTGGGCCAATGTAGATGTGGGTTCATTTTTTAGGGGCAAATAAATTTAGAAAGACAGACAATAAGTGGTGGGAGTATAGTTATTACTGACTAGGGGAGAGATTCATGATATTATGGAAAATCATTGTTAGGTTAAATAGTGTGAGTGGGAAATGTTATATTAGTGGTGGCTATGCACATGTGCTTGGATGGGAATGGATTGTGTTGAAACAGTAGGATTAGATGAACAGGAATTGGTCAGCAGGAAAATGAATGTGCTCAGTAAGGCATTTGAAGCTGCAGGTGTGGTGAAGACAAGGAGCTCTATGACTCTGATATTCTGTCAACTATCTTGAGAGGGAGAGGGAGAGGGAGACAGGTGGCATCTGGGAGAAGTTTGTGCAGAGAATAAGACTGCAGGCATATTCCCTGCACCGGGACGCTCTTCCCCTCAGTGTGAGGACCCTCTCGCTCCCTGCAGCAATGCCTCGGTGACGATGAGCAATGAAGGTTCATGAATTTTCTATTTATTGGTTCTGTAGCAGCTGCTACAGTTAGAGGCTCACAGCTTGGTACCTCAGCTGTATACAACTTTCTGGCCCAGCATGTAGCTCTTTAAAAAATATTTTATACTGAAAATTTTCAAACACACAAAATAGAGGGATTTTACCCATGTACACACGACCTAGTTTTAACAAATATCAATATTTTGTGGTTCTTTTTTAACAGACATTTAAAACCAAAACTCGAGACTCATATTATTTCATACAAAAGTGTATCAGTATGTTCTTCTAACTGATAAGGAGATTACAAGTAATATAACCACCAAGCCATTATTATTTCCAGGGTTGCTTTTAATATGCTCAAGGGACTGGCTCCCTCCCTTCCACTTCATCCCACTCCTTTATCAGGATGTATATACTGTTTCCAGTGGTGCCTGAAGCTACTGTCTTTTGAGGGAAGAATCAGCCATTATTCCCATTCTGCTTGTGCTGGCAGAGTCTTCCATTTGCAAAATACCACCTATGAAGAATGAAGTTTCCTTGCCTTTGCCTTTGTTCTGCTTGTACCTGACATTTCAATTAGCAGAAACATGTATTCAATCAGTAAACTAATCTAGCACTATTTCAAGTCTCACCCCTCTCAGCTATGTTAAAAGGGTTTATTTTTAAAAATCTTGGCTTGAGAGTTCTTAGAGACTTTCAATCAGTGTAAATATGGCAGGTGTTTATATACAAGGAATCACCTGTTCTGACCTATCACTGTTGGGGGAAAAAGTGAAGCTAGTTTACCAAGTGACTTAAGGAGCTAACTTGGGATGGTAGCAGCCATTGCAACCAGCTATCTTAGTTGCTCTCTTTGCTACTAGAGAAGGTCAAAGCCGCCCGTGTGGAATAGGATGCATCAATACAGTAGATACAAAGAATTCTGGCCCTCAAGTACTTATTGTCTACTTGACAAGGTAAAACACTCATGCAGAGATCTAACTATCCATAAGGCATTAGAGTTAAGGGTCCAAAGATAGGGGTGTTCAGCTGTGGGTGTTAAGAGTTGGAGGCTTCTAACTGGAAACAGTCATGGGCCTTTTGGAGGAAGTGCTATTTCACCTGAACTTTGACTGCTGGTCATGGTCAGAGGCAGAGAGGAAGGAATGGAGTGTTTGGAGTAGAGTGGTGGTGGGACACAAAGCAGGACGAGCAAAGTGTGGAGAGGCGAAGGCACAGGCCAGGCACGGAGAAGTATGTGTAACCCAGTGTAGCGGTCATTTGTGGTGACCTGCACCACGTGTCACCACCTTCTCATCTGATTTAAGGTCAAGTGGGATAGACAGTTCCACCTCAAGTGTCTACTATGATGTCTCTCTGCTTTCTGGCCTCAGATCATTCTTTGATGCTTAGAAAATCTCCTCAACACCACAGAGACATCTGCCAGTATCGGGAGTCAATGTCTGTGGTGGCAGATCTTGACTAAAGGAAGTAGGGAGTCAATGGCAATTGCCCTAGAATAGTCACAGGGACAATTCTGAGATGCATTCTACATAGATTTTGAGAGAGTCCTCACTGGGACTGAGCCTGACATGGTGCTAACCAGCTCAAACACACACCTCTGTACTGGTTTGCCTTCCTTTCCTCTTCATCTCCACTGCCCATTCTCCTGCTCCAAAATAAACTCTGTGCTCCCAGATCCTTGTTGAAGACTCTGCTTTGTGGGCCCAAACTAAGAAAACCAGGTTGGTAGAAATGAGGCAATGTTTTAGGTAAAGAGAAAGAAATCCAGAATGGTAGGTTGATGAAGGCTTGTTATATACCTTCTTACTAATTAAAAAAAAAAAAATCCCTCCTTCATTATTTGGTTTTCTTTTGCTTGCTGTTTCTTTGCTGTTATTTCAAAAGAGTAACAATACAAATGATACTTTTAAATAACAGTTTACATAGAGCTAGGCGTGGGCTATGGTTTGTAGTGTTCATGGATTCTGAGTTTAAGGATTCCGTCCCATTGTCTCTCCTCATTACAGTAAGTCACAATCGATTCTTCCTACTGCTCAGGTCAAAAATGTTGAGGTCATCTCTGACTTCCCTCTTTTTTCCCAATCCATCTTTATGTGCCAGAAAATCTTGTTGGCTCCTTCAGAGCATATGCAGAACCTGGCCATTTCTCAGCACCTTCTCCGCTACCCCTCTGGTTTAGGCCACAGAAATCTCTCACTTGGATTGTGGTAAGAGCATCCAGGTCTTATGGCTTCTTCCCTTAACTCTCTGTTCTATTCTCAGCAAAACAGCCAGAATGAGTCTGTTAAAATGTAATAAGCCAGAGGATGTCTTTCCTATCCTCAGTACTCTCCTATAGTTTTTCTATTATACTTTGAGTAAAAAACCAGCATTCTTACAATGACTGAGTAGAGCCAGTTTCTTTTTCTTTATTTTTTTCCATTACCATTCATTCCCCTTATACACTCTTTCACTTGCTCCCACCCTCCTCCCGCCCACACAATCACCACACTCTTGTCTGTGCCCATGAGTCCTTTTTCTTTTTTGCTCAATCCTGCCACCCCCCACACGGAACTGTCAACCTGCTCTCTATGTATGAGTCTCTCTCTTTCTTTTGCTTCTTAGTTCAGTTTGTTCATTAGATCCCACACATGAGTAAAATCATATTAAAGCCAAAGTTTTTACATGAGTTTTCATCTTTAAAAATTTTTTTTTCTTACTACTCTTCCCCTTGCTTCTTCCACTTCAACACATTGGCCTCATTGCTGCACTTCAGACAGGCCAGCGTGCTCTCAGCTCAGAGATTTTGCACTTTTGTAACTCACACAGACCGCTTTCCTCCTGGGTGTCCACATGGCTCACTCCTTCACCTCCTCAGGTGCTTCCTCACCTGCCACTTCTCAGTCAGTTCTTCTCTGGATTCCTTACCTAAAATCGTACCCCCACCTGGAAACTTTCTTTCTCCTTCCTCTGTGTTATGTTTTGCCTTTTGTACTTTTCACTATCTAATAAGAATTATTTTACTCATTAAAATATTTTTAACCTTTTTCACCTGTCAAGAAGCAAACTCTATGAGGCCAGGTGCTCTTTCTTGAGAGAGTGAGGGATCTCTTTGTTCATTTTTCTCTTTCCAACCTAAAATAGTATACAACACACACACACACACACACACACATAGATATAGAGATTTCTAGTGGATTAACAGAAAATTTAGTGGATACTTAATAAATATGCTCCAAAATATTTAGTGGATGCCAAATAAATAGGTGTAGAGATGGATGCCTGATAAATAATAAGCAGAAGTGGAAGAAGAGCTCCGTGACTTTATGTAACCTCTCTGAGGCTCCATTTCTTCAGCTGGAAGTGGAGCTCCAATACCTACCTCATGGCAGCAAATTAAATAATGTATTTAAAGATCTTAGGGAAGAACCTCGATAGATGGTACAAATTACTACTTATCAGAAACTCATCTTCTGATTGTTAGCTCAGCAGCCAGTCTTGAGATTTCTATATTAAGCCACGAGAGGACCTTCTTAGAAGTTTTATAAGTGATGTGTGAAATACTAAAAATCACTTCTTTTTGGCAATTCACTTTTCTCAGGAAAGCAGGTGGGGATGAATCCCTGGAAACCTTTGACTTGTTGAAAGTATAATCTGGAGTTTCTAGACTAGACCACAAACTCCGTTAGAACAGGTATGTAATTGTCTTGTACAGTGTAGTGTTCCTAGTGACTGCACCTCAAGAAGTTACTATATACGAGGTGCAGTCAGAGTTACTCTTACTATATAAGAGTACATAGTAACTTCTCGCTCAGTAAGTATATGTTGAGTAAGCAAATAAAGATAATGCAAAAAAAAATTCTCTGTTTAAGATGTCCCATTAGTGAAGCTAAGATCTTGCTAGGAACTATTTCTTTCCTCCCTGCAAGAATCCACAGGTGTTGACTCCATCCAGCATTCCTGACTCACGTCCCCTGACCATTCGTTTGGATTGTGTCTCTCTTAGCAGCGTCTCTGCTACGCTGCTCTTATCCATTCTCAGCACATGACTGACCCAGCATCTGTTCTTTTCTTACTGAATACAGTGCTGGGAGAGAAAGGCGGGAACTTTGCTATTTCCACCAAACCACAGGCTCACCTTTAGGGAGTGATTACATGGATACCAGGAGGGAGGAAGAGAATGAGTTGGGTGGAAATGTTTCAGTTGTTTGTGTAAGAGATTGAGCAGTGATTGCAAATGGGAGAAATGGTAATGTGCCATAGTATCCTCCTGAGCTGTTAAGATTACAGGGCACCGTCTAGTATAATATCAAAAAATGAAGTACTCTTCCCATGGGGACTTTTTTCTTTTCTAGAGAATAATTGTCCTCATTCATGGGTAACATGTAGGGGAGAACTAAAGTCTGTTAGTTTCAGTGGCTGCATCTGGCTTAGTTTTTCTTGCATTCCTAGGAATGTAGTCTTTGCTAGTAAAAGCAGCACAAAGTTGTTTACTCGGATGAACTTTTGCTAGTTCAGATGACTTGGCATTTTTTCCTCCCCGGAGGTGTGGAGAGAGGGGTGGAAGGTTGATGCAGTAGGAATGGCTTTTAAAGAGGACCTATTAATTGTGAAAGTTGGGAAAATGTATCATGACTTTGTTGTTTTACTTAATTTACACATATTTACAAATAAAATATGGTTTCAGATAAATGGACAACAATAACAACAACAAAAAAGCAAAACATAACTTCTAGCCTTAACACTATACTTTTTTAGGATCTTGACTTCACTAATTGTACTTATTGGTATGATGACAACATAAACCTATTACACTAGGACATGCTGATTTCCACGGCCAATAGACCTCAGGTATATAATGGATCAAACATAACGGCAGCTTATTTTTTGATCAGGTAATAGTGATACGAATGTGAACAAGTCAGCAGACAGCTCTCCTCCACTCAGTCATTCAGGGACTGAGGCTAACAGAGGCTTTGCTGTATATAGGCTTCCAAGATAGCCCTGGGTTTGTTTTTTTAATTTTTCTTTTTCCTTTTTAGTTAGTTTGTAGGGAAAAAGGGCAAATTTTAATGTGCCAAGTTTGGGAGGGGTGCACATAATTTCTCCTTATTTTCTATTGGTTGGAATTCAGTGGCACGGTCACATTTACCTTCAAAGCAGTCTGGATAATGTAGTTGTTTAACTTGGATTCCCTGGAAAATAGAATCTGAGGCGAGGACTAAGTGCTAATGCTTTATCTGAGAGATATAAGTCCAGGGCCCAAGAGTGAGAGGGAAGGGAAATGGGGCAGAGAACGATGGTAAGCCATGCAAGGTTACGGGTTGGCTGTTACTTCACAAGTAGCTGCAAAAGATAGTAGATCACTGAGCAGGTCAACCCATGTGGCCAGGCTGCATGTTAAAATCATGATTCAGAACATTCCTTTGGGGTGAGGAAGGAAAAGAGAATTTATCTGCCTAACCGTCTCCCATCTCTCACCTTTCCCTGGTCAAAGTTTGCCCCAAAGTTTGCCCCTCAGCCTTATTGGTTTGTATTATCCAACATCTTCAGCAACTTCTCAGAAGCCAATACCAATGCTCTTTGATGTTGCATTTCATCTGAATCTGAGTCAGAAAGGGCAGGAGAAGACAGAGACTAGAGTATGACTGGTTGGCTTCAGGTAGCAAAGATTCCTGAGATTGGTTCTCACAGCAGAGTCTGATGATAAGTGAAGCAAGACAATCTGAAAAGTTGCATAAAGATATTGTATAGTCTCCCCCTTGTACTCTTGTGATTCATTTATGCCCTCCAATTATATCAATTATATTTGAGTCACAAAGTAAAATATGGGAACAGTTGTTTTTTTTTTTTTTTTTTGGTAGAACAAAAGGACATCTCATCTTCCTGGAAAGTGGAAAAAGAAGTCCAACCAGTGACACAGTCAACTTCAAGTGGCATTTTCCTGGAAGAGGTAGGGCAAGAGGGTCAGTGAAAAGCAACTACAATCCTTGCTGCTACCGCTGGTCCTGAGGCTGTAAGGAGTATTTATCATCTTTCTCCTCTACCATTCATTGCTGATTTCCCTCACACTGTCAGCACTTGCAGTGGTCAACTTGCTTGGTGAAGTGACCCAGACTTTCGTTCTGAGGAGTCTAAGCCTTTAGGTGCCTGGATGTTATTGGATTGTTGTTATAACAGTTGACCAATGACAGTTATTATTGGACATGGAAATACTAAGACATGACATAGTGAATATCCTGTATCCATAGACATGCTCCTCCCTGGCCACATTGTGTAGAAGCAAACTACCTTCTCATGGTAATCAAGGTTTGATTGTGGGGGAGCTTTGCCTGCAGAGCCCCCCGTCCGCTGTGGATGAAAATAAGTCTACCAAGACATGATCTGCTTGGGGGGGAAAGGTGGCTGATCTCTCAAAGGAGAAGGGCCAAGAGCTTTTTCCTCCATGGGCTTTTATTGGGTTCAATTTGCACAGAAATACAGGTAAAGCTCATCAATCATTGTCAGGCAGTAAGGGTGAAACAATAGATAACATACAAAGAACTCTGAGGGCTTATTCTGAGTCAGGGTCAGTTAGCTAAAGGGCTATAAAACTTTGGGGAAACAAACTCATTTCATGCCTGGACCCTTATCAGAAAACTGAGGGCATTCTTAGCAAAGCAGGTTTCACAGGGTTTTATGTATTCTTTCTTAGGCCTGATTGCCCCAGGGAATCTGCCCTTTCCAGCACAGGACTGCTCTGCCCTCTGTCATTGTTTCAGGCTTAAGTCAGGCAGGGGAAATAAGGCAGCCAAGAGATTAGGAGACTTCTTGCAGACAGAATGAGGACTCAGGCTGTGTCAAAGCTGAGGGGTGAGGGTCCATCACCCCCTATTTCTATAGCCCCCCAAGTCCTTCCCTGAGGGCCTCTTTATGACCGTGTCTGTTTTAGGTCATTCCTCCCTTGAGGAATCTTACCCATCATTGGCTAACTGGTCAGGCTCGGGGCCAAGCAGGGTGAAGTAAGACCCCCAAGCAGGGTCAAGCAGAGGCTGTGCCCCTGCCAGGGAGATAAGCTTTGTCTCCTTAATGGCTTATGGTCCCAAGGCCTCTCACTCAGCCTTAGCCATGGGGGTTTGCAGCTTCTGCAACCAGGCAGGGTGGTTCCCAACATTTGATTGTCTCAGCCAGTCTAGTAACTTTGTGTTGACTACCACTGTCACGAAGAGTTCAAACTATCCCAGTGGTAGATGTAGCTTCTAGTTCAGTGAAACCACCACTGTGTCCCTTTTAAGTTCATGGATGATCTTAAAAATATATTCTTTTACTAAACAATGTGATGAAAAACAAAAGCAAGGTGTGTCAATAATTTCATAAGCTTTAAGCTATATGTGAAGAATCTGAGTAATACACTCTTTACAGAGAAACTATATTTATTATTGAATAAAAACTTAAGAGATCAACTAACTCAACAGTCTCATTAAAAAAAAATGGAGGCCCAGAGAGAGTGACTTAATAGATGCAAGAGCTAATTAATGACTGATTCTGATTTCTAGGTTCCTGAAAATTCCATTATATCAAGCCATCTTTTAAATAAAAACCACGGGCTCATCTTTAGAAATTCAGAGTGGATTTTTAGATGCAAATCAGATTAGTTTCAAGATTGCAGAAGACTTTATTCACCCTTTGCCATGATATAGAATAGAATTGTGTTTTTTCTTCCTGGAAGTAGTTCAGTTTCTCATGTAGAAGCAAGGGAAACATTCATCTTTAGGCAATAATTACTTTCCACTCCTTTGGGACCTTGTTCAAGCCTCACCTCCTCCAGTGAAGCCTTCGCTAAATTCTTTAGCTTATGGCAAGCTTGTCTTCTCTTAACTCCCACAGAAACTATTGGCCATCTTTTTTATTATTTTTACCACAAAACAATTTTTACAAGGTCATGATACAAAAAGAGGAAAAGAAAAATCTTTTAAAATCCTGTAATTTCAACAGATTAAACTATTTTCAAAATTACATTCAGCCTTTGTATGCAAATGTAACTTGTATATAATTAGATATTTTTATAATATGTATTACAAAAAGATATGTATTTAGTCATTTTCTCACTTGACATCAATGCATGATCACTTTTTCAAGTTGCTCCATGATTTCATAATTTTATTGTGATAGTGATACTCATTACCCTTTGGATATTTCATAGGAATTTCACAATTAATAGATCTAAGAGTGGACTCAGCTTTTCCTTTCAACACCTTGAGATTTTAGACAGAAAAAGTCCTCAGGTTCTCTCCCTCATTACTATCCCCTACTTCCATTCAGTTTACAAGTCTAGTCCTTCTGCTGCCTAAATATTTTTTACTTATAAACCCTATTTTCCAACCTTCTCACTGGATTAGTCTTCTTGTGTCTCATCAGACCAATAGGTTAGTACTGGCCACTCCTAGCAGGTGGCCAGAAGTGGGCCATTATAGTAACTCCTCTTTATGGATGCACAGATAATCCTTCTGAAATGAAAATTGGGTGCTATTCCTTTTCCACTTAAAACATTGAATGATTCTTCTTTGTCTGTGAGGAGGTCCCCCCTCCTTAAAATTAGGATTATTTTACACAAAAATGTAGATTTCTGGTTTCTCTTAGCAAAATGAAGTGTGGCCACAATGGGCCTGCATTCCAGCATGGTACCGGAAGGCCGAAGCTGAGAAGAGGCTGTTTCTGTAGACAGGGCAAGTGCTCTCCAGTGTGACAGAGGCCCCCTAATCTATTATTGATTTTAGCTCCCTGGCTCCTCTGGGCTTTTGAGTTTGAGATCCTTTGCTGTACAGGCGAAAGCCTAAAAGCCTTTGGCATTCAACGTTCTTCTCACAGGCCCTACTGAGTTTTAGCCTTAATATTCCATTTATCTAGAACTAGAGAGAAGCTCTTCAAATATGCCTTGGAATCCCCTCCTTCTTTCCATGCCTCTTCACTCTCATGTCTGGGGAAATCTCTTTTTCTTCCTTGCAGAATTTGCTGCTTTGTCACCTCCTCTACAAAGATCTTCCTGATTTGCTGAGCCTCCAAGGTGGCAGCATGATCTGGAAATTTCACTTCTCATCCCCTTTTACCCTAGATTTCCCTCTGCTCAGGCTAGGAAGACAGGGCATGATATTTTCTCTTGCTGCTTCTTGTTCCTTTCCCTGCCTCTTTTTCTTTGGCTCTTTCCCCTGTTTTCCATTTTCCTAATATTTTCTTTTTTAAAAAAATGTATTGATTTGAGAGAGAGAGAGAGAGAGAAACACTGATTTATTGTTCCATTTGTTTATGCAGTCATTGGTTGATTCTTGTATGTGCCCTGACCTGAGATTGACCCTGCAACCTTGGCATATGGGGAAGATGCTCTAACCACCTGAACTACTTGGCCAGGGCTCGTCTTTCTAATATTTTCTTGTCCATTTGATTCAGCAAGCATTTGCAAGGGGCTGTACATGGTGCTGAATGCTAGAAGGGATTTAGTGATGAGTGAGGGGTTCCTGCCGTGGCAAGGTTTACATGCGGTAGGACAAAGGGCTGTGTGATGATGGCAGTGAGCAGGTGCTTTAAATTGGGCAGAGGCAAAGGGCTGTGAAAGGGTGGAGGAAGGAATGTTTAGCAGTCCTTTTGGTCAAGGGAATGAAGGTGATGCTTATATTTAAAAAAGAGTTCTTAAAAGGATAATGGAACCAATATTTCATTTTAGTATGTGAGAGTTAAGTTGGCTGGGTTTGCGTCTGACCCCATTACTTTATATCTCTGTGACATTGGTCAGGCTACTTAATCTCTTCATGTCTCAGTTTCTTAATCTTCACAATGAGAGAAATAATAGTACCTACTTCATAAAACATTGAAAAAATCAAAAGCGATATCCATATAAAACTTTTAGCATGTTGCCTTAAAAGAATGAGTACTCAATAAAATTTAGCTATTAATAGTATCATTATTTAGTTACTCACATGCTCCTGCACCATGTTCTGGTGACTTCCAAAGCTATAGGTAAGATTTTAGCTAACACCATTAAGAGAAACTGCAGTGCTGTGGTTAAGCATGCAGACTCTGGAGCCAACCTGCTTGGGTGCAGATCAATCACTTCCTGTTCGTAAGTTTCTCTGCATTCGTTCCCTCATCTTTAAAATGGAGATTAATAATAGTATCTGGTGCATAAGAGGTAGTGAATAAATATTTTTGAATTACTTAGTTTTATTAAGCTGTGCGGAGAACTTCACATATGTTATCTCTGGTCTCCTGCAATATCTTTACAACACAGAAGTGTAGTTAGTAATCCTTGTTGTGCAGATGCAGAGACTGAGGCAGGGAGAGGTTCAGTAGCTTGCCCAAGGCACATTCCTATTAAATGGGAGAGCTAGGACTTGGGAGCCAGGTATTACTGAATTCAAAGCCAGGGCCCTTATTCACTTGTTGCTCTCCCCCTGAGTGCCAAACTCACATATGCAATTGTCTAGGAGGCATCTTCGAGGGGTCGTTTCATGGACTCTTTATATCCAAAATTTCCATGGCCAATCTCATCCAGTTCCGTCTGAGCCTGATCCCTCCTAAGACTCTCTTTCTTTGTAAATGGGGCCACCAACTCTCCAATTGCCTAAGCCAGAAAATGAGGGTTATACTTGATTGTTCCTCTTTATCCCCATCTACCTAATCAACCACCAATACCTGTGGCTTCTAACTCCTAATGGTCTCTTGTATTTGTCCACGTTTTTCTATTTTCACTGCCTCCACTCTAAGTCAGCATCATTTCTTTTTAAGTAAATGTAATTACCTTCTAATTGAGCTATATGTTGTCTAATGAGGCACAGAATATTATTTTCACCTGGATTCTTTTGAAAGCATGCTCTATCTTGCTTTGGGAAGAAAGATAGGGGTAGAGGACCACCTCCCTTTCCCCAACACATTCCCAGCATTCCTAGAATATCACAGTCAAGGATATTAGGTGAAACCAAGATGCTAGGGCAAGAGGATAGTTATAATTTTTTTATAAGCCTAGAGGAGAGAATTTTGTGGTTGAATACCCAGTAGAGAGGTGGTGAGAAAATAGAAATGAAAGAGAAGGGAGGAGGAGTAAGGGTGAAGAGACAAAAGATGGTAAGAGATAGGAGCCAGTGAAAATTCACAGGTTGAACCAACAAAAAATTAAAAAATTCTATAGCTTAATTGTGAATATTATTTGCTTTGCTCTGAAGTAAATCCTTCTTTTTCCCTCATAAAATATTTCAAAATTTTTGAAGAACTTGGGAGAGTATACATGTTTTGAGAAACTGAGCCCAATTTTATAACTGGGTTAATGTGGTATGGTACAGAGGAACCATAAAGCCAGAAGGCAAAGGAGGCCATGAGAAATAGAACCATGAGAATCTGCAGAAACTTTGGAGCAACACTTTGGCCATGTTTTAGGCCGTGGAATTGTTGAGAACTAAAGACAGTTATTCCTACATCTCCAAAGAGATAAAGAGTGCCCAGCTGACATCTGATTTACATTTGGATGTGCACAAAATCAGTACTCCCCGCATGAAAAAATGATGTTCTAAAGAGAAGCATGTAAATCTAGAATTTCTTTTCTTTGTAAAAATATAACCAGTAAGTAATTGTTTAAATTTCAGAATGGAATAAATCAGAAACTGAATTGAAAATGGCACTCCAACCAGCTGGATTTGATTTACAGTTCTGCCTCTTCATTGGGATTCAAGGGACTTGTCAATTACACTTTGAATTTATATTGTAGTTATTTACGTTTGCATATTCTGTCTATTATGTTATGAGATCCTATTATTCTACAAGATCCGTGATGGAATCCATGTCAGATCAGCACCACAACCCCGGAGAATTCCGAGCCCAGTGTTTTTCCAAAGTGATTGAGTCAAATATTGATTAAATGAATAACTTTCTTTTTTCTGTTTGAAACACTATGTGATGATTCTTGTAGAATGGTAAAAGAAACAATTTGACAAATCACTTTATATAATTTTAAATTATAAAGATTTTCTCAAAATTGACCATTCAGTATGTTCTATTGAAATCATGACTGCATTTATGATGCTTACTATTCTAGACTTGAAGATGTAACTAATTTATAATTCCATTTTTCTTGTTTTAAGTAGGCCTAAAAGACTAAGTTTTTTGGGGGGGGGGTAGGCAGCAGTTTCAAGACCTGTATTAAAGAAACTATTGGTTTACCTTTTTACTTCTAGTTTTAAAGTGTATTTTTGACTCTTTCCTTCTATTAACTCTTTTCTGATTAGTATTTTGTAAACCATTTTTTTCCCTAGGTAAATAGTACTTTTAGTTTTAGATTACAGGTTCTATTTTGAGAGTTTTTAAAAAATATTTTGAGCCCTGGCTGGTGTAGCTGAGTGGATTGAGCGCTGACCTGTAAACCAAAGGGTCGCTGGGTCAGTTCCCAGTCGGGGCAAATGCCTGGGTTGTGGGCCAGGTCCCCAGTGTGGGGCACGTGAGAGGCAACCAAACATTGATGTTTCTCTCCCTCTCGTTCTCCCTCCCTTTCCCTCTGTCTAAAAATAAATAAATAAAACATTTAAAAAATATTTTGGTGGTTTAGATTTATTAAAAGATTTTCAGACTTAAAAACAGTGATGTTTTGTTTAAAATTTTTTTCTTTAATAATTAAATATACTTGGGAAATTGTTTACACTAGATAGTCTTTAGAATTGGTGAAGAGGCAGATTTGGTCTTTTTTCCTTAACAATAATCAATCTGCATGCTATTCAGCCATGGACCAGCAATATCAGTGTAACCTGGGAGTTTGACAGAAACATAACGTTTTGGGCCCCAACCCAGAACTATTGAATCAGAATCTTCATTTTTTTTCCTTTATTTCTGTTGTTGACATGATTGCAGATATTCCCACTTTCTCCCCCTTTTCCTCTACCCAACCCCCACCCCTGTCCTCCCTTCCCTCTGGCTATCACCACACTGCTGTCTGTGTCTGTGGTATGCCTATGTGTTCTTTGGCTAATTCCTTTACTATCCCCAGGAGATTTGTATGCGTATTAAGGTTAGAGAAAAGCAAATCAACTGAGTCTTTTTTCCAAAATGCACCCTGCTGCAAAAACAACTGACTATAAAGTATTTTTCAATGCAGACCACACTTGGAATTCTGATTTATTTGATGGCTTAATGTTTATTGACTGCACCTGGTGTGCTAGATGCTGCAAAGAAAATTCAAACCACCCAGCCATTGTTCTACAGTTACTTTACTATAAAATAAGAAGATGCAGACAATTTACTATTTTTTCTTTAATTGGTTCTTTTAAATATATATATACACATGCATTGAAAGAAGAAAAAGAGTTGGGTAGAAGAGACAGATTAGTGTCCCCCTTCAGGGGATGTGGTTCATTGTTAAATAATAGTAGATGTGGGATATTCACATACACAAATAGAAATGAGGGGAATTCCATCAATCATCTAGATGGCTGGTCTACGGAAAGCCAACATCTGGAGGGCTAGATTTTGTGTAGGCGAGGTATCTGGATAATTGCCTGCATTTTGTACTTCTCCAGATGTTTTAGCTCTGTGTTGATGTAGCTCAAGCCCATTGCTCTCAGACATTTCATGAATTTTTAGTAGAAAAAGTTCTGAAAGCATTGATTTCATGTCTACATTGCATTATTCATGAAAATTATAGTCTTTTAAACCTAACATTTGGTCAAGTTTCTCTTCCACCCTTGTGTTAAATTGCCATTTTATATAGTGGAGGTAGAAGATATTCTTAGTCACTATTATTAATATATGATGAAATGAAAAGTAAGGCTTTTGAAGGGGTCCAGATTATTTCAACCCCAAATATGGTACTTTGGCACAAGGGTTATTTTAAGCTGAAAGCAATTGAGAATCAACAGATACAGGAAGGGTTTTTTGCCCTCCCCTGATCTGCCTAACAGCAGGGCATTTCTCTTAGTGAAGGTGTCTCCCTGCCCAGAACCAGGAAGAGAAAAGCAACTCTTATTACCACAGTCTGCACTAGGATGAATCTGTATGAACAAACCTTACTGAAATAATCCTTCTCTTCCATTAGTTTTCCTCATATATTCCCTAATCACTTTTCTACAATTGATTGTTCCTCAAAGTCCAACCCGCTTCCCTTTGTTACAATGGTACAATAACCCCTTGAGTCTAACTGCTTAAGTTTCACTTCTTTTCTGTGAACTCCTGTGAATGCAGAATAGTAATACATTTGTATTATTTTTCTCTTGTTAATGGGTCATTTGTCAGTTAAATTTGCAGTAACTGAGTACAAGAGAGTGGAGGAAAGGACTTTCCTCCTGAACAATTTCAACTCCACTAAAACTTTCTTTGCAAGAATTTAAAAAATCATTTTAAAAGAGGAAAGGAAGAAATAAAGAAGGAAGGATAAAAAGATAAGATATGAAGACTGGGGAAAGTCCAAAGCATCAATAGAAATGGAATGAGAGTTTTTAGGAAGTCGCTATTCAATCATCTGTTTCATCTAATCATTACTTAACCTGTCAATGACTGCAGGCATGGTATATGGAGAAATTATTATTGTCACACCCCAAGCCTGCAGGAGGTCAACTGTGGGATCAATAACAACTCTGCTCCATCCGATAACAGATCTAAATGAGAATCGCCACCGTTAATCAGGTATCTTGAAATCCTGGAGCAGGGCACTGTGATAAATGGTTGCTGACTATCCTTCCTTTAACCTCGGTGGACTTTGCTCACCCATATTTTTAATTAACTAATTTAGTTCAGGGCATTTAAAATGCTCAAATCTTTTCCAACTTCTCCCCAGGGAGGTTATTCTTGGACTAGATATCGGGAAGAATGCCCTTTCTTTCTTTGTAGAGATATATTTGGCAGATTTTAATTTTTTTCTCAGAGAAACACATTTCCAAGGAAGACTTTGGTTTCACATTTCACTTAGCATTTAATTCTTTACTTCACAGAATGGTAGCATTACGGGTTATTAAACAGAAGTCAAAGCTGTGGAAAATTACAACCTTCGGTTTAAAAGGAGATAGTTTCTGCTTTTAGGATATTTCATTAGTAATGAAAAGATTTTTAGGAAAAAATATTGAGTTAAACCAAGGTTAAGGGGAAGTCTTAACAATTAAATGATATTTTATACATTAAAAAAGATTTTCACAGTTATAAATATTAATTAGTTTACATTTTTGTGGTCTTTGTCCTTTAACATCTATTATTAAGATCTGGAATTTTAAAACTTAGAGTTTGCATTTTTCTGTACAACACTGAGAAGAGCCCATGACATTTTTAAAGTAATTTTCTAACATTAGGGTCAATATTACAATTAACAGAGATAATACCAATCACCTGCATTTTTGCTTTCCAATTCATCTCTCTTGTATCTAGGATATGGGATTGAACTGACCAAAATAAGACAATAAAAAACTGATGATTAATATTTTTGTCTTTCTGACTTGACTGATAAATTTCCAGATGCATTTAAAACACCACATGTGCATCCTCACATTCGTGGGGAAAAAATGAGTTGGCCCAGCAACTCATTAAAAACTTTTCTAGGTATTGAGATTGACCTTGATTTCTGGAACCCTTCCTTTCTACTCAGACAAACTCGATGTAATAGCTCCTAGCATGGAAACACATGTCTCTTTAGATTATCTAAATGTTAGTTATTTTAATTGTTACCATTTATGGCATTTATGAACCACCATTTCTAGTTATTTATTGCTGCAAACCCAAACATCCCAAAATGCAATACAATAACAAACATGGATTAGGAATTCAGACAGACTACATTGGCATGGTTTTTCTTTCAAATTCTGGAGCCTCACGTGGGAAGACTTAAATGGTTGAGCAATGGCTCAGATTAATGGGGGCAGGAATTATTTGGAAACTTCCTTATTTATATGTCTGATATGTGGGCCAGGATTATGCAAAGGCTGGGCTCAGCTGGAGCTGTTGACAGGATCACGTACACGTGACTCTCCATGTGGATGTGCTTCTCCTAGTGTGGTGGCTGGGTTCTGGATGGGAACATCCCAAGAGGAGGGAGAGTTCTAGGATAGCCTGGTGGAACCGTATGGCTTTTGGTGACCTAGCCTCAGAAACTACAGACTGTTCCTTCTGTCCTGTTTCACCAATCAAAGCAATGACAGGCTTGCCCTTATTTAAGGGGAGGTGTTGCAGATCTCGCCCCTTGATGGGAGTGACATCAATGATTTGTGATTGTTTTTTAAATGACCACAATATCCAATTC
This sequence comes from Desmodus rotundus, assembly GCF_022682495.2. Lineage (NCBI taxonomy): Eukaryota > Metazoa > Chordata > Mammalia > Chiroptera > Phyllostomidae > Desmodus > Desmodus rotundus. Next base: position 111,972,660 of record NC_071394.1, read on the forward strand.
ACAATGTTCAGAAAGTCTTTTTTTCCTCAAAGACTTTTCTTTACTAAGTATTTTAAAGAGAAGCATGAGACACCTGGCATTTTATTGGAGGAAAACCAAGGTGAGTCCTGTGTTTGATTAGAAAGGGCAGAAATCTTATCAATGAATTCCTTTGCATCTTCCAGCATTACCCAGTTCATCAGTCTACACACAGTGGGTTCCAAAAAATGGAAGGGGGAAATTAATTATGAGAATTTAACTTGAATTATGTTTCTTCTGCCAGGCTACTTGCAGTCAATCAGGCTGTTATATGAGTGTTCTCTTTGATGTAGCCATCATTAACTAGAGCTCTATTAGCTGTTCCTTTGTGGCCTAAAGTAGACTCAAATACAGGAGGTTGCTTTTGAACTGAGCCATTGTTTCATAAGTGTTAGAACACAAATCAATACATATTGACTGGGTTTGTGTAGATGAATATGATAGCCTTGCCCTCAACAAAATTTGGTTTATTTCTTCAAAAAGATACATAAGGCTAGAACAAAAATAAGAAGCACTTAAGGTTTTCCAAGATATTGAATTTTAGGTACAGAGCTAATCAGTTCATTTCTTCAAATGCTTGAAGCTGTATGAACAGATGCTATACTTTGTAAAGTACTTGCTTCTGTGTGGATGGTGTTGGGCAAGAGACCGAAGAAGGATAATGACTGTAGGTAACACTTCTGTTTATCTTAAGATGCTCATGTATTTTTTATTTGCATATCACAAATCTAGACAAAGATGAACAGCTTGTTCATTTGCTTGATTTTAGCAGTGTCCTTTCTGCAGTGTGGTGAAGAGAAACCATTGCATTTATAATAAGAATATGTTTTATGGTTTGTATCCACTTGAACAAATAATTTTCATGGAATTTAATCAATGAAGGCTTTAAGGAGTTAAGAAAAAGTAGGTTGGATCTGCAGAGGTAGAATCTTAGTATCTTAATGTGGGGGCGTTCAGCCCGCAGAGCCCCCCTGTCCACCATGGATGAAAATAAGTCTACCAAGACAGGATCTGCTTGGGGAGGAAAGGTGGCTGATCTCTCAAGGGAGAAGGGCCAGGAGCCTTTTCCTCAAAGGGCTTTTATTGGGCTTAATTTGCATAGGAATACAGGGCATATACGTAAAGGTCAATCATTGTCAGGTAGTAATGATCAAACAGTAGATAACATTCAAAGAAATATGAGGGCTTATTTAGAGTCAGGGTCAGATAGCTAAAGGGCTATAAAACTTGGGGGAACAAACTCATTTTGTGCTTGGATCCTTATCATTTAAATTGAGGGTATTAGCAAAGTAGGTTTCACAGGGTTTTATGTATTCTTTCTTAGGCCTGATAGCCCCAGGGAACCTGCCCTTTCCAGCACAGGGCCACACCCACCTCCGGCATTGTTTCAGGCTTAAGGCAGGCAAGAAATTAGGAGACTTCTTGCAGACAGAATGAGGACTCAAGTTATGTAAAAGCTGAGGGGCGAGGGCTCCCCAAGTCCTTCCTTGAGGGCCTCTTCATGACCATGCCTGTGTTAGGTCATCCCTCCCTTGAGGAATCTTACCCATCATTGGCTAACTGGTCAGGCTCAGGGCCAAGCAGGGTGAAGTAAAGTGGGCAGAGGCGGTGCCCCTGCCAGGGAGATAAGCTTTGTCTCCTTCACTAAGGGTCCCAAGGTCTCTCACTAAGCCTTAGCCTTGGGGGTTTAAAGATTCTGAAACCAGGCAGGGCGGTTCCCAACATCTTAATAGGACAGTAATTACTGGAAAAAGTTCTAACAAAGGAAAATTCAATCATAAATTTACATAAAGTGTTTCAAATCATTTCCGTTGGGATAAAGGTCTCTCCCCCAAATTTCATTCTTACATCTCTTTCAGTACCATCAAGCAATGAGTTCAGGGAGATCAAATCAGTTATAAAAACTAACAAAGAAGCTACATTCTGTTTGCAGGTCTCAGAGTGGCATACAAGGATTTGAGACACTTTATGGATACATAACCAGAAGGCTACTGCACTCAGGGAACTCTGGGATACATGTTCTCTTGATTCTTCTCTGCCCACCTTTTCTTAAAAGCAATCCTTGCTGCTCACATGTTATATTTCACAAGTGAGAGCTGAGAATTGTTAGCTTCCCTCTGGAACATAGTAAGCTGTTCAATTTACTTTTTTAGTACAGGAATAACAAAGAAGGAAACAGAAACTAAGAGTGAATTGAGTATACCAAGACACAATTTTATTGATGCACTGAAAAGTAAGTTAAAAAATAAAATAAAATAAAGTGAAATTGAAAATTAAGGAAGATAGAATTGGTTTTCTATTTTATGGTTCCACCCTTGGTGGATAGAAAGTACTCAGGACATAGCAAGTGGTTTGAATTGGTGAGTGTCACTGAATGGCTCCCACTCCCACTCAGCGATGTGAATCTCATGAGTTCAAAGCTGTGGATAAAGCTGAACACCTCTTTTAAGCCCTATGATGTGGTAGCCAGTGGTGCTGGTCCAGGCACCATTCTGAAAAAAACTTGCAGGGGGTGGTTTCCAATGCAACGGTGGCCAGATATAGTTAGCTAGAAGCCTCCACCACATAGACAAAGGGCTTTTGTACCCACATGGGCACAGTGAGGGCCACATCTCTATTCATATACAGCATATGAGGCAATATTCCATGGAACAGACACTGGGTTTGAGCATTATAAAACTTGGGTACCATGCAAATTTCTGGCTTGGCATTGCCATTATTTATCCCACCTTCATAAAAAGTGTTAAAATCTACAGCGTGAGGTCCTTATACATGTTAGGGATTTGAGTTCTGAGCTGACCTGTTGGATAGTTGGTATTGTTATAACACTCCCCAGGCAGTGACTATCTTGGCACTAGCTCCTCTGGCAAGGCCTGTATGTTAGGTACAGAGTAAGTATACAGTCTGGAGGGAGTGAAATTAAGGCACGGGAAGCTGAAGAATTATGGAGTAAGCAATATGACGAAGGTTTGTTTTTTCTCTTTAAGTATGTCAAATGTACTTAATGAAAAATTCTTGGTTCTGTTAAAATATTTTATTAATTTGTGATAAATGCTCACGCAAGTGTTTTAAGAAGTGAGTGTTCAGTCTTAGGTAGACCTCAAATGTCTAATTTTTCTGAAAAATTGCCCAAGACTCATATTTTGTAGCATATCATACTCACACCCATTGCGCACACACAGATTTTCATTTAGTCACTCATTCAGCAATTATTTATTAAGTTTCTGTTTTTATACTGGCTGTGCTAAGCACTTGGGATGAGAAGATGAGTAGAATTCCCCAGCTTTAAGGTTTTTGTATGTAGTAGATGTAATTGGAGTGGTAATTCTTATTTCTTGTATGGATTTTGAAATTACATTGGCTGCATCGATCAGCATCACATAAAAGAAAAGTAGAGGGTGTGAATTATGAAGTGAGTTTCAGACTGTCTTTGGAGAACCAATACTGACACAGATGTGAGACAAGGGTTGGAAATCATCTGTTTTATTAAGAATTTGAATTCTGACGTACTTTTTGCCTTCAGGGGTACAGGTAATTTGTTTTCCAGGAGTGGGAACAGATCCACCTTTCACTCTCCTGAAAACTTTTCCCCTGGCACTTCTGATCACTTAATAATTGTGACTAGTGCATAGGTGATGCCCTCACACCCCCGATGCCATCAGAGATCACCTCTTTCCTGTCAGGGAGTCTAGGCCAGCCATGGTTTTGTTTCCAAGTTATGAATTGACATATGACCTTGCTTGGCCAGGGTCATATGGCTGTAATGGGGTGCAAAGCAGATGTCCCCAGAATATAGGAGAAATTCCCCACAGGCCATGTATGAGGGAAGGAGGAGCAGATGATACAGCAGTTAAGATACTTTTCATAACAATGGCAAGATGATAGCCGTGTCCTTCCTGAAGGGAAGCGGACTGTCGCCCAGGGCGAAAGGAGAACATGACTTTTAGAGTGTACAGCGGCTCATGACATAGCCAGAGGATGTGAATGTCCTCCCTGGATGTCCCTGTGTCACAGGGAACTCTTGCCCTGACTGAAGATGGCAGCCTAAAGAAGGTAAAAGATACAGGGGAATTGGCAAAAACATTTGGCACATCATAGGAGGGCCCAAATATGAGGTCACATAGGAAGTTCCAGGCTGAGCAATTTAAAATAAAGGTGGGCTGAGAGAGAGAGGACAGGCAGCCATGAGGAAGGAGCCATGACGTAGGGGGATTCAGCCATGAGGTCTGAGAGAGGAAGCAGCAGACAGCTCTGCAGTTTGTAGCGGTCTGCCATGAGGGCTGGTGTGTAAGGTAGAAACCATGCTGGCTGGGAGTCAGGATTCTGCCATCTGGCCTGGATCGTGAGGAAGGCAGCCTGTGGGCTGAGGGAAGGGTGTAAGGAGAGAGCTGATGGAGCTGTGCGGGAACCTGCCTAGCCGAGCACAGGTTTGTGGGAGATGCTTTGGATCTGAACTGTGACCAGGAATGTAGACTTCTAATTCTCTGAAGGATGTTCAGAGAAGCCACTCTCTTGGGACGTGTGCCTCCCTGGACTCCACCATGACCCAGTGTAATGTGGTAGATGTTTCCGGGACCATGACACAGAGACTGAGACCAGTGCACCCCAGATCCTGAAGCAGAGAGCTGCTGTGAGAGGATGGGGACTCTGAAACCCATGAGCGTAATTCCCAGAGGGGATGGAGAATTTTGTGCAGCTGAAAAGATAAGGATATGGGGAATTTGGGGCATGCTTTTGGTGGGGAGCAAGGGAAATGCTGGGTCTCGTGGGAGAGCAGGGCTCCGAGCAGGAGTGCTCCCAGCCCCTTCAAGGCTGGAATCCTGTAAATAAAAACCTGTTCTCTTCAGTGCTAATTGTTAGGTCATGTATCAAGGCAACAACATGTGGTCGGGCCCAGGTTTGCTCAGTTACATGGCTACCAAGTGTTGCAGCAGAGACTGTTTAGGCACAGGAGCAAAGTTGGCTTTTGTGCATAAAGCCCACTAATCACATTAAACAAACTAAAGTTTTCTCAGGTAACAAATTTCCAGGGTTGCTTTTGCCAATTTTGAGAGCAGCAAACAAGTACTCTACCTACAAAAGCTTGCCACCTTCTTTCCCCTCTACATATGGCTGAGGACAAGCAGAATAGACGCAGGAAGTAGAAAGGACTAGAAGGAGAAATCTTTAGTCCTTACTCAGAAATTTTGATTTTTGAAAGGGGAAAGCATTTCCTGAGCTGTCATCATCACAGAGGTGTCCCCTACCCCTTCTTCATGTGAACAGCAGAGAGGGTGATATCATGTTCTCCATTTACACCTGAAGACACTGAGTCTTAGAGGGTTGAAATAATTTGTTCATAATTACACAGGCTGTACTTGGTTGTGTTTATTTGGGTCATGTCTGCCATCAGTTGTTTTTTTCCGTCTGATACTCTCAATCCTTGAACAGGAGTGCAGGAGAAAAAAAAAACAAAAACAAAAGGATAGCTAGGTTGTAAAAGGAAGTGAGAAGAGCTAGGTGAGTCAGTGCTGACACAGGATGGCAGGAGAGTGGGAGGAGGTGGAGGGGGAGGGAGAGGAGCTGGCCCCTGCGGAGTCTCTTTAGTGTGTGTGAATATTTAACACACTCTGGCTTCTCCTCCAGGCAGAACAATTTTCTCTGGATGCTCTACCTTCATCTCAGAGGTTATAAGAATTCTGTCAGTGTTCTTTTTGTGGATATAATTATAGGAAACTTCTTAAAACACAATTTACTAGTAGAAAAATTATTTTAAATTGTATATTTATAAAGCATATATTATCTTGGTGATTAAGTCCTAAAATTAAAATTCCCATGAGGACTTTATATTCACAATTATAACAGGGTTTTACACATGGCTGATATTGCTTCTCATGTCTTGGGCCTGCATAATGCTTTTTTAATAAGGAGCTCAAATTATTCCAGTGGGAGGATGCTTAGCTGCACAGAGGTTAGGAGCAGACAGACAGCCTTCAAATGCTAGCTCTTGCACAGTTGTGTGAACTTGGGCAAGGTTCTCAACCTCTTTTAACCTACACTTATCTACAGAAACGGGGCAATTTCTACCACACCAAGATGCTGTGAAGATTAAGTGACACATGTGGTACGAGGTCTAATGCGTGGTCTTGTGTAAAATTAGGGGTCAGTCTCTGTTAGTTTTCTTTTCCTTTCCTCCCCATAGGATAAGGGATTGGCTTCAATCTGTTGTCTCATTTTGCAGATGGAGAAAGAAAAAACATAAATGAAGGATTTACCAAACTTTCTATTAGAATCTAGTCCCATTAATCTCCAATTTGCTATTCTAGTTACTGACTCTATTAAACAAACCTAGATCTACAGACAGCGAAGAAACCCAGGAGGAGGGGCTGATCCTAATTTGGGGCCATTGAAAGATGCTGATTCTATGTCAGTTTGACATTTTCTGGGGATTTAAGGGAGAAGTGGTTGCCGTGTTTGTAGCTCTCTTATTGAGAAGTGGGACTTCGGTCAAATCATTTGTCCACTCTGGGCCTCAACACTTCCATGGCAATTGGGCTCTACCTCTCTTCCAAGACTTACATTTTCCTTCTGCTGTTATTATGTCTAAACATGCCTGTTTCCACTATGAAATCCTGACTGTGTAGGACAGGGATATGACCTACTCACCGGTATTTTGCACAGTATCTCTTCCAATGCCTCTTATGTTGCTAATCAGAAAAACTGGAACAGGTTTGGTATAAGATGGTATGATGATGTTGAAATTCATAGCAAAGCTATGATTCTATTACAATAATTACACATACATGCATGCACTCACACATTCATACACTGTCCTACTCAAGATATTGCCATCCAACAGGCATAGTGTGATGAATAGGGTTGACTGTGTCCTTCTCAAATTAGCTTTAAGGCGAAATTATTGTAGGCTTCTTTTCAGCATTATGCAGTGAGCTCATGTCAGATGTATGTGATTGCTTATTTATTGTTTCCCTTTCCAGCTACTATGTGAGCACTGTGAGAACTGGAATCTCTTTGTTGTCTTCTGCACTGTATCCACTGTACGAGAATAGTGTCTGAACATGGTAAGACTTCAGCTTACATTTGTTGAATGAATTACAATAAGTAAACAAAGGCATTGCTTCCTTCATATTATTTGCCTACAGGGTAAGAGTAACAGAAAGATGACAAGCTTGTAGTCATTGTTACAGACAGGTCACTTACACAGGCAAGTTGCTAGATACCTTGCAAGGAAAGGGGCTGACTGTTAGGATGTTATGGGTATTGGGGTCCACAACGCCTATAAGTGGCCACCTCAGTGGGTTAAAGAATTCCAGTAAGATCCATGTCATGGGGGCTTCCTATATTGACACAAGTATTGATACAAGAGTTGATGTAATAACTCTAAATTAGGATGAGAGAAGCTACATTTAATAGTTTTTATTAATAGTTTTTATGTCATTTCTCATATCTCTTGATTTAGTTTCTACTAATTTGTCTAAATTTTCTTCTCTTTTGGACCCAGGACACATTCCCACTCTTCTATTTATCCTGTGAAGAGGAGGAGCTTACATCTAGAATTATGCCTTTTTCTCCCCCTAACTGTTCAAGGCTCAGCTTGCACCCACTAATTTTAAGGGATAAACCTCTTTATTTCATCTGCCTAAGACACTTGGGAATCCTGTGTGATAAGTTTCTCTTGCTTGGCATTTAATTTAATATTATTGATATAATAATTTATTTCAGTGGATACAAGTTCTTGTGATTGAAAATCACCAAAGAAAAAAGATACCAAGACTTGTCTACACTGCTACACTAGATGATTTTACAAATAAAGTATTTGCTGCTCTCCTGGATTTCTCCTATTTTCCTTCTTTTCTTCCTATTTGCAAAGTAGCTCCCACATTTCCTATAGCTGAATTATTTTAACCACATTTATCTGTCAAAGAGGTGACTACAGCCAAACTTCTAATTTGAGCTGTTCTGCTGAGAGATAATATGTTCCTAAATAAGTCATTCTTGTCTCAGAGGACAGTTATTTTTGCACCTTTAGGGATTCATGACTTTGAAATATTTAATTCACTATTTAATTAAAACTTTGGGGAAGGAGAAATAATTAAGATATTAAGCAATGGGATATTATAAATAATATTTTTGTTTCTAGAACTATAATTTCTATTCACATTACTTTACTTAACATTTTCCATGATACTACATAAAACTTTATAATGATATTTTTGTTGGATGCATAATATTCCATTGAGTGGCCGATTAATTGATTTAACTATTCCCTTGTTATTGATTGCCTTCAACTTTTCATTAATCATTGTTTTAGATATCTTTATGAATGTGGTCTTCTTTGTACTTTGTTTTTTTTATTTTCTAAAGGTATTATTTATTTTATAAAAATGGTAAAAAATAATAAAAGAACAAGGTTGAAAAGTAAAGTATCAAGAGCAAAAATATTCATCCCCAGTTTCACTATCCTGATAGAGTGATAATTAATATTAAGGGAATATTATTTCAGATCTCCCTGTGCAAAGAGGTTAATAGAGATTCTGTTGTGTAAATATTAAATCTTATCCCCTTAAAATATGGGTCCATGTAGTTCTCTCTGTCTAGATCCGGGAGGCTTATGTCGCAGGGAAGGAAAGGCTGAGTTCAGTGAGTATCAGCCTCGGCTGTATGTTAGAATCACCTCGGGAGCTTTAAAAAAATAATACAGTTGCTGAGGCACTATTCCAAGAAAACTTTAAAGTCTTCAAGGTAAATCCTCTAGTTGAATTTTAATGCTGATGCTTCTTTTAAAATCTCCATAAGTAAAACAATAGTTTTAAAAGCTAGATTGTGTTGAGAAAGGGAGTTTATAATGTCAAAATGTAGGCCTGTGGACTTGATCGTTCAAGTGGATTACAGGAGAGAAACAGTGGCTAAATGAGAAGTATGTGCTCTCTGTGTTCCTTGACCTGACTTTTTGAGGTTGGACCTTAGTATGAGGGAGTGGCCTTAGAAACATCCAGAGAACTAGTGAACCTCTGAAGACATAAGATTAAGTGGGCTGCTTTCCTGGGAAGAGTCGGGGGAAGCTCTCAGTTTCTGTGAGCACTGCAGTCTCTGTCTGGTGTTACTTGCGGTAAGGCTGGGGAGTGGTGGTACAGAGGTGGTAGCAGAAAGCAGGAAATGGATGAGCTTGGACAGAGCTCCCAGTTCCCCACCTTCTATGCTGAAAAGCCAAGAATATTCCTGAATGCCCTGAGGAAGAGATGTAGAAGATCCAAGAGAGCTAAGGGTGTTCCGGGGGAAGAAGCAACACGACCACAGGTATATGGTCGGAACCAATGGACTCCATCCAAGGGTGGGTGCATGAGTACTAGCTCCTCCTCTATCCAAAGGCCAGTCTCCCATTGCTCAGTGTCACAGTGCAGGGGAAGGCAGAGACCAACTCCTTACTGTACAGGTCTTCAGAGAACACTGAAAATTTGAGGACTGTATTTTCCTCCACACACACTGCCACAAGGTCACACAAGCAAGCCATATTTCTAATATACCCAGATGCTGTCTTGGAGAACAGTAAGGGGAGAAGAACATAACCTTAAATATTTGAGCGTTTATCTGGATCTTCTAAGCCAGGGCTGGATACAGACTAGCACTGTTTTCATTACTGAATCTCGCTGAGTTAACTGCACTTTGGCAGTAGGACTGTGGAATATGCCTGTTCCCCAGCCCACGGGCTGGCAAACTCTTTTCACATAAAGAGTGCTCATTCAGTCACATAGCAATCATTGTAACCATCAGCAAGATGACTTCCAGGGCCAGCTTCAAATCAGTACATGTAAAGGTCAAAGAGTTTTATAAATTATATATTATAACTGTTTCCTTGGGCCAATCTATATCTGTTTATTCACATTTTTTTAACGTTTAAACCTAAAATAGTCACTAGAGCTGAGAGCAATAGATGTTTTTGGTATTTGACCTCTATAAAAGCCATAATTTTCTTTTAAAAGCTTTTTTTTTTAAATGCTTATGCCTGTCACTTTGGGGTCCATTTTCTAATGTGCAAATGCCCCAAGCAGTTATTCTTGAAAAACACCAACACATAAAACCACCAAAACACATTCACTTTATTTCTAAATGGCATTCTTATTTTAATACAACTATTGTAACTATTGAGAGAAAGGGTTATTGTGTCAGCTAGCTTCCCTAGGAAATTTCAAAGATTTAAAAAGATTGGACTTTGGAGAAATTTTTCTTCTTCTTAATCCTTACCTGGTAGCAAACATCTGTGGGCCATATAGTTGTTTCTTAACATTGTCTGGTGGGTCAGTATGATGCATGCATGACCTTTAGATGAGGAACTTCTGGTTTTCAATCTCCTAACAAAGTCTTTAGGATTAGAGCTGAAGTTTAATGGGCAGCCTGTGACCACCCAGTGCTGGGTCACACTTCACAGGTCATGCCAGCGATTACCCAGATGTAATAGGAGCCTGGCAACTTTAGAGGGTCAGCCACAGAACCTCTCCATCTCTCAGTGCTCCCTGCCGTCCCTCACTCCCTGCGTCAGATGTAAAGCGTGTGCCAATGTAATGGCAGCATTGCAGACAGAAGGCTGCTGGGCAGGCCTCACGTTTAAACCTTCATGGAGAATTGAGGGGAATGGTGCAGTGGCAGCCGAAATTGTGATGCTCTCTTCTTGCAAGTTTCCGTGTGGGAGTAAAAGAGTCCAGGCTAGCCTCGAATGAGTCCTCCAGGCCAGTGTAGAGCACATTGCAGCAACGGGAACCGTGGCCAATCGTTTGATTATGGCTTTTGGCCTCCTACTGCAAACTATCCAAGAACCTTTTTATGATGAAGTTCAGACTTTATTTGTTCTGTTAATGACTCCACAGAATGCAGACGGGGGCAACTTGTCAACACACGCATTGGGCAAGGGATTGGGTGGCTGAGCATATAGACCTTGAGGTGACAATATTTTCCAGGTCAAAGATGTATAAAACTGATCCCTGGGTTTCATTACAACAAGTTTTAGAATATGCTGGACACATTTTCTTCAGGGTTTTTAAAAAGTCGTATCTCTGAAAGATATATGATGGGATCATGAATGATAGTATTTGTTTACATAGACATGACACATGTGCTTGAAGACATAGACAAGATAAAAAAATGACTCAGCCTTGAGTCTCACACATAATGTACTCTATTACCATCTACATTTGTTTGCTGATATTGCCAGTTATATTATTTTTATACGTTAAATGTCTCAGTAGAGCTGGATATTCCAAAACTCTATGTTAGTAATCTAGATGTGGCATATTATATTTCCCAAAAGTCCATCCATTGTTAATACAACAAGAACAGTTTGCATGGCATCAATGTAGCCTGGCAGTCAAGGAGAATGGACTGGAATGTGTATGCATGAACAATGACGACTTCACTGTACAGTCAGTGGGGGAGGTAGATGCTGTTGAGTGAGCCTGTGTACTGTGTGGCCGTCACATTAAAAATGACTGAGCGAGTAAAGCAATGAACTTGCATCAAAGTTTGTGTTAAGCCTGAACTATCTGCAGAAACTATTTAGATGATACAGAAGGCTTTTGGGGATGATGCAATGAGTGCAGCACAAATAAAAAGGTGGCACAAATGCTTCAAAGATGGTTGAGAATCTGTTGAAAGTGATTCAGGTTCTGGAAGGCCTGCAACAAGCAGAACAGCTGAGAATGTTGAATGTGTATGGGCTGCAGTCAACTAAGATTTGTGACTGACAGTGTGAGAACTAGAAGCTGATCTGGGGATTCCAAAAATCTACTCCTAGATTTTCATGTAGGATCTTGGCATGAAACGTGTTGCGGCAAAATTCATTCCATGGCTTCTGCCGCCAGAGCAGAAGGAACATTGTGCTGCAGTTGCTAATGATGCTGGGAGAACTGTGTGAGGTCCCAAGGTGCCTATTTTGAAAGGGACTGAGGCATCATTGTTCTAGGTACAGTGTTTGTTATATCTTGTATCTTCTTCAATAAATGTCTCTATTTTTCATATTACACGAATAGATAATTTCTGGACAGACCATGTGTCATGGAGATATTATGTGTGTGTGTGTGTGTGTGTATAATAAACATAGTCCCAGAAAGGGACTATGTTTCTTCCCCTTGAACTTGGGTGGAAAGCTTGTGACTGCCCTAACAAATAGTGAGTGTCAGAAGTGATGCTACATGACTTCTAAAAGTAGGTCATCAAAAACATATAGCATCTGCCTGGCTCTCTCTTCTTGGGAGGCTTGACTTTGGCACCTAGTTGCCATGCTGTGAGGAGGCCCAAACCAGCCCATGAAGAGTGACCACATAGAGAGACCTGTGTGGAGAGAAGGTAATGTTCCCTAGAGACAACTAGAAGCAACTGCCACGTGAGAGTGAAGGAACCTTCAAATGACTCCAACCCCAACCTTTAGGTCTTCCTACTGAGACCCCAGACAGACATCGTGGAGCAAAGGTAAGACTTCCCTGGCCCACAGAAACGATGAAAGAAGTTGTTGTTTTAAGCCACTGCGTTTTGGAGTGATTTGTTAGGCAACACAGCAATCGGAACATCCGAGCTTGTTTGGTATGCTACCTTAAAGAACTATGGGTTACTCCTGACATGATTTGCATCAATGCCTTCATCATATGGGGTGAATGTGTTGGTAAGTCCTCTGATCATCTGCCCTCTTACATGTCCAAGTGGTATGTTCTTTTTCATATTTCCACATTAAGCATAGACAGGGCCTTTTTCAAGACACTTTCCCTGAAACTCCTTGGATGATTTTGATGCCATTTCTGAGATCCCTTAGCTGTCTATTCTCAGTGTGCTGTAATCATGAGTTTACTTGCCTTTTCTTCCTATTACACTGTGAGTTGCAGATAGCATGGGCTCATTTTTGTATTTATTGTCCTCAGCACCTACCCTCAGTACATGGTAGGTGCTTAATCAATTCTTATTACAGAATCACGCAGTTAGGACTTAGTATAGCTAGGCCTTGGTTTAGAGAAGAATAAAGGAGGGGTAAAAAATTTTATAAGTGGAGTAGAATGAAATAATATTTCTAAGTGCAATTCTAAATAGAAGATATCAAATAATGTCTCAACAATGTTTTTCTCATAGAAAGCATGTACAACGTTAGCTGTCTCCAGAGAACATAAAACAGTTGTTGCTTGGAGTTGGCATGCAGAGGGACAGTGATCTGTTTAACTCTTGGCAGGTATCTCCAGAAACAGGGAGTGTCTTAGACAGAATCATTGGGAGCTGGAAACAGCAGATAGGCTATGGGCACCAGAGTCCCTACTCTTGCCTTCTTGACTTCAGGGTCAAATGCAGGGGAAGCCTTAGTCTTCAATTCTTCTCCATCTCAACTGGGCGCCTCAGATGCACCTGGAGACCTTGTTATGAATGCAGATTCCCAAGCCCTTAGTTCAGAACTGAGAAGTATTAGTCCTTGGCTGAGCCTGGAAGGTGCTTTTTTAATAAGCTGCTCAGTTGATCCAGGCACCAAAGATCCAAGGAGCATACTTTGAAACCAAACTAAACCCAAAACAACATGGTAAACTGAAGAATAAAATTTTCCTTGTGGAATTAGGTCTCCAAAACTCTGGAAGGTACTTGAACCAATTACAGAAAACATAGTTTGATCCTCGAATTCCTAACTGGGAATATGTTAAAGCATACCCTAGATATTGCTATGAATATGTGACATTTCTGGGTTGAATTTAGCATTTACTCTAGTTTTTCGATGATGCATAGTATATTCAAAGGTAGCTGTGAGAACAAAGAGGGGTCCTGGGTGCATTTCCTCTCTTGATCGGTGAATATTTATTTCCCAGTTCTCTTTTTGAATGGCCACTAACCCTGTGTAATTCTTTCTCTATTATCTTACACACTCCACACCTCCAGCTGCATGTTGTATTGTCTTCCAACCTTATGTTCCCTTACATGGTAGGTCCAAAATGACAATTTCCAAGGCAAATTTTTCACCAGAAAGATGGGATTGTGGTTTCTAGGATTTTGACCCCATTCCAGGGGACATAAATGGCTTCCCGAGCTTTAAGACTGTGACATTTGCAGCATAGCTGCTTTTATATCATTTGTCTTTTAACCTCAGTCATTGAAAGCACAGAGAAAAAAAACCCATCCAAATTAACTATAATTCCACTGTACTTTAGCTGTGCTTTCAAACTTTTATCGAACTGGGCCTCTGCTTTGACGGTCAGTGCACACAATACATTTTCAGATGGACTGACTCGTAAGTGGCTGCATTACCCCAATATGGTTTCTTGTTTTTATTTAATGTAAAAAGTGATTTTTTTTCAGGCTTCCATGAGAAATACATTGGAAGCAGCACCTGACCCATCTGTGGGTCCTGGCTCTACTGCAGTGGCTGCCTCAACCAGGGTTTATCCGCCAGCTGGAGGCCAGGCTATTACACCAAAGAGATCTGGAGCCCATATTTAACACTCAGTGAAATATTTCCCTAAAATTTCTGTATGTAAAGGGTATAAAGTTTTTTCCCCCTAAAAGATGAACATGTTAAAATTTTATAATTGAACTTTCTATGATGAGAAAACCAAAAAATTGAATTCTAAATGTAGAACTGTCTAAAGACAAATGGGTATGTAGAGACAATGAAGAGATGCTGGTTCTTTCCTGGACCCTGAGGAAGGCTGGTGCAGCCGTCTGATGGATGAGGAGAGCTGGGGGAGCAATAGGGCACAGGACTCTGAGACCTTACAACATCAGCCAGCGGGTGAGACTTTGTCTTTGCACTTACATCAAGCTGTCTGTTCCAGCTGCCTGGGTACGATATAATGCAAATGGCACTTTATTTTTGTCTTAGGTAGGGGTCTCTAGAAGCAGGGCCGGGCTTGCATTCTTATGCAAGTGACTTATTGAGAGGGCATCTTTAGGAAAAGGGGAATGAAGGAAGCAAGGCAGGGCAAGCAAAGAAGACAGGATGTGGTCTTGATGAAGTTTAGCTGAGTCTGTCCCACAGGGCCCTGTGGTGCACAGGTTGTACCATGGAGCTGAGCTCCACCTTGACACCCCACCTTTTGTACTCTGTCACTGGCTACTTTCTACTTGAGGGGGGTGGTGGACAGTGATGTGTCTGGGTGAGGTGGCCTTGGTTCTGATGAAGACAGTTCTCTGAGAAGGCTGCTCTGAGCCACGCACAGGAGCACTGACAGCAGGGTGGGCACAGTGGCCTGCAGAAGGGGATCTGGGTGGGATGAGAAAGGCATCCACCACATCTATTGTCTCCTGTCCATTTACAATTTATTTAGTATGGGGTTTTATCTTTCCCTCCCAGCATGGTCCATAGATTTTCCAGTCACTCCTGGACAACTGATAGTCCCACGGTCTCTTTGTTTTGAAAGACAGCATTTTGATGAAGACGTTAGAATGTGCAGGTCAACATATTAAGTAATACTCCTAAGTATTACTTTATTCTAAGATGAGTCTTGTCTCCCCTCCCTGCCTACCACCATGCCAGCTCCCTCAGGCATAGCATGGTAAAGCTGGCTATGGGCCTTCGGAAGGAAAAAGGCGAGATGAGTGTTTGCTTGCTCACCACCTCCCTCAGCATGCTGCTGTTACTGACCCTTGCAGGGTTACCGTGGATCAGAAATCAGTGAGAAGGTGGCGGATGTTCTTCCGAGACCAGTACTAGTGTAAGATGACTATTTTCTCTGGGCTTGGTAAATGGATACTTTCTGTCATGAATACTTGTTTGAGTTTTTCAGAGATGCTTTTGCTGGGTCCTTGTAACTCTAAACTTCCCATCTTGGATAATGTCTTCTGTTCACCTTGCCATCCCACATGGTCCTCTTGGGCAAGAATCATAGTGGGTCTGAGATGATCATTTTCCTATAGAACCCGCATCTGGTCCACAGGAGATATTCACTCAGACATCCTTTGTTCTTGTAACCTGGATGGGCAAACCAAACACAGCAGCTGCCTTGTCCCTACTGGCAAAGATTCTGGTCAGCCTGTCTCTCTTGCCCTCCGATTTTGCCAACAAGAGAAAGTCACCAGTCCACTCTGTATATTTAATTCTAGGAGGCTGATAACGAAGAGTCCTTCTGAAGCCACACTTATTTTTCCTTACTAGTTTATCATGACAATTTTCAAATAGGTAGTGCAGTTGAAAAATATTTCCAGTGAATATCCTTATATCTACCATTACATTTTACTGTTTATTTTATTACATATATACCAATTTATTCATTTCTTTATCCACCTATCAATCCATCTTATTTTTGATGCATTTCAAAATAAATTGCAGATATGTGCATAGTTCTCTGTGAATACCTCAGTATGCATATTATCAACGAGAATTCAATATATGTTTATATTGTTATATATAAAATTTACATACAATGAAATTTACAAATCAAATGTACTTTTATTGAGTTTCAAGAAGTACATACTGCTGTATGATACAAATCCGGTCAAGACAGAGACATCATCCTAGAAAGCTGTTGCATAACTTTTCAACATTAAGCCCCACACCCCTTACCCAGGAGAAGCTACCACTTTTTGGTTTGGATTCTCCACTATAGATCAGACTTAGTATTCTAGAACTTCAGATAAATGAAATGATTTAGTATGTATTTCTTTGTGTGTGGATTTTCTCATTTAGCATAATGTTTCTGAGACTCAACTATGCTGTTGTATGTATCAGTAATTCCTTTTTTTTAATTTTAATTTTTTATTGTTATTCAATTACAGTTGTGTGCCTTTTCTCCCCATCCCTCCACCCCACCCCAGCTGAACCCCCTCCCTCCCCCACCTCCACCCTCCCCCTTGATTTTGTCCATGTGTTTTTTATAGTAGCTCCTGTAAGTAATTCCTTTTTATTACTGAGTAGTATTCTCTTTTATGACTCTAGTCTGGTTTGCGTATGCATTCTCCTATTTATGGGCACCAAGATTTTTCAAGTTTTGGCTAATATGGATAAAGTGAAGCCACTTTTGTGGCTTGAGCTGAGGAGGGGAGCTCACTCTACTTTCCCTCTTGGCAATGCGAGGAAAAAGTGGGGTTTGAGAATTGCAGAAGGAGGGCAGTTCTTTCCGAAGAAATTTCTTTACATATTCTAATATCTAACTTGCTTGATCCTTTGAAATATTCACTGAGAATCAGCCATGAAATTGATTTTCTGCTGCCGCCTTTCAAAATCAACATTTTGTTCTCTTTGACAGCACACTTTGGTATCTGGTATCTGTGGTATCTCGGCGCCTCAGTTGAAACTTCCATTCTAGTACACTTTGATAGTCATTACTCTCTGGGTTTCAACAGAAAGGAGCTGCTTTGGTGGACAGAGGCTTATGAGGCCTTATAGGCTGACCATTTTGGAAAACTGAAGAGGAGAAATGCACTCACAAATAGCTGTGGCTATCAGGCAGTGCTCCAGGCACACGTTTCTCACACAATTTCAAATAACAAAACAAACCGCAAGGTGCTGTTGTTCCCAGGTCTTGTTGAAGGAGGCCTTTGACTTCCTGGTGTCATGAATTTATTGATGAGAATGGCCTCCATCAGTCGCTGCTAGTGAAGATAGCCATGAACAAAGAGGTAAGGGATTTCACTATCAGCTTCGGTAATGGATTTCATAACATAACAGACTTGGCGGTGGTGCCCTTGCCACACTTTCAGTTTTTATTGGCTGTTCCCATGGAGATGGACATCTATGGAGGTCCAGCAGTGCATCCTCAGTGATGAACCATACTGACTGATGCAACCACGCTGTGAGAAGTGGCAGTCTCGTAGTTATTGTCTTATTTTAAGTAAGAATAGGTAATAAATTAATGAGAATCATGAAGTAAGATGATTCTGCTTCATTTTAGTATGTAAATTCTAGTTAGCCTTATTAATTTTGGTTCACTAATCCTGAAATATTGGGATAATTAGCTAAAGTATATTGGATATAAACAAACACAAGAGAGCATTCAAATTTAGATGCACAGCAAAAATAAAAGCAGAGATGAGGAAAGCTGAAAGACAGCTAGTAAAATTTTACCTCTTCTACAATAGGATATAGAAAATGGAACAAGAGACTTCCAAGCCTCTTGAGAGTAAGAATAGAGGCTTAAGTGTTGTAAATGCTCAGAACTTTGTTATTGATGAGGAAGAGCACAGTTTTCTTGAAAGCCCTGTTGAGCAAGGATATAACTCAATAATTTTCTTCTTATCTTAGTCCTAAATTCAGTGTTGGGAACATTTTACCAAGGCTTGCATTTGTCTCTGAAGTCTTCCCTCAGTCATTGTGGAATATTATTTAATATAATTTATTTTTATAAATATATAAATTAAATATACTTAATTTACTGGGAAAATACAGGACTTTATCAGCTTGTGTTTCTTTTGGGGGAGAAATAATAATAAGGTTCTGAACATTTCTAACATGGTCTCCTTCATAGTCTTGAAAATCCTTGGAGAGTTTCCCATCCATTGCCACTATTGGTAAGCGTCTGCCTGGATTTAAATTAAATGTTCAGATCCCAATTAAAGTAGTTGGATTAGAGGATAGTTATAGGAAATGTATTAGGGGCCTAAGAAAATGCCGTGTAAATAGCAAATGCTTAGTTAAGGAAGTTAAATTACTTTTTAATAGTATTGTCATTAAAAAAAAAAACAAAATGTAATACAATAGATGAAAGTAATCAAGTAAAGTACAATGATATATAAACATATATGTGTGTCTATATACACACATACATACATATCCCTATATGTCACATACCGGTGTACATATCCCTATGTATCACATATATATCCCTAATCTGTCTCTATATCATGTGTGTGTGTGTGTGTGTGTTGTGTATCCATATGTATGTGGATAAAATTAAAACACAGAATATCTACTATAAGATCCTGGCAGGACTGTTCCAATATTTGCCTTTGAATTTCCTGGTAATCAGTAAAAGAGGAAAGCAATGAAGACAAAGGGTTTATATATCTGTAAGATAAAACAAATCATTTTTCAAATGAAGCAATCTATTATTAATTATTGAGAATCATTTTTTTCCCTGCAGATCATCCTTATAATGACATCGGATATGTCATGAATGATGATCTCAACAGTATCCCTTAGTGTGTGTGGGTGGTATAAAACAGTGTGATTCAGTAAAAGCAGTTTTTAATATTTTCTTGAAGAAAGAGGATACAGGGGAGAAGATACCCTTTATATATAGCTTTGTAATCATATGGTTCAGCCTGAGGATAAGGTTTTGAATGTTAAAGGTATGGATGGACTATTTTCGTTCTACAGGCAATTTTCTATAAATATTATTTCCCTTGACCAAAGTTTTGATAAGTGTCAGTGAATTTGAGGTTATACTGTCTGAGGAGCACGTGGACTAGAAATAAGCTCTCGCAGTTATTATGGCTTTAGTATTCTGCTGCTTTGGGGCAATGTAGACATCTTCTCATGAAATTTGAGAAGCTTGATAGGAGAAAACCTTAACCTGTCAGGAAGATGGGTTGAGAAGAGACCCATGGGCAGTGACATGGTCTTCCTTGGAAAGGAAAACAGAATCTGCTCCAGTTTATGAACAAATGGTCACCTGGGACCTCTTAACTTGACATTACAGAGCAAGGCCATTCTAATTTTCACGTGGAAAATATTTCCGAGTGCCTACTTCAGCCCTGAAGAAGGAGCAACAGAGTTCCCAAATTTCCCATAGAATATTTAAATTTTAACAGCAAATTTCTCAGTGGAATTCTTCAACTGTAAGCAGTTTGCAAAATGTACTAGTTAGTAGCTGAGTGGATTGATTTGCTGTGTGGAATTGCTGGCTTTCAGTTGTGGAGAAGATAACCTTGGTTCTTCAGCTTTGGAGAAGCTGGTAACATGCTCTTCTTCCTACCAAGTATTACAAACCAGGAATAACATCTATGGAAGTCATGCCTGGAGCATAATAATAGGAGATAATATATTTAGATGGGTACTTGACTATTTAAAATGTGTAAACATTTTTCACTAAAGAAAACGTATTTATATATCTACTCTGTTATGGCAAGAGTAGTAGGTAAGCTATGTTTATTTTACAGACGGATCTATTTAGGGCAAAATTTAAAAATGTGTCTTCCTCTTGGACACACATAGTAACAGAGTCAGGTTTAGAGCAACTGTTTTTGATCAACCTTAATCTTGCTACAGGACTGAGAAACATTCATAGTAATCAGCTGGTTAAACATTTAATCAGCTTACTAAACCTGTATATCTTGGTTTCTCTCTTCAGTGGTT
Organism: Desmodus rotundus; assembly: GCF_022682495.2. Taxonomy (NCBI): domain Eukaryota; kingdom Metazoa; phylum Chordata; class Mammalia; order Chiroptera; family Phyllostomidae; genus Desmodus; species Desmodus rotundus. Next base: position 111,992,920 of record NC_071394.1, read on the forward strand.
CTCATATGTGTGATAAATGAGCAATCCTGCTACTATTCCTTTTAAATTAAATTAAACGCAGAAAAATGAAATTGGACTTCCATCTTACACCACCCACAAAAATTAACTTGAAATGGATTAAGGATTTAAACATAAGACCTGAAGTCATATAACTCTAGAAGAAAACAGGAGAAAGCTCTTTAATATTGCATTTGGCAGTGACTTTTAAACACGACATGAAAAGTACAAGAAACAAAACCAAAAGTCCACAGGGGAGGCTACATCAGACTATAAAGCCTTTACACAGCAAAAGAAGCAACAAAATGAGGAGTCAACCTATGGAATGGGAGAAAATATTTGCAAACCACATATCTGAGAAGGGGTTACTATGCAGAATGTTTAAAGAACTTTTTCTTTACAACTCAATAAAAAAAAATCCCAAACAATCTAATTTAAAAATCTGCAGAGTAATTGGACAGTTTTCCAAAAAAGGCCATGATGTCCGAGAAGTACATGAAAAGATGCTCAACATCACTAATCATCAGGAAAACACAAATCGAAACCACAATGACGTATTACTTCACACGTATCAGAATGACTATCACAGAAAAGACAAGAAATAAGTGTTGGTGAGGATGTGGAGAAAAGTGAATCCTTATGCACTGTGGGTGGGAGTGTAAATTGGTTCAGCCATTATGGGAAACAGTGTAAGGTTCCTCAAAAAATTAAAAACACAACTACAAGCAATCACACTTCTGGGTATGTAGCCAAAAGAAATAAGCACAAGATACTGAAGGGCTATCTGCATTCCCTTGTTTATTGCAGCTTCATTCACAATAGCCTAGATAGGGAAACAGCCGAAGTGTCCATCAATGGGTGAATGTATAAAAATGAGGTGGCTTCTATATACAATGGCATGTTATTCAGCCACTAGGAAGAAGGGAATCCTGCCATTGGCAACAACATGGATGGACTTTGAGGGCATTCTGCTAAGTGAAGTAAGTCAGGCAGAGAAAGGCAAGTACTGGACTGTGTGATACCATTTATGTGTGGAATCTAAAAAAGCTAAGCTTGTGGAAACGGAATGCAGAGTGGTGGTCATTGGGAATTGGGGGGATTTAGAACAAAGTGTACAAGCTTGCAGTTAGAGCTAAGCAAGGTCTGAGGGTCTAATACACACCATTGTGATTATAGTTAACAATACTATATGATATATTGAAAGTTCTTGAGAGACTAGATCTTAAATGTTCTCATCACAAAAAGAAACGATAATTGTGTGACATGATGTTAAATGTTATCTAATACTATGGTATAATGGTACTGCATTATGTGAGTGTATCAAATAGGCATTGTATATATATTTTTTAAAAAATATTTTTGTTTATTTTTAGAGAGGGGAGAAGGGAAGGAGAAAGAGGAAGAGAAACATTGATGTGTGAGACATACACCGATCAGTTGCCTCTCGCACACCCTCAGCTGGGGACCTGCCCTGCAGCCTCGCTCAGCATGTGCTCTGACCTGGGATTGAAACAGCAACCTTTTAGTTTTCAGGCCGGTGCTCAGTCCTCGAGCCACACCAGCCAGGGTGACATTGTATATCTCATTTATGCAACATCAATGGGTGGGTGGCTCAGTTGGTTAGAGTGTGGTCCCATACACCAAAATGTTGCAGGTTTGACTCCTGGTCAGGGCACATACCTAGGTTGCTCGTTGAATCCTGGGTTGTGGTGCATACAAGAGGCAATCAATTGATGTTTCTCTCTCCTCTCTCTTTGTTTCTCTCTGAGATCAATAAAATTCCTGGGGTGAGGATAAAAAAAGACAAAGAAATTTACACACTGTTACATGTCAATTATATTTTAATAATAATAAAGAAATTGAAACCTATTTCTGAAATGTATCTACTTTGTCCTTTACTTGAGAGCTCTACCAGCTTATACTTATTGATATGAATGAATATAACAAGGATTGACATTAGAGAAAACTTAGAAATTTATTTCCATTTTCCTCCTTCTTTCTCCCAGTGGCCTGAGCTTTAGTCCACGGGTCCATGCTCTGTTTGTTAGTCACACCTGGGCCTGTAACCAGGGAAATTTTAGCCTAGTAAACATTTAGGAATATCTCACTAGAAGTGTTGGTTGGAAATAGAATTTTCCCCCCTTTATCTATAGCCAAGGAAAGCTGCTAGATGGCACCAAAAACAATGACTTAGTTGAAGGATTGACTAAAGCTTCTCATTATGGGTACATCAACCTCCTGTCACAACTCCGTGACCTGGGCTGGCCCCATCTATTTCTCCTGTAGGCCCTTTCATCCTTCTTATGTGCCATTCAGTCTTCTCTGTTACAGATGAAAGGCTGGGCTACAGCTGTGCTCTGCACCTGCCTGTCTAGTCACCTGGCTTTACCCTGGCTTGACTGTGAACCCTCTTAGAATTGGGTTTTTCTTGATTGGGAAGATGTAATGTAAAGGAATTACTGCACTCTATTTCAAACATGAGGAAGGTGTATATCTATATGTGTATATGCGTTTAACAGCATAAGGTTCAGAAAAAAGTGGTAGCTGGGGAAATAGGAATCTCATACATGGACATCAACAGTTACTGGTAGATCATTAACCCTTGAAAAATAAGATGTTTCATGTATTTAGATAACACATCTAAGGATAAACAGGTCAAAAAGCAAATTGCACCCTGCAGTTGAATACCACCGCCCACCCCCAACATAATCTTCTGTTCCTGAACATTGGCATGAAACCCAGCCCATGGCCTCTATGCAGGAGCAGAAATGAATATGAGAAAGATGATCTGGGTGTAAAAACTTGAATGCAGGGCTGCAAACTTCCATGATCCACGAGGAGGGGGGGAGGCAGGAATATAGAATCTGCCTGTTAAAGAGCCGGAGGCGTCCGTGTGGAAGTTCCTCCGTGGCCTAAGGAATGTCCCACTAGATAAAACAGTTCTGTGCAGTAGGACAGCGAGCGTTTCTGCAGGGCACAAGTACAAGGTAGCAGCACAAGGGGACACTGTGCCTGCCTTTAAACTTCCCTCAACTTTCTCTGCTTGGAATTTTATTACATGGATTCACCTAGGGACAGTACCCAGCAAGGGGAACAAATAGGTTTATTCTGTGGGGGTGCTTCCATCCCCAAAATAAATGCAACTCACTAACACTCCTAGAAAAACGGCCCAGTGCCATGGTTATTGACAGACTGGGACCAGGAAGGAATCATTTACATGTACAATGCTGTTTACAGTTCCATTGTCTATAGTTGTCATTAAAATAGCACCCCCCCAACCATGCTGATTCATGAAATTGGCTTAACTTTTCCTGACCATCTCCAAATTCACAGTCAGTCCGCACTAGTCGGACTTGCACTAGTCAGGCATCCCCGTGCATTCTATCTCTTTTACCTCGCCAGGCCATCTGTCACTGTAATACCTGTGTCACTGAGTTTTGAACCATAATGCTCATACCTCATCAGCTTCCGAATGGTTCCGTGATCTGTCAGCACTGATCAAGGTAGTGCAATGAGACGTGACTGGGCGTCCAAGTAATTTTTTAGGGAGGCCTGAAAATGAAAAAGTTGAAACCTGGGACATTTGAGTCTCCCCACCTTGAGATGCTTTTGCAAAGTCTCCTCACTTTCTGATCTTTTTTTTTTGTTGGTTTATTTTAAATATCCTGAAACAAAATTCATATTTGGTGTGATAGGCTGATAGAAGCATACTATATAAAACCTTAGTGAGTACACTTTCATACGTCAAGGGGCTTCTCTATATAGTGGGGCAAAGCCAGGGAAAGCGTCAGTTGTGTGTGGGGGAGTGTGATATGCATTTGTGTGTGTGAGTGAGGGTGAAGGACTTGGGAGGTAGTTCACCGTGAATGGCAGACACGTGGGTAGAAGGTCACCAACACTGATTTACTTAGAACCTGCTATCTTGCATGCATTGCACTTGCATATACATTATCTTATTTAACCCTTAAAAGAACTCCATTAAATTGTGCAGTCATGGGTTCTATGGCAGGATTCATATTTTTTTTTTATAAATAGATTGGACCTTGATCAAGGTCATACGTGTAATAAGTGGACCGACAATGTGACTGTGGGCAATTTAAGATGTGTCAGATTCTGGACTGGCTATTTCCATTCTAAATGAGGAGTCTGGGCATCGAGATTTGTCGGCTATCTTTTTGAACCCCATACTGCCCAGAACAATTTTGGGATGGCTCCAATTTTCAGGTACTATTCTCTCAATCTACCCAGCGAGATTTTTTCCAGTCTTACTTCCTATCATTTGGAAAACACTTATTCTCTCTTTACCACTGTGGCAGCCTGCCTGGGAATAGGTGCAATGTGTCATTTTTCACAATAGTGGAAGGTGGGCTGGGAGTCACCTATAATTTGTTTCTCCATCCAGGCACGTCAAACTAAGTTATGATGAAAGTGGAGCGGCAGCCTTGATCACCTACCGTTTTATAGCTGATGTGATCGTCTTTATGAAGCCTTTAACGGCCTTAATGCCATGGTCGTGATGATCTTGATTCTTGTCTTAGCAGAACAACATTAAAAGAGTTGGGTCCATTTTGATTGTGGAGGGTGGGACTGTGGCTTGCTAGTGACAGCACCGGGGAGGAAATCGCACAAAGTCTGCTCCTGTCGCGCCCCCACAGACAGACCGTGGAGGGACCTTTGGCCAGCATTCTGCTGCCTCCGTGAATGAGTCAGTTTTCTGCTTGGGAGGGGGGAAATGAGTTGCAACCAAATCATTCTCAGATAAACTAAGGATTTAATATGCAATTCCATCTAGACCATTATATTCCAAGAGAGGACATGGGTCAAGGACATTATAGAATGAGCCTCATAAGTTTTGGGGAGATTTGGTGTAAGATACAATAGCTGTCTCCCTTGGCCGAAGCTCTGTAGAAGGTGAGGAAGAATCTAATTTTATTTGAACAGGTATTTAGAGAACATCCATTAGACAGCATACTCATGCTGGATTCTGTGGAGAAAATAAAGATGAGACACTCTCACATCAAGGTTTGGGGTTACTGACCCATAACATTTTAAAATACATTTCTAGAAGTGCTGTAATAATGTTATAAATACAAATGATGAGACTTCTAGGGGAAATGACCAGGGAAGTGATACATGGGTTATATTACTTGAGTTGATCCATGGGGATTTAAGTAATGGATCGTGGAAGGCAACTCTGACCATAAAAAACCAGCAGGATAGTAAGTGCAAAGGTGTGACGTGTAGTGGGGGAGGGTTGTGTGCTGGCAGGTGTTTATAGGAGGGATGTGGCTGGAGACTCGACCTGGCATATTTAAGTTGGAGCAATATTTTGAAGAGCTTGGAAAGTCCTGAATAAAGAGTTTGGGTTTGATATTGTTGGTCCTAGGTTACAAACTCAACTGTAGACAGAGCCAGAAAGGTAGAATATAGGAGTGACACTGAGCAGATAGTGACTGTGGTAACTTGAGTAGCATGGTCCCTTCTAAGGGAGGCAGCTGAGACTCTACTCCCATAGTTAGAGAGCTAGAGCTTATTCTAGTGGAAGAACCCTGTATTACCACATATCCCAATTTTCTTAGAGAAGGCTGACATCTCTTTTTTAAAAATATGAGCTCTTGCCCTGGCTGGTGTGGCTCAGTGGGTTGGGCATCATCCCTCAGAGCGTCTCCCATTTGAATCCCGGTCAGGGCACATGCCTGGGTTGGGGGTGGTCCCCAGTCGGGGCACCTTTGAGAAGCAAGTGATTGATGTTTCTCTCACATCAATGTTTCTCACCCTCTCTTTCTCCTTCCCTTCTCCTCTCTCTATAAATAAATAAATAAATAAATATTTAAAAAATGTGAGCTCTCATGATACTTAAATGCTAGCAACTAATAACATTTTTGGAAACACCCGGGGGTGAAAAAGAGCCAGTTTAAGGTTTATATCTGCCCACATGTTAGTGGCCTGTATTACAGAAGAAGGCAAATGGGAACCTACAAATGTTTATATTCACAGAGCTGACTCAGTTGTATGGGAGATGACACAGGCATGGAGACACCTGGACAGCTGGAGTCTGAGAGATGATGAAGGCTTGACATCAGGCATTTGTGGGGTTTTGGGGGGAAGGAGAAGAAGGATGGAGATAAGAGCCTTGAGCCGCCCAGTAACCACTGGCTGTGAGAATAAGGCTGTGATACCATCAGAGATGACTCCTGGGAGGTTGTGAGGCTGTTAACTGAATTGAAGAGACAGTAAAAGGAGCTACTGTCACATATGTATTAGGTAATGATTCTATTTTGCTTTTTACCAATTGTACATTTGTTTTTTATCATATGTTTTATATCTGTACTCTACTACCAACTCTATATTTCTGGAAGAAATTATTTGCAGTAGAGAATAGATTTTTTTCTTAAACTGAATAAATGACCCCTTTCCCTCCTTCCCAGTCGTACTCCAAAATGAACCATGGGCATTAGCTGCAGGATTTCAGAGTCTCTCCCTCTGTAGCATTAAACACAGCGATGTGGTTGAAGCAATGAGCTGAAAGTATTTTAATCCTTGATGGATAGCAGAAGAAGAGGAATTTACGAGTCCAATTCTTTTCAAGTTTGAAGATAATGACTTTTGCCTTTTCTGCCTCTGCTTTTTTCTTTTGCATTTTACATTTCATGGCAGTGAGTCAGACACACTATTATTCTGTTCAGCAGCCTTGACATCAGCAGCAAATTTGCATGAACTAGGAAAGAAATGCTTCCATATTATTTCCTTTCATTCTTAGTGGTATCTTATTGCAGAAGAAATTTAGGTGCTCTCTCCATTTAAACTTCCAATTCGATAGGAGCTTTCTACATTGCCCATTGATCTGCTTATAGGACCATTGGAAGAAGGGAGCCTGGTTTCTTGAATGGCGTGTGTGACACGGAGGGGTGAATGGATTAATTTCATGCTGCTCAGTGCACTTATGAAAAAGCAGAATGTACAGCAGAATCCCACTTAACCTGCTGAATTTACTACAGAAGGGCTTCCTAATGTCTCCTATGCAGATTGCCTGTTTTGATACTGAGCCAGTTAGGACCGCTGCTGTACCTACCATTGTCAAAGGTCCTGCCTATTTTTCCTCTCCCATTGCTTCGCACTCAGACTTATTCCTGCCCCCAGTAAACTGGGTACTCTCTAACAAGAAATAGGCAAAATCTCTTTATATTAAGACATTGTGAAGTCAATAGTTTTTTTTTTAGGTAATTTTTAACACTAGAAGCAAGTGAAAATTTCGGTTATTGCCACATATCCCTAGAAGGTCCACCCATAGTGAAGGAGCTTGTCCTGTTTCCGTTCCTCTGAAGTGATCTACTAGGGACCCTTGGGGCATGAAGGAATCTCCACTAATCTGTCTCAGCATTCTCCTCCTTATGCCTCAGCAGGCAATAGGTAGTGAGACAGGAACCGTGTGCTTAGAATTTAATAGAGCCTGCACACACCTGGAAAGGCTGTCAGGTAGTGGCTGGCAGGTTGGCAATGAGCTGGTAGCAGAGTCCATTCCTCCCCGTTAATGAGATTGCATGTTCCCTTAACATGCTGTCATGTAAAAAATATGTCAACATTAAGTTTTTGGACCAGGGAATCTATGCTAGTGGTAAAAATTCAAATAGTATATTCGTTAGTATTTCTTAAATGATGGCAAGAGCCCCAGAAAGGAAAAGTAAAAGAGATTTTACTTCCAGTTCTGTCGCTGACTTATTTGGTGGAACTGGGCCAATTATGATACCTTTGTGGATCTCAGTTTCTTCACCTAGAACCTAGAAATGGGAATCTTTGCCGAATAACTCTTTAGAATTGTTGTCAGACCTTAATAAATCTGGTGTCTGAAAATGCTTTAAGTGCTTAGAGACTGAAAGATTTTTGTTACAGTTTCCCATTGTCTCAGCTGAGTACCCAGCCAATATCTACTGTGTCCTCAGTATTGGCTGCGAGAAGATAAAGAGCTTTAAGTTATTGACGCAGTCCTCAAAATAGTCCTGACAGGTAAGTACTGTTATTATCTCAATTTTACAGCGAGAAAATGGAGGCACAGGGAAGCTA